>NC_027752.1:7823545-7845606 GCF_000695525.1 Brassica oleracea var. oleracea
ATTTTCTATGGCAATTGGTTACAGGTTGTATAGCAGTCAAAAAGAATCTGAAAGCGAGAGGAATACAAGGAGATATATGTTGTGCCCGTTGCGGAGCGGATGAGGAATCGATCAACCATGTGTTTTTTGAATGTCCTCTAGCATTTCAAGTTTGGGCTCTCTCCAAGATACCATCAAATCCAACCATGTTCCCAACGACCTCTCTGTTCACAAATATGGATCACCTCTTCTGGAGAGTCTCCCCACCGATGGAGGATCATCAATTTGCATGGATTCTTTGGTATATTTGGAAAGGAAGAAACAATAAAGTTTTTAGCAATTTGGACATGGAACCAATGGACACCCTCAAATTGGCAGAAACAGAGTCAAGACTTTGGGCTGATGCACAGGTAATGACCGAGACCAGGACAGCGTCCCAAGTTGAGGTTACGACTCCCCCATCAATTCCAGGGAGATGGTGTTTTACAGATGGATCCTGGAAAGAGAATGATGCTTTCTCTGGGCAAGGTTGGCTGAGTACTCTAGAAGGTTTTAATGGGTTGTTAGGAGCAAGGAATGTTCGAGCTTGTCTATCCCCTTTACATGCAGAGATGGAAGCACTAATTTGGGCAATGGAATGCATGAAAAACTTACGGCAATTTTAGGTTACATTTGCAACGGATTATTCTCAGTTGGTGAAGATGGTTTCGGAACCAGAAGAATGACCAACATTTGCAAGCTATTTGGAAGATATTAAATCCCCGAAAGAAGTTTTCACACGTTCGGAGATTATCTATGTACCAAGGGCGCAAAATTCAAGAGCGGATAGCCTAGCACGCAGTGCCAGGAAGCAACCGTCGTTTGTCGTTCACATGGATCAAGATCTACTGGAGTGGTTCACAGAGTCAATATGAGTCTGTAGTTGATGACAAAAAAAAATAATAATAGTATTTTAACATGACCATGACTATAAAGTAGATAAAGTAGGATATAATTTATTTATTTTTTATTTTATAAATGATAACTTAAAATACATTAAGTTATTGTTAAAATATTTTTACACAGATTTATTAGAATTTTAAAATATAATATATAAATGAAAATATATTATATTACGAAAATATAATATATATTATATTATATTATATTTAAAATGAAAATATATTATGATTAAAGTAGTTACAAAGATTTTATATTATTAGCTTTAAAGAAACTAAAAATAAAATTTATAGTTTTATAATTTTGATACAATTTTATTATATTTATCTCAATATAATAATTTTCTTTTAATATGATTGATTATGATTATATAATAGATAAAATATTATAGAATATTTTATTTTCATTTTATAAACGATAACTGAATATATTAATGTATAATAATATTTCAAACTAATTTCGAAATTAGTATAAATATTTAAATATAATTTCGAAAATGAAGATCTTGTAAAAAAAATTTAAAACAGATTTGTTAAAAATTTAAATTAAAATGAAAAGATATCAAAAGATATTATGATTAAAGTATTTTAAAAATTCTATGTATTATTAATCTTAAAAAATACGTTTAATAAGATTTCTAAGTGATGATCCAAATTAAAAAATCATACATGAAGTCTTGAATTCAATTTTAATATATAAGATGTTTCATCTGATTGTGCTCAAAACCTTTCATGAACTGGCTAAAGCTGGAAACATAGGATTAGCAAGACGTAGAATTTTGTAAAGTACCTGTTATAGTATTCCTCTAAGAAAGTTCGATCCGTTTCGTCGTTTGTCTGATCGTTACCAACAATCTCCATCAAAACATCGTTGTTTTCTTTGGTCACCGCGTCTCCGACAAGATTCTCTGTCTCCGAGCCATCAGCGACAAACTGTATGATAGTGAGGTGAATCTGAGAGTTATTGATAAGCCACTGGCACAAGGACAGAGCCTCTCGATCATCAGGACCACCAAAGAACAATGCAGCGACGTGTTGTACCGACTCAAACCCGTGAAGCTGGTGGAACCCGGTTATGTTTCTATCCACATAGATACCGATCGAACACTGTGCTTGCTTCAGAACCTTCCGGTTCATATCCCGAAACACTTCCCCATCGTTTGTAGTTTTGCCATCGATCCTCTGGTGTTTATGGAACGGAAGAAACACGATGGAGACGTGAAGATCTTCACTCCCGTTACAGATCTCTTCGTGCATGTTCTCCATCAGCGCTACTCGTTTTACTTGCCGGATCATGACCTTTCTGTCTCTAGTGAATGAATCAATCGAGTCATTGATCTCTAGTCCTTCGTTGGTCCCGAACTCATCGTCTCCTCCATTGGAGTTCACTCCATCTTCGTCCAGTTCGTGGTACAATAGCTCTGTTTTCCGCTTCTTGGAGAGAGGTATGAGGTGCATGAGATAAGGTGTGAAAGGTGAAGAAGAAACTCCATTTAGAGCAGAGATTAGAGAGATTAGTCCACGAGCTTGACGCACACCGTAGACGCAAGTCAGCACACGTAGCTCCTCTTTGGTATCATGGAACTCAAGCGATGTTTTTTGGTGTGAGAAACCCTTTTCTTGCGTTCTAAGTAGTAGAGAAGATATTGCTCCGCTTAACAAAGTCGTGATCACCAGTGTCGCAATGAGCATATCATGAATTATCGGAGTAAACCATTTCTACAAAGAGACAGAAAATAATCAGAAAACAAAGAGAAGATTATTATCCTACTTGTAACTACTATAATGTTTTTACTCAAAAAAAAACTACTATAACGTAAAAAAACTATTTTAAAAACAAAGCTATAATGTATCAAATCTCATAAATAACATCTTTTTAAAAATAACACTATTTAGTAGTCATAAAAATAGCAATCAAAGAGAAAAATTCCAAAAATATTATTCCCACCGTAATAAGTGTCACTTTGACATTTTTCACATAAATTAAGAAAATAGCAGAAATATATGTAAGTTGTTATTAATTATACTTCTCTGACCAATAAATTTAAGATAAATAAAATTATTTATAAAATCAATGCAGTTTTCAATTAATTTTCAGCTGAAAGTAAATATAATTAGCATTAGAATTGTAAAGTGACATTTTTTTGTAATAAAAAAAAATGTTAAAATAACACTTATTAAGAAACAGAAAAAGTAATATTTATTAATTAATAAAAATACTAAAATATATTATATTGTGAATTCTAATGAGAATCTCACCTTCTAAATACTAAACCCTAACCTATAATCAACAAACTCAAATTAAAATATAAAAACATGTCTTGTTAATTTTAAATTAATGCTATTTTGGTAATTTTCTCCTTTCTATACTAGTTTTTGAACAAAGAACTTGATTAGTGATATTTAAAGATATTATCTCTAAAATGTAATTACCTTGTAGGTCAAGTTTGAGTCGAGGAGGACCAGACCAATATGACCTTTCGCTGAAAGAATCGTAGACAAGAAAAGCCAATACTTCTTTGGGATCTTAAGGAATAAGCATGCACATAAGACTCCTAGAAGCTTTGCTACCATGCTTAAAGCCACTATCATACAGAGGACTAGGTAATGACGTTTGGTTAGAGAGTGGACGCTGAATCTAAACCCGATGTAACCAAAGTAAACCGGAAGAACAAACTCGTGAATCGGGTAACTCAGCCGGTTGATCATCGTTCTGTAAGTTTTACCTTCTCTTGGAAACATTAGTCCAATCAAGAACACGAAACCAGTTGAGTTTATGTTGCTGGATTCAATGGTTAACGCGATTATTAGAATAAGGATGAAGAAAGCGAGCGTTTCAGCTTTGGAGAGGTACTTCTCTTTAGGGTTTCTTTTAGGGAGCCATGAAGCTAAGAATCTATTGATGAAAATTATAACAACAGTGGCAAATGTGTAGGCAAAGATGTCTCCTGTCATTTTCCCGGAGATGTAAGCAATGACCATAGTGTAGATGAAAATGTTGGTCATCTCGATGAACAATCCGCAGGATATCGCTAGCCTTCCGATCTCAGATGTGTGGAGTTTCCAGTCAATGATTGAGCGGATGACCACAGGAGATGCCGTGTTCGATAAGGTAACCAGGAAGGCTACGTACAACGTTAAGATGTCCCCTTTGATATGTAGAAAACGAACGAGGAACCAGAGGAAAGGGATCCAGATGATGGCACAAGAGACTAAGGAGCCTAAGGTTATGACAATGGAGTTCTTCAAGTTTCGTTTCATAAAGTCAAGATCAAGTTCGAGACCGATCAAGAACATGAAACATGTTCGTAAAAGAAATGAGAAAAAGATGTAATAGCTTGCTGAGTCTTTCTGGAGGAAGAAATCGTGGACTTTTTGGATTATTGTGAGCAAACTCAATACAATCCCAGCCTGAATATAACAATAAAAATGTTAGTTTCTGAATATCTCACGTGGGTTTTCACCGTTTCAGTATCATAATGTTTTTTTTTCAGTATCATAATGTTTGGAGTCAATAAAATACAAAAAGAGAAGTAAAAAAACTTACGAGAATTTGAGCAACGGGACCAGCTTGGCCACAGGGTTTAAGGAAAAGATAGAAGAACTGAGAGAAGACGAGAATGCAAGCCATTTGAATAAACATTGTATTGAGTGGATTAAACAATGCATCTCCTTCTGGTAGACAGAACAACGTTTTTGGATCCATTTTCTTGATTCGATTATGAGCATTCTCCAAAGTTTCGTGCGGAGGAAAAAACAGAAAATTTGTGAAAGAAACTTAGATATATTGTAAAGCGAAGAATATATATTCTCCTAAATTTATTTTCAAGGTTTACGTGATTATCCTTCGATTACTCCACGCCTTAAACTTTTTCAATTATTTTTCTTGTCAACATATCTAGTGCTCCTCATTAAAAGCAGCTAATTATACTAAAATCGGAAAGTGCATGGAACATTTCTGGTATTTTTACAAGTGCGCCGATCTGTATACACGTAACAAAACTATTTCGCCTAAGTTTTTGTACTTAGTTAAAGACCTTTCTACTTTAAAATATATTTTTGGTGCAATACTTTAAAATATATAAGATTACTTAAGCTTCCAAATGATCAATTATCAAACCATATACATTCGATAAGAACCATATTCATTTGATAAGAAATCATATCTCCCATGCCCTGTCAAGCAAGATTAAGCTTATCTTGTACAGCTGCAGGAACTAGCTAGGGCAACTTGAAGATTCTAGTTTTTTGTTTGAAAGAAACTAGAAGATTACAGTCAAGCATATTAATATACGGTAGTTACTTAATTTATGTACTCTTCTTTTCTTTTTCTTTTTTGAAAAAGGGCATAATTTATTATTATTTTTTTTTGTAACTTTAAGGGGCATAATTTATGTACTCCTCTTACAATAAGATTCTTTGAAAACAAAAATATAGATGTTCAAATAAATCCGTGTATTACATATTCACATCAAGAAACGAAAAGAAAAACCATTAAGAAAAGCAACAAGGTTTGAAAAAACGTCACTTCGTGAATTTAAATACTGAAAACATTTCAATTATATATTACGTTATTAAGTTCATTTTTTATTCGTTTTTTTAAACAAGTTCATTTATATATTCAAGATATAAATAATGAGCGTTTTTAATGAACTGCTGATTTAATGTTTCTAGATTAACATCGACGACATAGACCAATGGAATTTCGATATACAGAGATCCATAAACGTGGTTACCTACCCAAGAGCTCCCCTTTACTTTCTAGTCAAAATTATATTTCCTTTGTACCAAATCACTTTTCGCCTTCTCTATCTTTTTCATCTGTTGTTATAATAGAATTTCTTTACATACATTTTTCAAACATTTATTCTTCATTTTTGTTCAGTTATTTTTCTTCTAATTTCCTGTAATCTTCTTGCTTCTTTGAAAAATACTTAAAAGACCATGCATAACTAAAACCATCTCCAATGTATTTTATTGCCTTTTACACTAATGTATTCTTCTAAAATAACATATTTCTATAACTAGAATAAGAAAGAAAAAAAAAATGCTAAAATGCTATTAGACTGAAACCATGTAGTTTTATATTCATGGATGAAACCATTAGACTGATCTTAATTATTAAACATATTAAACATATCCCAATTAAAAGTACTGGTCTTGGAAATTACTTTAGTCATCAAATATCAGCAACTCAGTTTGAGACGTGTGGGTACCGAACCTATGAAGAACCTCATGATGACCTCCCAGATTAGCCTCATATAGGAGAACCTCCACCCAACGACTACAGACTTTAGATAGTGTACATTGGGGCATGATATGGGCATCTCTCGAGACCCTGCTATATTTGCTCCAGGCACAACTTTTTTCGATGTTCACATTTGCTAGCCATGCTTTACCAAAAAAAAATCTTAGCCATGCCAACCCAGCAATCTAGAACCTCCTACGTGCTACATGCTCGCTATGAGTGGCAGAACTATGCATTCTCAAAACCTAGCTAGCTATTCACCATTTCGTTCAATCCATTTGCCATTTTATAAAGACTAAGTAACTTCTTTTTATTTTTGTTAAACCTATTTAAAAATTCTTTTTATTTATTTAAAACTTTACAACACCACTTCTACAACCGCATGCATTTCTTTTGATAACAAACGTTCAACTTTCAATCAACCAAACTATAAATCCCTTATATATTAAAGGATAAACATTGTAATAAATGTGTTCACACTATAATAGACATGTGGTAGTTTTACAGTGATTTGAGAATGAGCACGCTCTCATATCACGTGTAAAGAGCTTCTCAGCAAAACTCTACATAAATATGTTCACAATATGTACTTTACTTTTTTTTTTAAATATAAAACTCAAGTGTGATGTTCCAATAAAACTCACACTATCCAGATTTTTCGATTCAAATCAAAACGGATAAGAAGTCGAAAGTCTAGTTGTACATATATTATTTTTATTATTTATGGATAGGCTAGGCAAAATATTCGTAAATTTTTGATTCGATTTGTTATCCGTTTTGATTGAACCAAAAAATTTAGATATTTGTAACACTGCGAAGCAAATCAATTACTAAAATGCAATATCTATAAAAAGCGAAGCAAATCAAAAATACTAAAATTTTTAGGAACATATAACCGATTCGATCCATTATATGCATATATATACATATATTTAAAGAATTATATATATATAAGTTATATATATTATAGTTTACATAATTTTTACAATATTTTATGTATTAAATTTATTATATTATGTATTAGAATTTAAAGTTAAATAATAATTTATTTTTGTAATGAAATATTATTATTTTATATTTTTTTTACATTTTCATTTATTTTTAATTTTTTAATTTTATTTACGGATCAAATCAGAAATCCGTGAAAATTTTAAAATTTTCTGGATATCCGAGACAATTTGGCTACAGATCGAATCGATACTAATACCTCCAAATACCCGGGTATTCGATCCGTGTCCACTCCTATTTTTGGATACAATTTGATTTTTTTTATATAAAGAAAATTCACCAATGTCTAGGCTTATTTTAATTTAAATTAATTTTATTTTAAAACTTTTATCTTTCATGTGTTATCTTGAATAAAAATGTCATTTAATATTTGATTAAAATTATCTTTATATATTTGCTAACCAAATTTATATACTTTACATACACATACATGTGGACATTGACGTGAACACCTATATAACTAAATATTCACCATAAGTGAAGTATCTAATTCTCTTGGAAGTTGAAATATTTCTTTGTAGTGCTTATTTCACTATCGACCAAATTGTATTGAAATGATTTGTCTTAATAATTTTATTTCCTTTTCTTTAACTATTATATGTTTAGAAACTATAATATGAAACCATTGGTTCGACATTTCATATAACCTGAAACCAAACAAATAATAATAATTTTTGATTATAACGGGAAAACCAAAAACATCAATAGCTGGAACCAAGCAAACAAAAATAAATATTGTTTAGAATTATAGCTATATTTTAAGAGATTAAAAAAAAAATATCTTAAAACCGAACTGATATCCAGATTGACCAGATTTAATGTCTCTTTATTAAAAAATAATAAAATTAATAATCGCATCTTGCGCAGATTAAATAGTTTATTACCTAGTATTTATTATTCAACATGATCAGTCGCTGGAAATTAGATACAAAATATATAAACGTGATTTCCTTAGTACCTACCCATAAGCCCAAACCCTCACGTGAGCATCACATGCATGATATCGAATATATAAATACTTAGACACAAGAGACATATTCCCAAACTTGTTAAGTGTTCATTGCTAACGAGCACACAACTCTCTCTCTACTCACACACACAAACATCATGACAATGATGATGAGCCTTACCACATCGTTACCATACCCTTTTCAAATCCTACTAGTCTTTATCTTATCCATGGCGTCAATCACTTTGCTTGGCCGAATACTATCAAGACCCACCAAAACCAAAGACCGGTCTCGTCAGCTTCCTCCCGGACCACCAGGATGGCCCATCCTAGGCAATTTACCCGAACTAATGATGACTCGTCCTAGGCACAAATATGTCGGCATTGCCATGGAAGGGCAAAAACCGGATATCGCATGTTTCAACTTCGCCGGAACACACGCCATCATCATAAACTCCGACGAGATCGCTCGAGAAGCGCTTAAAGAGAGAGACGCCGACTTCGCAGACCGGCCTAATCTTTTCAACATGAGAACCATCGGAGGCAATCACAAATCAATGGGGAACACACCCTACGGTGAACAGTTCATGAAGATGAAAAGAGTGATCAGAACGGAGATTATGTCCGTTAAAACATTAAACATGTTAGAAGCTGCGAGAACTATTGAAGCGGACAACCTCCTTGCTTACCTTCTCTCCATGTACAAACGGTCTGAGACTGCTGACGCTAGAGAGTTCTCGAGGGGTTATGGTTACGCTGTGACCATGAGATTGTTGTTTGGAAGGAGACATGTCACGAAAGAAAATGTTTTCTCCGACGAGGGAAGGTTAGGACAAGCGGAGAAAGATCATCTTGATGCGATTTTCGAAACCTTAAACTGTTTGCCGAGTTTCTCTCCGGCGGATTACTTGGAAAAATGGTTTAGAGGTTGGAACATTGATGGTCAAGAGGAGAGGGTGGTAATGTCCTGTAATAAAGTTCGCAGTTACAACAATCCGATCATTGACGAGAGGGTGGAGTTATGGAGGGAAAAAGGTGGTAAAGCATCTGTTGAAGATTGGATTGATACTTTCATTACGCTAAAAGATGAAAATGGAAAGTATTATATCACCCCGGATGAGGTCAAAGCTCAATGCGTTGTAAGTAAACACTAGTACTATTTTACTACTATAATTGATTATATAACATTAGACAATTACAAGGTATTAATACAAAATATTATGATCATCGAAATAATACATTACAGTATAGATATACTACTGATACTATTGAAAGTGGCAGTAGATAGGGATAGTTTTACATGATTTTTGTTTCAAAAGAAATATCTCTACTAAAAATGATATTTAGATTTTTTTTTTTGTTATATGGAGAATCAAGTTTTATTAATTGTTTTAGGATCCCATTAAATCTATTGTTTGATGTTTTGTTTCAGGAATTTTGTATAGCAGCGATCGATAATCCGGCAAATAACATGGAATGGACACTTGCGGAAATGTTAAAGAACCCGGAGATTCTCAAAAAAGCTTTGAAGGAGTTAGACGAAGTGGTGGGAAGAGACAGGCTTGTTCAGGAATCTGACATACCAAATCTAAACTATTTAAAAG
This sequence comes from Brassica oleracea var. oleracea, assembly GCF_000695525.1. Taxonomy (NCBI): domain Eukaryota; kingdom Viridiplantae; phylum Streptophyta; class Magnoliopsida; order Brassicales; family Brassicaceae; genus Brassica; species Brassica oleracea. Next base: position 7,833,272 of record NC_027752.1, read on the forward strand.
CTTGTTGCAGAGAAACATTCAGGATTCACCCTAGTGCTCATTATGTCCCTACACATGTGGCTCGTCAAGATACCACCCTCGGGGGTTATTTCATTCCCAAAGGTAAAAAGTTGTATGATATCTTAGGAATTACGTTTTTACAATTGTAAAGGTACATGGTTAGATTATAAAATATTCCACCAACCGTATATATAAGGAATATTGTTGATATTTTTACAGGTAAATCCATGACAGTTTTTTATATTATTATGATGCATGTGAACAGTGGCGGAGCCGGAATGTTTTCGTACAGGGGTCGGCCATAAACCTATATACTATATATATATATATATATATAATTATTTATAAATGGCTAAAATAATATTACAAAAATTATTTTTCTATAGCTTAAAATATTTTTATTATGATTTAATTTTTTTAATCTTTAAATATTTTTTAACCAAAAAAATGAGAGAATCATTTAAAAACTAGTCACCGACATTTGTTATACTATTTTCATAATTTTATTTCTACAAAATTTTCACAGTTATTTAATAAAATTTTAAATTAAAACTCTCGTAAATCTTTAAAAAATAGACAATTTACAAAAGCTTGTGAATACATTAGTAGCTTTCATGTTTTATCAAATTCTAAATAAAATCCAAAGCAAAATATACAAAACTAAATTAATGTAAAAGAAAATAACTTGAACATACATGATGTTTTATATTTTCTACCTCACAAAAAGCAGAGATGAAACAATAGGATAAGGAAGAGTTTTTGCCTATTTCAAAATCTGATTTTTATGTTTTGCTAAAAGTAACTAATAATTATATAACATTTTAAAATTGTAATTATTACTTGCCTAATTAAATTAAGTTTTTTTTCATTGTTTTCATTTTTGTGGGGTAAAACTATAAAATTTGGTGGGGTCATTATATTTTTTCTTTAAAAAAAAAACTTGTATTTTATAAATAAGGTGGGGTCAGCTGACCCCCCTCCAACCTCTATGGCTCCGCCCCACATAAAAAAGATAACATCAAACAAGTAACCAGTTGAGCCACCAATAATTTGATATGATACATATATTAAGAAAGTATATATTGGTTTTGGACAGGTAGCCACATTCATGTAGGCCGTCCTGGAATAGGCCGGAGCTCCAAAATATGGACAGATCCATTGGTATACAAACCAGAGCGTCACCTAGAAGGAGATGGAATATCGAAGGAGCTTTCTCTGGTCGAAACTGAATTGCGTTTCGTGTCGTTTGGTACCGGTCGGCGTGGCTGCGTGGGTGTTAAAGTCGGGACGATCATGATGGTTATAATGTTGGCTAGGTTTCTTCAAGCGTTTAATTGGAAACTCCATCCTGGTTATGGACCGTTAAGTCTAGAGGAGGATGATGCATTGCTTATGGCTAAGCCTCTTCTCTTGTCCGTCGAGCCACGCTTGGCACCCAACCTTTATCCAAAATTCTGCCCTTGAGAAGAAAAAAAAGCACATTAACAGAAAAAGGAAACAAGACGCCGTTGTTTCTCTGTTATGTTATACAACGGTTCATCTTTTCTATGTTATATTCACGTGACGTCAGTTTGTTGTTGTTTAAGACTATCCTTGGCCAAATATCGCCATTGTTTCATGTGTGTGCGTGTTTTTCCCCTTGTATGTGCAAGTCTTTTTGATTTTTTTTTTGTCTTTTTAAAATTTCGTGTATCTGTGTTACTTAATAACAATTAAACAATTTCGAGTCCTGATAATTATAGCTAAAGAGCTTAGCGACGAACAGGTTGACTTGAGAATGTTATGGATTACAATACTAAAAGGTGATTCCACAAAAAAAGAAAAAGGCGACTCCATACGTAGACAGTAGTACAATAGTAATGTCAGGGACATGACAACAACAAGATCGTTCCACATTCTCAGGCTAAACGTGACTACCTACCCAAAGTATTCATCTAAACTATTAAATCAGAATTTCTTATAAGATTCTACTCTTAATTTTGTTAGATATTTACAATGGCATGCTATTCATAAATTTTTGTTTAATATAATTAATTAATATTATCTAAATACTTTAATTCAATAAGGGAATATTCCTAAATAATGGCTAATCTATCTATCTATATAACAATGGAGAGTCAAAAAATAAAGTCAAAGTGCACTAATTAAAAAATCAAAATCACTTGGGGGAAGAAAAAGAAATTGAGCGGGGGTTCTGGGTCGTCGACCCCTTATCGTCTACGGTTCTCTGCTCCGGCGTCCGGTACTCCGGAGTCGGAGGCGCTCTCTCTACCTCTAATCTCCGTCTTCTCCTTGCGCTTGGTCTCTGCTCCTCCGCTCCTGTCCGATATGCTCGGTGGTCTCTGGTTTCGCGGCGCCCCTTCAGCTACGGTGGCCTGCTCATGAGGGTCTACCGCATGCGGTGGTCGTTTGTCTCTGGAGCCCTGGCGAGGGCAGCGAGTGAGGCTCAGTTCAATTCGTCGGTTTTTACGGTTCGTGAACCGTCCAGATCTCGTTTTCCATTTTGTAGATCTGTGCCAGTTCTCGATGATTTGGTGGCGCGTGGCTGTGTGGGTAGGCTCCTCTGCTCGGGATGCGAAGTTTCGGCAGAGTGGAGCGACGGCGTGAGTGTTTCTTCCGCTTGGTGTCTTGCCGGAGGAGCCTCAAGACGTCTTGTTTCGAGTCTCGTCTTCCGGTTGTGAGCTTGGTGCGGAGTATGCTCGAGAGACTTGAAGGCATCATCCAAGGTGGTTTCCTCGCTTGGAGGGACGACGCGCTCGCGTGGAGGCCGTGGCGTGAGAAGATCGGATTGCATGTTCGAGTTGTGGTTCCGGGAGATGGAGGCTACCACAGATCCGTCGTCGCCGGCTTTTCTCCGGGGGGTGGAGGCTCCTTCAGCTCCGCCGACGCCGGTTCAAGTTCCCGGGAAGGGAGTCTTCCTTAGATTTACCTTCGCCGGTTTGGTGACGGAGTGCGGATGCTTTCATAGATCCGTGCTGCCGATGAGAAACCCGAAACTTTTGGGTCAAGGTTACTATTGTTCGTTTAGTGCAAAGCTAGAAGTGGTTACTGTCTAGGTGGTTATGGGCCAGGGCGGAGGAGTTCTTGTTTTGATGATGAAGCTCTCCGCCGAGGTGAAGTCGGTCAACTCAACAATTAGGTGGTTCTCGATGCGCGCGTCTAGGGTTTTAAGCGGTTCAAAGGCGGAGATGATCTCGTGTTTCGATTGATCTCTTCCGCGTGTTGACAGTGCGGGTAGAACGATGTCTTCTCTAGTGGTTGGAAGTTTGGTTGTGGCGGAGGAGATCTCGATGGTTTGAGAAAGACCTCCGACATGATGTAAAAGCAAGGAAAATAGGTGGTTTCGGCGGAGGCTCTGCGGGTATCTGAGCTCTGGCGAAACGAGCGGTCCGGCGATCTCTTCTGGTTTCTTCCGGAGTCGATGATGGGCAAGTTGAGGCGGAGAAACGCATGCCGGTCTGAATGGTGTAGATCATCCCACGTGTCTCTTCCTCTGCTTCCTTGTTTCTCTCATGGGCCTTGATCGTCCGGTTTTGTAAGGTTGGGCCGAGGGGCCGTCTAAGTTGTTTGGGGCTTCGGCCGTATGTTGTAGCCCGTTTATGTTTGGGCCTTTGGTGTTTCTGTTGTATCTGGGCGTGACCCATTTGCTTTTAATAATATAAACCTGATGGAAAAAAAAAAAAAAACAATGGAGAGTTGTACTCGTATCTTCAGCTTTATTTCGATGATGAAACAAGGAATTTCGTTTACTGGACTTTCATTCTTTTATTAAAGAAGTCCAATATGCAATAGTGTCTTTTAACTTTCTCAAGCCTGAAACCATTATCTTTTAGCTTCGCTAATATTCTATAATCAATTTAGGTCCAATAGATATTAAGGGTTTTTGATCCCAAAAAAAAGATATTTGGGATCTTGAATCCTCCGACTATCGCCTCTGTAACATCTTAAGATCTTGGCTAGGAGATACATTTATTCAAGCATTAACGACATCTCTACCATTCCTCCCACTCTTCCTCATTGGCCCTTATCATCCACCAAGGTAAACGTTCAAAGCACCGACTATAAATGTGTTCAAAGACGTATTTAAGCACGTCGTCGGCACATAGCCGTCGTTTTCTTATCTCTCCCCGACTTAATCTTTGTTCTCACCGACAAAAGATCGGCAGAATCTCCTCTCTGTTGTTACCGTAGCTCGATCCCAGGAATCCTAAATAGTAAGAACGTTCCTCATCAAATCCATGAGACGTTTAGCGTCTTTGAATTATGTCTTTGAAGAATGCTAATCTTACCAATTTTGGCTTTGTTATTATGTTTAATCGTATTTTTTTTTATTAGATCTATGAAATTTGGTTGAGACATGTTGTTTTTTCTTGAATTCACAGATGGTTTTCGAGAATCATCGAATTGATCCTCTGTTCTTACATGCTTCTTTTGCAGTGTGATTCTGGTGTTGATAAATCTGCTTGCTTCTAAGGTTCTCTCTCTCTCTCTCTCCCTCTCTATACTCAGTGTTGTTGTTGCTCTTTTGAAGTGTTGTCTCAATTTCTTTTTTGTACAGGATGATTCCTACCTGGATAGCTACGTCAGCACCATTGGTGTTGACTTCGTAAGCCTCTTTCCACTCATCAGTTGGTTATGGGTAAAATCATTAGAAGTTGTAAATTTTGTAATGATCTTTTGCAGAAAATCCACACTATCGAACAAGATGGAAAAACTATCGAACTCCAGATTGTAAGTTGTCCTGAGTCGTGTCAGATAACTCAGATTGAAATTTATATGCTCACTCTGTTTAGTATTATCACCAATTATGCAGTGGGCCACAACAGGCCAAGAGCGTTTCAGAACGATCACCAGCATTTACTACAGAGGAGCTGATTTGTGATTCTGGTGTTGGCAAATCATGCTTGCTTCTAAGGTTTGCTGTAAGTTATTGCATATCTCTCTCTTTCTCTCTACTGGGACACTATTACATGTTCACCTAGATATCCGCACTGATGGACACTGCAACGAAATCCCATACGTATTTACCCTATTAAGCAACAACTCTATCCTCTCGATGCTCAACTTCAGAAAATAATCAACAGCTACAAACTGCCGCCAGACCCCCCACCCCTTCACTTTCGTGCTGAAACGTAACGGTGCGTTGTAATGACATTTATCAATTTATCTCACTATTTGTTTTTATTGAGTCTTTACTGCCTTCTAGATCACTTGGAATGAGTATATTCTCAGAGCGTGTGAGATACCTTCCTGAATCACTTTGCCTTTCTGCTAATGGCTAACTCCCAGATTCACTTCTTGTTCCCTTTTTTTTAACTTGCTCACTTTTTATTCTCTTTTATTGATCGCAGACCATTCTCATTCAGGACCACACATCGACTGAACACCTTTCAAATTCTCTAAGAAGGAGCCATGTATGAGCTCATTGTTTCGATGTTACAAAGGATTAATCAAAACTTCAGACTCTCAGACTCACCAGTTTCTATCGGATTCACCGATAAAACATTTTTTAGATTCAAAAACCATCAACCCTATTCCTACCGAGATGTCCTGGTTCCGTACCTGTGACCAGCTGATGTTACTGGGATTGTTAGGTAATTCATACTCAACCTAAGTTCACTCTAACTTTATACTGCAAAGAAGAAAAACCTTAAAATTTAGCACGGCTAACCAAATGTCAACTCTGTATATTATGCAGGTACTGTGTGCAGCTATCAGTCTCAGATGTCTTAGAGTCTACCGTGTTTGTCGCATTCGATGGTGAAATGACGAAGCTGATTAACGGCCATGCTGCAGAGGTCAGGTCCCACAAATTATAGTTGTCACAAAGAAACAGATGTGATCCAATTTTTTATGAATATTCTCTAAAACCTTGCTCATCAACTCCTGTTTGTTGAAGTAATCAAAGCCTAGGTACAGCAGCCTGTTTATTTCATCGACGATTGCTTCATAAGAAAAAGGCCCGACAAAGACAAGACGACCAAAAGACCACTCATTAACATTGGTAGGACGCTACATGTAAGATATTTTCTTAATTACACTAAGGTTTAGTTATAATGAAACACAGCTGTTTCATAAACATTCCGGCAGCCAACAACTCCTGAGTTTACGAATAGTTCAGTTTCTTAAACAGAGACCAACGATGAAGTTCATGTTGCAGGATATTGAGGCAAAACAAATGAATGATTAGAAGCAGAAGCACACATGTAAATCTACCAAACCTTGCAAGCATCTTTTACATGCGATGAAATAAAAGATAATAATGTGGCCTTGGTTGTTTGAGTGTTTTTTTTGCTTTGGGTTTTTGTTTCATCTATATAATTATTTTCTCAAACTTGATTCACAAGGCCAGAGTAAATTACTATAATGTTATTCAAGAAATATTTAGAAATAAGATAGGTTTGAAGTTGGAGCTTGATGCATAAAAGATGAAAAACATAAGAAAATGGTGAAAATGATGGAAGTTTCATATGAAATGAATACAACAAGAATCGGTTGGCCATAACTGAAAGAAGACCCTCAAAATTAGTTGCACAGAAAGACCAGATCAGAGTCAGATAAAATGGAAGAAATAGTCCACAAACTTAAAAACACAAGTAATCAAAATTGCGTATAACTCTTCGAGCGAAATTATTTCCATCTGATTCCAATCCCAGTTTCGATTCAGTCCAATAAAACTAGGAAAACCAGAAGTAAATATTCATACTAACAAATCAAATAGTTGACCAAAAAAAATAGAGTAAACAAAATACCTGCCAATTATCGATGCACAAGATCAACAATTATATATCACCGATCCAACATAAATAATCGTTGTGACTCTTTCTATTACTATAAGTCGTGATTTAAGTGAATATAATAAATTATGTTCTAGAATATCTTTTCATTTCTGCTGATAAATGAAAAGAATACATTTTCGATTAACACTAAACCAAAAAAATTCGAGAAGAAAACATGCTAGATTAGCCAAAAAGAATGTGTTTTTAGTATTTAATTTCTTCTATAACGCTGAAAGTAGCATAATAACAGTCTGTAGTGTTACACCAAAAAATAAGTCTTTGTTGTTCACAATGAAGACAAAGACAGCAACAATAAACCACTAAAAGCATAAGCAAATGATGTCAGTAGACACCATAAAACAACCGGAGAGCGAAAGATGAAGAGAAAATACATGATAGTGTTGGGTGAATTTTAGTATTTGGTTAAGGAAACTTTTGAATAGACATTGTTAGAGACACGCTCATAATCACATATCATAGAATACATTCAGATATATAGCAATCAAACATAAAACTCTAATACACAATTAAAAAAATATTAATAAAATGATTATATGCAAGATAACAAAAAATAAAAATAATAATTCATGTAAATACAACACAAGAGAACATATTTCTATTAAAAATATAACTGAAATGAATACTGAAAATAATAAAGTATAATGTCATAAAATATAATTGATAACAAACAAAAATTCAAACACGTAAGAATTATAAACAAAGGTCAAATGTTAACAAAATAAATATATATGATCTAATTAGAAAATAAATTATATTTATTATATTCAATTTTAAAAATGTTTTATAAAAGTAAAATATATTTTAATATAAAATAATATTAATGTAAGCTCACTCGCCCGTAGGGCGGGCCTACCTCTAGTATAATAAAAAGAATTGATTCGAGAAAAATTCCATAGGATGACATTTTTAAATTTTTGTCACAAAAATAGCCATCAATAAGAAAAATAACCAAAAGAAGTTTTATTAAAGAGTAAAAATGCATTTATATTCTAGGGTTAACTAATCTAGACTTAGAATTTAGAATTAAGGGTGGAGTTTTGAGGATAGGGTTTCAAATTTTAAAAAATAAAAAGTTAAAATTAAAATTTTCAAAAAGGACTATTTTGGTCATTTTCTTTATTGAAGACTATTTTGTGACAAAAACTTTTTTTTGATCAATTGTGACAAAAACTTAAAAATGGCTATTTGAGATAATTATACAATAAATAAAAAATCTCACACTTCTATATATACTATTAAAGCAGAATTCTTCGTAAGATTATACCCTTTGTTTTGTTAGATATTTACAATGACATGTCATTCATAATTTTTTTTAATATAACTAATTAATATTTCTTAAAATAACTCAATAAGAGAATATTCCTAAATATTTGCTAATATAATAAATAGAAATCTCACATATTCAAGTTTTACACATATACACAAACACATTATATATTTCTTTTTATACCCATTTAAATAGTAATAATGATTTATATACCGTGGTAGAATATAAACTAGATGATAACCCGTGCGCATGCGCGGGGTGAGTTCTTATAATAATGTTTGGTTATGAAATGGTTTTAACATTTTCAACACTATAATCTTTATCGATTATAAAATGACGAATACAAATGTTGGTATCTTAAATATATCATTGTTGTTAAAGAGTTAACGTATTACATCTTATTTTAATTATTTTTAAGATTTCTTCGTATGCACAAAATGAAATTAAGTTTTGCGGCTGGCAAAAATCACCAAAACCAAATAGGCAACATCGATTGTATAATGACGAATTGTTTACTATTGACTCTCCATAAGTGATTTCATTTTCTACCTCTATAGAGTTTTGCTTTCGTTCTCGTCTTTGTTTCATTGTTATGAGTTAAGTTTCTTTTTTATAACTTCTTATATGAATTCAATGAATTACATAAGTATCAATTAAAAAAATGGACATCTGTAAAAATTAGCTTCACTCCATATACATATCTAAGAATCAATATTTTGAAAAATAATCACCGGCAAACTATATTAATAGGTTAGTTCAAATCTAATATATCAAACTGTTATAGAATATAAATGCAGACTCGAAATATAAATGTCCGTCTAGTATATATTCCCCAACTCGGTCAAAAAATCATCTAATTAGAACAACAAAACAAATTACTTATTTCACCAGTTCGGGTAATCTTTGAATCTAAACGGGTAATACCCGAACCCGAATTTATATCCGAAGATAACCAAACATAATATACATATAATTATGGATATTATGTTTATTCATTTCTCTATATTTTTAGTTCATTTCTTTCATTTTATTCAAAATATTTATATATATATTAATGATGCTTATTTTTCAAAAATAGATAATATACATATAATTATGGATAAAATCATTTGCTACTCACTTAAAATACATATGAAGCTCTTGTTTATTGCATTGACAAAAGTTGCATCTAAAATTTCAAAACAACAACTAAATTAGTGTTTTTCAATTTTAATAGTTTAATCTTTTAAAAATTAGAGAACCAGTTAAGTTCAAATATATTTTAAAAACAAAAACTTTAAAAAAGAATAATTTATTTACTTTTTCTTCAAAATTTAAATATCCGAACTCGACCCAAAATATTCGAACCCGAACATAAAATATCGAACGGGTTCTATAACTCTATACTAAAATATCCGATACAAACCCAAAAGCCCACCCCTATGATATATTATCATTTATATCTTTCTTGAAAAAAAGTTAAACCATTGATCACAAAAATTTCAGTGTGGGACTTTTACCATTTTTAGTAATTTATAGTCGTTTTAAAAAATTCAAAATATAAAATATGAGAAAAAAATCTAATTTTTTTTATCGTATGCTTAATGTGATTGTTTAATTTAATTTAATAGTATAAAATTAAACAAAAAATAGAGAGGTTGGAATTTTTTTAATAAGAAATGTATTATTCATTATCATTAATTGTTATATATTTGTTAATCATATTAGGTAATTCCGTAGTTTTTATTTAAGGAAAGAAAAAATATTATTTTGTACACTATTAATTAATTTGATAGTTAGTTTAATGAAAAGCATATTATATATTAATATGAACCAACTTATTCTTTTAACAATTCTAAGAATCATTCTCGTGATGACAAGTGACTACGGAAAAATGTTGTAATGCTCCAGGATTAATATAGAGGGGATTTATAAGTTATAAAATAAAAGGTTTACAAAATGGCAATTTTGCCAAATATGACTCACAACTTGATTTCAAACACAAAGGTAAACCCAAACTTGAATCAAATGCAAAAATAACCTAAAAGACTATTGAAATTACAACCAGCCCCTTGTGAACAAACAAAAAAACCGAAATTTTCTTATGTTTCTAACCCCCTTAAGTCGTCTGTCCAGACGACTTTACAGTAAGTCGTGGTCTAGTTCTACTTAGAAATAATTTAAAAATTTTGTAAAAAATATTTTGATAAGTGAAAAATTGAAATCATATAATTAACATATGTTTTAAGAGATATAAATTAAGATATAACAAAATTTAATTGTTTTCAACATAGATGAGTGAAAGTAGTGAGTCATGATATTCTTTGGTTTAGGTTTTGCCAACATATGTTGTAGTATTATATGTGTTCTTAGGGTTAGATTTTGAAATGCATAAATGTTTTTTTAAAATTTTTAAAATTTACCTAAGTGTGTTTATTTCTGTGTATAGTAAACACTATTTAAGTATAACTACGGCTTTATAACGTGGTTAGTTAGTTAATTTAGTCAATTTAGTTTAGGGGTTAAATTTAGGGTTTGGGATGACTTACTAGTAAGTCGTCTGATGTACAATATTCAACAGACGACTTACTAGTAAGTCGTCCAAACCGGACCGAACCTTTAATTTTACAATGTACTTTTAAACCTAACCGGATTATTTACCAACCATATATAAAGTGTTTTTTTTATTCACTGCTTCGCGAAAATCAGAAAACCCTAACGCAGTTTCTCTCAAAGGCGATTTCGAAGGCGATTTCCGTCGATTCTCTCTAATCCATCGTTCTCACCGCCGGTTATCTCTCTGCCGTTATCACCGTCGTTCTCACCACCGTTCTCACAGCCGCTTCCTCTATTTAAGATCCGAGAGGAAACCCTAGCGCGCATTCTCTCAGAGGTGTTTCGTTGAACTCCGCCGCCGGTAAGTTATATATCTTATTGTCGAGTGATTGCTTGAGGAAAAGATGAACATAAAACTAGAAGTCTTGGAAGACTTATAATTAAGTCGTCTGGAAGACTTTCCAGACAACTTAATTATAAGTCTTTCAGCTGTAAAACTTGCTAGACGACTTAATTTTAAGTCTTTGATTGTTTGAGATGGTTGTCTTTGATTGTTTTGCAGAAAACAAAATGGAGATGCCAGAACTCCCCCGTAGGTTATATACATTAGGGGAAGAGCCCCCCACAGTGCATAGCATTTCATATCATACTTGTTGGACGTTGCGTGCTACTTTAAAGAAAGCTCTTCATGATGACGAATATGAAGAGCTGAAGGAGTCGAAGTTGGGAGTTTTCATCAAGTTCCAAGAGCTGGGATTTGATTGGGCTTCAAGGCTGGTTCACTAAATGCTCGGTTTCCAGTTGGCCATAAAGAAGAAGTATGAGCTGTGGAGTCTCGTTGGTCCACAACCTGTGAGGTTTTCACTGTTAGAGTTTGAAAACCTCACTGGTCTAAACTGCGAGTACAACGAGGACCTTGAGAGACCTCACTCTGTTGTTGCAAAGGAGTTGACGTCTTTTTGGGAGATGTTGGGAGTTCATGTCGAAGCTGAGCCATCTACTTAGGAGATAATAGCAGCATTTGAGAGATGCGAAGGGTGGTCTCAGGCTGATCGCAAGCGGCTCGCGCACCTTGCCATCTTCACTGGATACATTGAAGGGAGTCTTCCAGTTGGACGACTTAGTAGACGACTTATAATTAAGTCGTCTGGAAAGTCTTCCAGCTGGATGACGTAGTAGAAGACTTATAATTAAGTCGTCTAGGAAGACTATCCAAACTACTTAATTACAAGTCTTCTACTAAGTCTTCCAGCTGGAAGACTTTCCAGACGACTTAATTATAAGTCGTCTACTAAGTCGTCCAACTGGAAGACTTTCCGGACGACTTAATTATAACTCTTCTGCGAAGTCTTTTCTTTCCATATTTCTTAATCCATCAAATATCTAAGTTCATATCTTCTATTTACTGCAGACTAGGGTGATCAACTTTGTTCAGAAGGACATTAGTCAAATGTTTCCAAAATGGGAGTTTGATGTTGAGGACACGCCCGCGAAGAACATTATTAAACTCATGTTTGTGAAGAAACTGTGGAAGTGGACCATGGATTGCTGGGAAGTCACCGGTACTTGGGTCAATACAAAGCCCGCGGTTGTGAGTCCAGCGAAGAAAAATGTAGTGAAGGAAGACAGTCTAAGACCTCGAAAGAAAGCTCGTAAAGAGGCGCCTGCAGAAGCTAGTGAAGGGGTAGCTGCAGAGGCTAGTGAAGAGGTGACTACGACTGTTGGTGGGTTGA
>NC_027752.1:7845615-7847806 GCF_000695525.1 Brassica oleracea var. oleracea
ATGAGGGAAGGGTTTGGGACGTGCCTTAAGGAGATCAAGTATCTATCGGAAAGGGTGGAAGCTGTGGAGAAGAAGGTTGGTATCACCATAAAACGGAAAGGGACATCATCTCAAAACAGAGGGACAGGGACATCATATCAAAACACTATCTCTCCACCTAAAAACACGCTCGAACCTGGGGTTAGTAACAAATCCTCTCCCAACAAAAGATTGACTAGACAAAGTCTTTAGAATAAGAACTAAAAAGTTGCATTTACTTTGTTTCTTGTATGTCAGAACATGTGTGCTTTGTTTATATTGTATGGATTTTATATATGTATTTTGTTTCATGTTTGAAGACACTCATTGGTTATTATTGTTTGAAATGGATATTTGGTTATTATTGTATAAACCCATCTTGTATATTGCATAGTGAAAGTGTTAATGGGACGAACGCGGGAAGGAAGAGCTTGGCGGAGTATAAAGGTCCAGATGTGCCCGCAGCTGTGCCCGCAGATGCTAGTTCCTCGAAAGATAAAGCTCCAGAACCGAGTCTTGTTCTATTGGACAAAAATCACCCCATTGTTTCGGATTTACAGAAGGAGGATGCTAGATATCAGGAAAAGAGGGATGCTGCTTTGGCACTTTTCCGTGCAAAGAGTGACCGAACAAGGAAACTTGCTGCCTCACAGCAATCTCCTTATACGGCAAACAGCACGGCCAGAGTAATCATTCCAAACAAAAAGCTTTATCCAGGCTATAATCCTTTTGCACCAATTGACAAGAAGAAGTTGAAGGAGCTCGCTGATTGGTTGAAAACTTGTCAGTAAGTGTTTACTTTTCCCATAATAGCTTGCTTTTCCCATAATAGCTTGCTTTAGTCTACAAAAACTAATTGATTTTCAACATTTTGTATTTGCAGTTATTATAGAGCACCTATCGATAAAAAACCACGTAAAAGTAGAACTTGGTGGTATCAAATCCTCCGAACCTCCTTACAGTGGCTGGAGAACTGTGTAAGTCTTCTGCTATGACTTAGATGACTTACTGATAAGTCTTCTTTGTAGATGACTTACCTATAAGTCATCTGGTAAGTCGTCTACGTAGACAACTTACCAGACAACTTAATTCGTCTACGAATTACTTGTAAGTCGTCTGGTAAGTCGTCTACGTAGAAGACTTACCAGTAAGTCGTCTGATATCTTTTGACTTGCACCATATTTTATATGCAGCATATTGATGCTTGTATTAATGTGCTGAGGAAGAGGTACAGCGTTAACCCACAACATTTCAGGAGCGAGAGAATGTGCTTCCTTGATCATCTCTTTGCTCAGCAATGGAGATTCAACTTCAAGGATTTTAAGGACTCGGAGCCCGATCAGAACGGTTTAGGAAGAAGACTCCCTGGTGGGGTGTGGAATTATTATGCAGGCACTATACCATCATTTTGCCAACCGAACAAGGTTTGGGGGACGGATATTGATGATATCTATTGATATCTTGCATATTTCCATTGTCTTATCCATTCACCCATGTGCATTTTGATCATATAGACTAGGATTTAGCCACGTTTAGGTTGCATTTTGCATACATGAGTCTTTATCAGGTGTTGGAGTACAACATGGAGTTCTTGGAGGCATTTGGGTGCATTTTGAGCTCAAAAGAAGTGTTCTCGGTGATTATTGGACGAGCAGAGCATGGGAGCGACATCACGGAGCGACGCCATGAGGTCACTCCAAACTACCTCTCAGAGCGACCTCGCTGGAGCGACCCCGAGAAGTCGCTCGCCATCTCATCCTGGTGGGAGCCGAGAACTGACCCGGAGCGACCTATCAGAGCGACCACTCCAGGTCGCTCCCGACCCAGAGCGACTTGGCCAGAGTGACACCCCGAGGTCGCTCGCATGTCTATCGCGTGACGACAACACAATGGAGCCGGAGCAACCTCTCAGAGCGACCCACTGAGGTCGCTCTCGAAACCCGGAGCGTCGTGCCGAGGTCGTTCCGCGTCTATTTGTTTGGCCGAATTCATGTTTTCTAAGGGCCTTTTGGTCATTTCATTATGCACGTTTTTCACTTTTGAAAACCTATGTTTTAAGTACCTTTAGCAGCCACCAGACAGATTATCTTTTGTTCTAAAGAAAAACCTTTGGAAAGTTCATCTCTTGAATCATCTTTGTTCATCTAGTTATTGCAATTCTGTGTTTCCAATT
>NC_027752.1:7847929-7848096 GCF_000695525.1 Brassica oleracea var. oleracea
ATCGTGTCTAAGCTTAAGGTTGATAGTTTAATTGTTCGTCTACCATCCTTAGTTCGAAACTTGATCATCCAAGGTCTAATTCCTATGCCCATGAGTTCTCTTTTATCATAACCAAAGAAAGTCACTTCTTTTATTGTTTTATTGTTCTGTTATTGCATTCTATTATT
>NC_027752.1:7848157-7848660 GCF_000695525.1 Brassica oleracea var. oleracea
TATACTACAACATTTGTCTTAGGAGCCTTGAAAACTCCTAACATCAAATTGGCGCCGTTGCCAAATTCTGAGTAGATTTGAACATTGAGATTTAGTCATTTGCTTGAGACTAAGTCATTTTTATTTTCTTTTGTTACTGATTCTCCTTCTTCAACTCTCTTTAAATTACAGGTGTATGAACTTGAGGAGCAGGGGTCCATCAAACCTAGTTCCAAGAGCCGCAGACATCAGAGCTTTAGAGAGAGAGAGTGTGCTAGAAAGAGAAGAGAAGAAGAGCAACAGTCTCAATTGCAAAGATTAGACACTGATATGGGTGACATACCTCAAAATGATGCCAACAACGTTCCGCAAAACCAACAGCGAGCAGCTCGACCCATTGGCACTTATGACCGCCCCAACATTCATTGTCATAGATTGGGAATCCGAGCACCAGCTGTAGTAGCCAACAACTTTGAGATCAAATCAGGACTCCTCAACGTGATCGAGAACAACAAGTATCATGG
>NC_027752.1:7849507-7850822 GCF_000695525.1 Brassica oleracea var. oleracea
TGGTTAGACTGGATACAGCTAGCAATGGGTTCTTCTTGGGGAGAACTGAGGAAGATGCATAAGAGCTGGTTGACAACATGGTAAAGAGTGATGCAGTCTACAGTGGAGACCACGACAGAGGCAGTAGAACAGATGACAAGCAGATGAGGAAGGAGTTAAAGGCTCTCCATGATAAGATTGATATTCTCATTGCTGATAAAGCCACCCAGGAGCAGCTGCACTTTGTTGGTAACCCAAACCAAGAAGCCACACGTGTTGTCCAGGAAGTTGATGGTTTTGAAGGGCAAGAAAAGCTGTGCTTCATCAACAACAATGGTAGCTGGTACAAGAAAGAGCCAAACTTTCAGTACAACAACTACCAACAGAGATCTTACCCCAACAACCAACAGAGTGGTTATCAGCCTAGATACAACCAGCAAGCCAACTACCAACCTCAGCAAACCACTCCTCCTGGTTTCCACAACAAAGGACAACAACCTGCCCAACAACAACCTACTGCTTCTACCTCTACTCCTCAGGTTAGCAGCACTGATGCCCTACTAAAACAAATCTTGGAGTCTCAGACAAGAAGTGAGAAGCATGCTGGCTATGAGCTGAAGAACCTTAACTCAAAGATTAATGGAAGCTACAATGATCTCAACAACAAGTTCAGAACCTTGGAGAACCAGTTTGCTGCCATGAACACTCAACAAAATCGCCAACAAGGTTCTTTACCTGGAAAATCTGAACAAAACCCCAAGGAGACCATGAAAGCTATCACCCTCAGGAGTGGTAAGGAGTTACCTCAGAAAGCTCTCACCAAGGATGCTGAGAAACAAGGTGAGGGGGTTGCCATCAACATAGATGATGAAGTGGTGATTGTTGATGAGAAAATCAATGATGAAATCTTGGAGAAGATTGTGGAAGCAAAAGGTAAAGGAAGGGTTGGGGAAGAGAAGAAAACAGTGAAAGATGGTGAAGTTGTTGCTCCTGCAAGTGAGAATTCTTTTGTTCCTCCTCCCTATGAACCCAAACTACCATTCCCTGGTAGATTCAAGAGGCAGCTGCTAGAGAAGTACAAAGCTCTATTTGAGAAGCAAATGAGTGAAGTTCAAGTCACAATGCCCATCATTGATGCTTTCATGCTGATTCCTCAATATAGCAAGTTCCTGAAAGATGTTGTAGCTGCAAAGAAGAAGGAGATGGAGGGCATGATGATTCTCACTCATGAGTGCAGTGCCATCATCCAGAGGCTTGTTGTTCCAAAGAAGCTAGAAGATCCAGGATGCTTCACATTACCTTGTGCTCTTGGACCTATGGTATTTGATAGATGTCT
>NC_027752.1:7854189-7854721 GCF_000695525.1 Brassica oleracea var. oleracea
GTTTGATTAGAGAACCCTCTCATTCTAGAATTACTTTGATTATTGAATTTTACTTGTCTTGTAATTTTCACCTGATGAAAAGATTGAGAATTGTGATTCTTTACGTTGCTTCTTGAAGTTTACATTTGCAAAGTCAATCGACTTATCCCTTTCCAAGTTTTGTATTTCTCAGGTACAATGGTTAGGAAAACTAAGGGAAAGTCGGATGCTGAGAGGCAAGAACCTGAAAGTCAAGAGTCTTCATTGAGAGGAAATTCTT
Organism: Brassica oleracea var. oleracea; assembly: GCF_000695525.1. Taxonomy (NCBI): domain Eukaryota; kingdom Viridiplantae; phylum Streptophyta; class Magnoliopsida; order Brassicales; family Brassicaceae; genus Brassica; species Brassica oleracea. Next base: position 7,854,449 of record NC_027752.1, read on the forward strand.
TAGCCTCGGAACGAGCTGGTTCTAGGACACAAAGGACTTCTTGACAGCAAACCGTTGCTGCAAAGAAGGCAAAGGAGCAAGAGAAGAGGGCGGGAAAGAGTATAGCAGTTGCCACAGATGAGGAGAGTGGCGATGAAAGTGTAGATGAGAAGGCTCCTACAAAGAGGGCCAAGATATCCAAGGGGAAGGAGGTTGCTGAGGATAGAGACAGGGCGAAAACTCTATATGAGGAAGAGCTGTATCATCATTTGCTGAATGGGGTAACTTGGACTC
>NC_027752.1:7854821-7855637 GCF_000695525.1 Brassica oleracea var. oleracea
GTTCTACAAGGATGTGAAGAGATACTACTGGGATGAGCCCTACCTCTGCATTCTTTGCAAAGATCAACTTTATAGGAGAGTGGTTGCTAATGATGAGATTGATGGGATCCTTACACAGTGTCATAGATCATCTTATGGAGGCCACTTTGCTACCTTCAAGACTGTTGCTAAGGTGTTACAAGCTGGATTCTGGTGGCCACACATGTTCAAGGACACACAAGACTTTGTTTCAAGGTGTGATTCATGCCAAAGGAGGGGAAACATCACCAAGAGGAATGAGATGCCTCAGAATCCAATCCTTGAAGTTGAAGTGTTTGATGCGTGGGGTATTGACTTCATGGGGCCATTTCCATCATCACATGGCAACAAGTGCATCCTGGTAGCTGTTGATTATATCTCAAAATGGGTGGAAGCTATTGCAAGTTCCACCAATGATGCAAGAGTGGTAATCAAGATGTTTAAGAGCACCATATTTCCAAGGTTCGGAGTTCCAAGAGTTGTAATCAGTGATGGAGAGTCTCATTTCATCAACAAACTGCTTGAGGGACTTATCAGGAAGAACGGTGTTAAGCACAAGGTGACAACTCCTTACCATCCTCAAACAAGCGGTCAAGTTGAAATTTCTAACAGAGAGATCAAGTCCATTCTGGAGAAGATTATGGGGATTACAAGGAAGGATTGGTCAGTTAAGCTTGATGATGCGCTTTGGGCTTATAGGACAGCTTACAAGACACCTCTGGGGACCACACCTTTCAACCTAGTGTACGGGAAAGCTTGCCATCTACCAGTGGAGCTTGAATACAAGGCACTTTGGGA
>NC_027752.1:7855950-7856616 GCF_000695525.1 Brassica oleracea var. oleracea
CCTGAGGAAGATGGAGTTTCAACTCCACTGTCTGATCCTACCCCAGCATAATCCAAAAGGAGGCAAAGTCAAGCTAAAGGCTTAAAACAAGCTCACTTGGGAGGAAGTCCCATGCGTATTCTTGTACATATTGCTTTGGTATTTTCATTTTCTTCATATTTCATAAAAAAAAAAGGAAAAGTGTTGAAGTAGTGTTCAGGTGGTTCATCGATCCGGTCAATGGAAAGAATCGAGCGTGGGAGTGAGGTTCCGCAGCGACGCCACGAGGTCGCTCCAGCTGGGAGCGACGTGATCAGAGCGACTGGTCCAAGTCGCTCGCATTTTCGGTGTCCGGGGCTCAAGAATCGCTCTCGGAGCGACTTCTCGCAGCGACCACGTGAGGTCGCTCGCGTTTTCTGTGACTGGGAGCGACGTCTCGCAGCGACCACGTGAGGTCGCTCCCGAGCCGGTCCAGGTAAGTACCTCTTCGATTTTGTCCGATTTAATTCGAGTTAACCAGCCCTAAACCTAACCGGACGACCCTAGACCTACCCATACCCACGACCTTCATCTCTTTCACTCTCCCTTCCTCTCACAAACACTCATACTCTCTCAAACAAACCCACACCAAAAATCTCCTAACTTTCTCAATTCTCACCCAAATCTCCTAGTTCTTGTTTCTAAATC
>NC_027752.1:7858496-7858747 GCF_000695525.1 Brassica oleracea var. oleracea
TACCATTTCGTTTTTGCATATTAGTTTTCTCTTTTTGGGTATCTCTCTCTCCTTGACAACACACAGACCGTGTCATTTAAGTTTGGGGGAGGTACCAAGTATTTGATCATGTTTGCTTTGATGTTTTTTCATTGAGTCATGCATTGCATACCTATTTGCATATAAAAAAAAATCATTTAGTTTGCATCATATGCATTTCTAGGAGAGTCTAGAGCGTATAGGTTGCATTCACTTGCATTGGGAGCAATGAC
>NC_027752.1:7858884-7860092 GCF_000695525.1 Brassica oleracea var. oleracea
AAACTCAGTCTTTGAAGCCAACTACAACCTTATTTGAACTGAACGAACTTAATGCATCTTGCTCATGGTCCCTTGTGTACTGAATCATGGATATACGCACTTGAGTTGTCACATCCTTTATGCCAATCTTTTTGACAACCTCTAGTGGTAGACCTCTCCCCAAAATCCCTTCCTCCGTTTAAGCCTTCATTGATTGATGAGTGAGGCCTTTTTCGGAAAGTCTTACATGCACATAATGTTGAGAGTATCGGGAACGACAATACTTGATCTTCATTCTTGCTAGATTAGACACATTATTGTCTAGTCATATGATGGGGGTGAGTGTTGTAAAGTTTTAATTGGGAGTATGAGAAAGTTGAAGGAAAAGAGTGAACTCTTGTGTTTAATTGACTAGTCTTTATGGGATAAGTAGAGAAACTTCTAGCTCAATTTGTGAAAAGTCTTCCCAAACAAAAAAAAAAAGAAAAAAAAAGGGGGCTAGCAAAGTTGTTTAGAGCTAAGATTTGTTTAGAAGTTGAGAAAATCCTTTATAGATTTCAAAAAAAAAGAGTTTTGTATGAAAAATGTTCTTGGGATCTTTTGGTGAGAGATGAGAGTTGGGTTTGACATTATGAAGTGATTGTGTAACTTGTATGTTTGGGAAAAGGGTAGAACAATGGAGATTGAGCATTGTATGCATGATTTGATCCATTTCTTAGATATATTATGTGCAATGTCAAGGCTACTCGTTTTGAGAGTAAACCACTTTAAAAGATCATGGATTTTGAACCTCTTGACCCACTTGAATAAAAGCTTTCCCTTACTCAACCAAATGATTTGGACCAATTGACCATTTGCAAGAATTCACTTGATGTTTTATGCTTAATGAATGTGAGAGTTGGTTGATTTGAATGTGTGGATGCTTGATGATGAGTATAAGGGCAAAAGGAGTTTAGATAGGCCTAGAGAAGCTAGAGTGTAATAAGAGAGTGTGCTCATGTTGGATTATATGTTGAATCGAGTGCTAGTTGTGTTTCTTTTGGCTATGAGCTCCCACCTTCAAACCTCTCTCCCTATGAGTTCTAGAAAGTTCACTTGTGGACAAGTAAAAGAACAAGTTTGGGGGAGTTGATATCTTGCATATTTACATTGTTTTATCCATTCACCCATGTGCATTTTGATCATATAGACCAGGATTTAGCCATGTTTAGGTTGCATTTTGCATACAT
>NC_027752.1:7860295-7862113 GCF_000695525.1 Brassica oleracea var. oleracea
AAGAGTAGTGAGTAATCACCATTTGAATTCATGGGTTAGGAAGATTAAGGGTGATTAGGTTAGAGCTAGGATGTTTTAGAGTAGATCATTCCAAAACCTTGCTAGTAGAGTAATCATAATGCATCTTCTGAGTTAGCTTCTCAAAAGTTGATCTTTAGGCATTTCCCACCCAAAAGGTGTTCGATGAAATGTCTGAAACAACTCTTCTAAGCTTTTAGCATATTTTGCCAAAGACATTTGTTGTTAGAAGTGCTAAGATAGCCTTAGACCTGTTAGTAGTGATTGCTTCTATATTATTCAATCAAAGACATTTTTTGTTTGAAATGTGTTAGTAAATGAACATTCATCTAGACATAGAGTTTGTTTAGGATCGTGTCTAATCTTAAGGTTGATAGTTTGATTTTTCATCTGCCATCCTTAATTCGAAACTTGATCACCCAAGGTCTAATTCCTATGCCCATGTTAAGAAAGCCAACTCATTTACCATTTTTATTATTCTGAAAATGCATTAGTATTAATCATTAGTTTAGAAAACCCTTTAAATCATCGATTGCACTTAGATTAAGTAAGTACTTGCATTCTCAGTGCTTGAAATCCCTTAGAATTGGTTCGTCAATCATTTATACTACAACATTTGTCTTAGGAGCCTTGAAAACTCCTAACATCATCTATGCGCCAGTGAACTTCGCCGACACTCATTGGATTGCTATGTGGATATCGATCCCTAAGAGGCACATAGTCGTCTTTGACAGCATTTGTTCCAGTATCTCCTCAGAAGAACTCGATGTGGTAATGGAGTCTTTTCTCTACATGGTCCCTTATCTGCTTGTTGAGTGCGCTTCCTCAGATGAACAACGTGCCCAATACAGCCTAGAGCCTTTCACATATGAGAGACCGACCAATATACCTCCGGCCCGAGCTGGTGATTGTGACGTGTACACTCTAAAGTACATTGAATGTCATGCTCTTGGGATAGAGTTTAGTAAAAAAAACTTTGCTAAGGCCAACGGGAAGACTGTGAGGGATAAGATGGCGGTGGATATATTTCAAGAGCTTCCTGACGCGCATGAGTTCGAAAACAAGGACAATGATGACAACCTGGGTGCATATGACGAGTGATAAACAAGCCACGTTAGATTATTATGTATGATAGATTAGGCTGATGTGTGTATTTGAACTTGATCCCTATTCTGTAACTATATTCTGTGCATAAGACTTATAGTTAAGTCATCTGGAATGTTGGACGACTTAACTATAAGTAGTTTGGAAAGTCTTATGAGCAGTGACCTTTTGTAACTATATTTCGGATAATATAAAAGGCAAGATCATCTCAAATTTGTTTGGTAGTGCAATTTGACAAAGAAGTTGACACATATAAGTTTATAACACAAATTTATAATACATAGACTAAACACTGGATGACTTAATTGAAGGTATTCTGGAGGACGAAACACTGGACGACTAACTTGAAGGTTTTATGGAAGAAAAAACCCTGGACGACTAACTGGACGACTTTCTGGACGACTTAATTGAAGGTCTTCTGGAAGACTAAACACTGGACGACTAAATTGAAGGTCTTCTGGAAGAAAAAACCATGGACGACTAACTGGACGACCTTCTGGACGGCTTAATTGAAGGTCTTCTGGAAGTAAACACTGGACGACTTACATTATGGTTTCGTATGGCCAGTTTCCTTGCATTTTGAGCATATATAAACCATGTGTTGTTTCCAGGGTTTGCGTCCTCTCATCCTGGATAGCTCCAACCAAGATTGTCATCTTGATTTTTTCTGTCTTCCCGGACCACGCTTTACATCCG
>NC_027752.1:7862231-7862749 GCF_000695525.1 Brassica oleracea var. oleracea
GGGTGGGCACTTTACCCGATATCCGAAGCCGCACCCGAACCCGATCCAAAAAATCCGAACCAAAATCCGAACCGAAGTAGCAAAATATCCGAACGGGTATTGAATTAGAAGAGATTGGATATCCGAGCCCGAACAGGTAATATCCGAACCCGAACGGGTAATATCCGAACCCGAATGGATATCCGAAGATAACCGAACATATGTATAATTAACCATATATTTCTAGTTTACATCTCTCGTTTTATATAAAATATTTATATTGATACTACACATACTTTAAGTTCATATGATATACATTGAATTACCGAGAAAATGATTTGTTACTCAATTAAAATGCATGTCAAACTTTTTATTTCAAGAATTAACAAAAAGTTACATCCAAAATTTAGAAACAATAACCAAATTAATGTCTTTTTTTTGTTTCAAAATGTTATGTCCGAATCTATTAACCATTCAATCAATTAAAAATAAAAAAAATAGGTAAGTGAAAGTTATATTTTTAAATACAAGAAATTTGA
>NC_027752.1:7862790-7863376 GCF_000695525.1 Brassica oleracea var. oleracea
CCCGATCCGAAATAACCGAACCCGAACTAAAAATACCCGAACCCGACCCGAAGTACATAAATACCCGAACGGGTTCTATACCTCTACACCGAAATACCCGAAAATCCGAAATACCCGACCCGGACCGAAACGGGTACCCGAACGCCCACCCCTACAGCTATAGCATGAGAGCAAGGTATTTTCTCCACTGCATGGACACCACAATCACACTTTCCTTGTTCCAAATCAACCACACAGTCCATTTTGCCACCTTTCACAAAGAATCGCCATCCATCAATTGGTTGTACCGTTATCGTATCCGCTATCTCCGACCGAACAACAAGCAAGTATTCAACACCTCGACTATGTTGAGTTGGGAGACTCAAAACATTTTCTCTCCTTTTCCAAAACCACTTTCCTAGCTTCTCCCTTATGAACTCCAACAGGAACTGAACCGGAAATCCACTAGCTCGCTTCAGAGCGGAATTAATAGATTCAACGATGTTGTTTGTCTTTATGTTGTACCTGTTCCCCTGACAATAAACCCTAGACCATAGGCTGACGTCGGCATTCTCCAAATACGTTGCAAGGTCCGGGTTTGCACTCC
>NC_027752.1:7863457-7866221 GCF_000695525.1 Brassica oleracea var. oleracea
GGTTGCCCAAGGAAACACCTTATCACATGCACTTTTAATGGCCGCGTGCCGGTCAGAGACTATCACCAGAGGCTGCTCATCAGATACACAACTAACCAATTTTGTGAGAAAGCATTCCCAAGAAGGTTCATCTTCAGCATCTACGATCCCAAAAGCCAATGGAAATATCTGAAAATTCTCATCTTGTGCGGCTGCAACTAACATAACACCTCCATATTTCCCACTTAGATGAGTCCCATCCACCACAATGACCCTTCTCTGATACTTAAAACCTTTGATAGAAGCTCCAAAAGAGAGAAATAGATACTTAAATCTATTGATAGAATCAATTTCTATAGCCGTGATAGAATCGGGATTTGCTAAGGAGATTTACTCGAGATATGATGGCAGACGCGAACACTCATCTTCTGCTGATCCTCTCACCAATGCTTGTGCATATAAAAGTGCTCTGTATGAAGTGGTGTAATCAAGCGTCATGCCTTCAAGGCTCCTAATCAAATGTTGTAGAATAAAGGATGTCAAACCAGTTCTAAGTGATTCTAAAGCAAAGAAAATGCAAGACCATGCTTAATCTAAGTGCTATCAATTGGTGAGATGATTTTTGAACTAAAATACTACTAAATTGTAATAAAAGACAAAGCTTTCTTTTTTATGAGATAAGAGAACTCATGGGCTAAAGGAATCGATCTTGGGTGATTAAGTTTCAATCTAAAGGTGTTAACTTTCAACCAATCTATCTACCTTAGACCTAGACACCATCCTAAACAAAACTCTAACTCTAGATGAATGCTCATTTGCTAAGATAACTCAAGCATCAAATCTCTTTGGTTGAATGTTATCTAAGTAATCATTAATCTCAAGTCTACTAGCCATCTTAACACCTTTAACAACAAATCTCTTTGGTAAATAATGTCAAAAGCTTAGGAGAGTTGGTTCAGGTATTTCATCAAACATCTTTCAGGTGTGAAATGCCTAGAGCTCAACTTTAGAGAGGCCAACTCTAAAATTGCATTAAAAGCACTCTACTAGCAAGGAACAAGATGGATCTATACTAAAACACCTTAGATCTAGCTTAATCACCCTTAGTTCTCCCTCACCCATGAATCCAAAGATGACTACTCACTACTCTTCATGACGAGCCCAAGAATTAATGATGATTTGGTGCTAATCATGATTAGTGATCAAATTAATCAAGCAATCACAAGAGAAAATGATCAAGATAAGATCTTTCACCTAAAAGTTATTTGTTATTAGATAGAAAACAAGATAATTCCCTAACTTTAGGATTACAAGAGTATTTATATGTCTTTGGAAAACCTAATGATTTCCATTAAAAAGTCTTAAAAGCCCTTAAAAACATTAAAATTCGACTAAGGTAAAGCGTCGACGCGGGTCGAGACGATCAGCACCAACCCGCGTCACCTTCCCCGCGTCGGACCTTCGACGACACTCCTTCTTCGTGCGAGCGGTTGAGTGATCCCGCGCTGCTTCACCCGTGTGACTCCTCGAACAAAACTCTTCGGCAACGCGGGTAGGGGAAGATGGGGATCACCCGCGTCGCCCTCCCTGCTTGAAGACCTCGATGATTCTTCTAGCTCGTGCGAGCGGGTAGTCGACCCCGCGTGATCCTTCCCGCGTGGCTCCTTCGAGTTGATCTTTCGGTGACGCGGGCAAGTGGACTCGGGGTGCTGCAACCCGCGTGGCTCGCGTTATGATTGACCCAAGGTTGGTCTCTTCACATCTCTTGAGGACCCTGCTAAGATTGGACAAACAAGCAGAAAACGAAGATCCGTAGACAGAGAAGTCATCCATAGATACCTCCACAACATCTTCTATAAGATCAGAGAAAATAAACATCATGCATCTTTGGAAAGTGGCTGGAGCATTACATAGCCTAAATGACATCCTTCGATAAGTAAATGTACCATAGGGGTATGTGAAAGTCGTTTTCTCTTGATCATTTGGATGTATGGGGATTTGGAAGAACCCTGAATATCCATCAAGAAAACAATAATAGGGATGATTTGCAAGTCTCTCTAGCATTTGATCAATGAAAGGCAATGAAAAATGATCTTTTCTAGATGATGAGTTAAGTTTTTGATAATCTATGCACATCCTATTCATGTTAATGTTCTTGTTGGTATTAGTTCATCCTTATCATTTTTTATCACAGTAATTTCTCCCTTCTTTGGGACAACATGCACAGGAGACACCCATTTGCTATCCGAAATAGGATATATTACTCATGCATCTAAGAGTTTTAGAATCTCTTTCTTAACAACATCTTTCAAGTTGGTATTCAACCTTCTTTGATGTTCTATAGAAGTCATAGATTCATCCTCTAGATATATCCTATGCATGCATAAAGAAGGTGATATCCCTTTAATATCATCTAGTGAGTAGCCTATTGCCTTTCTATACTTTTTAAGTTCATTCAAAAGTTTAGACAATTCATCTTCACTAAGCTCACTACTCACTATGACAGAGTAAGTTTCATTAGGGCCAAGGAAAGCATACCTTACACCATGGGGAAGAGGTTTAAGCTCTACTTTTGGTGCCTTGAGTTCACTCCAATCATTCCCTTGGAGGTTCTCTTGTTGAGTAGATGAGGAGCCATGGTGAATCTCATATGAAAGCTCATCATTTTGTTCTTCACCACTAATTCCCTTGTGAAAGTCCAGAATCTTCACATAGGCATCACTTTCCTTGTTCTCAATCACTTGGACTTCTCTCTCAATTGTTAACGCATGTTGTAGATAGTCTT
>NC_027752.1:7866319-7867296 GCF_000695525.1 Brassica oleracea var. oleracea
GATGGTTGGCCTCTTCATCACTTCATTGATGTCAAAGTGGAGGATGTTCCCTTGTCCAAGATGTAGATCAATCTTTCCTTGTCTAACATTCACAATAGCTTCTGCTGTGGCTAAGAATGGTCTTCCAAGGATTAAAGGGTCTTGGGCTTCCTCCCCCATCTCCAACACAACAAAATCAGTAGGGATCTCAAAGTTACCAACCATCAAGGGAAGGTCTTCTAAGATACCAACATGAATCTTCACTGATCTATCAGCCAACACCAAAGAGAGTTTACACTTCTTGTATTGAGTAAATCCAAGCTTCTTTGCAATAGACAAAGGCATCAAGCTGACACTAGCTCCAAGATCGCACGGACACCGCTCAAACACCATTAACACCATGGGTCCTAGAGCACAAGGTAAGGTGAAACATCCTGGATCCACTAGCTTCCTTGGAACATCTAACCTCTGGATAATGGCACTGCACTCGTGGGTAAGGATCATCATGCCCTCCATCTCTTTCTTCTTTGCAGCTACAGCATCTTTCAAGAATTTGTTGTACTGAGGAACCAACATAAAAGCATCAATGATGGGCATTGTGACCTGAACTTCACTCATTTGTTTCTCAAAGAGTGTCTTGTACTTCTCCAATGGCTGTCTTTTGAATCTCCCAGGGAATGGTAGCTTTGGCTCATATGGAGGAGGAACAAAAGAGGATTCCTTTGTTGGAGTAGCAGTTTCACCATGTTTCACTGTCCTCTTCTCTTCTCCCACATTTCCTTTACCCTTAGCTTCAACAATCTTTTCTAGAATTTATTCATCAACCTTCTCATCTACAATCACCACTTCATCATCAATGTTGATAGTCACCTCCCCACCTTGCTTTTCACCATCCTTGGTGAGAATTCTTGGAGGTAACTCTTTACCACTTTGTAGGGTGACTGCTTTCATTGTTTCCTTGGGATTTTGCTCTGGCTTTCCAGGTAATGCCCCTTGTT
>NC_027752.1:7867396-7868588 GCF_000695525.1 Brassica oleracea var. oleracea
TAGGACCACCCACAAAGTTCATCTGCTCTTTCTTAGCTTGGTTGGAAAGAAGTAAGTCTATCTTCTCTTGCAAGGACTTGATCTCTTTCTTCGTTTGCTGATCATCACTTCTGTTGACCCTATCATGCTCCTCACTGTAAACCAAGTCACTATTAGCAATGTTCTCTACCAGTTCCTCTGCCTCTTCCTCGGTTCTCCCCAAGAAGAAACCATTGCTGGCAGTATCAAGCATGTTTTTGCATTGTGGTAGAGCTCCTCTGTAGAAGGTGCTAAGCAAACTCTCCTTGCTGAAACCATGATGAGGGCGTTGAGACTAATAGCCCTTGAACCTCTCCCATGCTTCACTGAAGCTCTCTAGACCTTTCTGTTGAAACCCAGAGATTTCGTTCCTGATCTTAGTTGTCCTTGAAGTAGAGAAGAACTTGTCTAGGAAAGCTCTCTTACATTATTCCCAAGTAGTGACAGTGTCATTTGGGAGAGTCTTCTCCCACTGGTTTGCCTTGTCACCCAAAGAGAAAGGGAACAACTTTAACTTGAAAGCATCTTCAGAAACACGATTTCTCTTGGACAAGCCACAATATTTATCAAACTTGTACAAGCAAAAGGGTCTTCAGCAGCAAGGCCATGATACTTGTTGTTCTCTATTGTGTTGAGCAGTCCTGGCTTGATCTCAAAATTGTTGTTCTCCACTGTTGGTGCTCTGATTCCCAACCTATGACCATTAATGTGAGGTTGATCATAGACTCCAATGGCACGAGCTTGGTGCGGTGGATGTTGTGGCTGACGCTGTGGTCGAAGGTGATCAGCTCTTGGATCAATGCCTCCTTGGGCATCACCATCTTGAGGCAGATTCTCCATATCAAACCACAACCTTTGAAAGTGAGCCTGTTGCTCTACTTCTCTTCTCTGTCTTGCAATTTCCCTCTCAAGTGCTCTAATGTCTTCAACTCTTGAAACTAGGTTTGTTGGACCTCTGCTCCTTGTGTTCATACACCTGAAATGCAAAGCGAGAAAAAGAAAGAAAGGTAATAACACAATTAAACAAAAATTGACTTAGTCTCAAGCAAATGACTAAATCCTAATGTCACAATCAACTTAGAATTTGGCAACGGCGCCAATTTAATGATAAGAGTTTCAAGGCTCTTAATCAAATGTTGTAGAATAAAGGATGTCAAACCAGTTCTAAGTGATT
>NC_027752.1:7868650-7870893 GCF_000695525.1 Brassica oleracea var. oleracea
TATCAATTGGTGAGATGATTTTTGAACTAGAATACTACTAAAATGCAATAAAGGACAAAGCATTCTTTCTTATGAGATAAGAGAACTCATGGGCTAAAGGAATCGACCTTGGGTGATTAAGTTTCAATCTAAAGGTGTTAACTTTCAACCAATCTATCTACCTTAGACCTAGACACCATCCTAAACCAACTCTATCTCTAGATGAATGCTCATTTACTAAGATAACACAAGCATCAAATCTCTTTGGTTGAATGTTATCTAAGTAATCATTAATCTCAAGTCTACTAGCCATCTTAACACATTTAACAACAAATCTCTTTGGTAAATAATGTTAAAAGCTTAGGAGAGTTGGTTCAGGCATTTCATCAAACAACTTTCAGGTGTGAAATGCCTAGAGCTCAACTTTAGAGAGTTCAACTCTAAAATTGCATTAAAAGCACTATACTAGCAAGGAACAAGATGGATCTATACTAAAACACCTTAGATATACCTTAATCACCCTTAGTCTCCCTCACCCATGAATCCAAAGATGACTACTCACTACTCTTCATGATGAGCCCAAGAATCAATGTTGATTTGGTGCTAATCATGATTAATGATCAAATTAATCAAGCAATCACAAGAGAAAATGATCAAGATAAGATATTTCACCTAAAAGTTCTTTGTTATTAGATAGAAAACAAGATAATCCCCTAACTTTAGGATTACAAGAGTATTTATATGTCTTTGGAAAACCTAATGGGTTCCATTAAAAAATCTTAAAAGCCCTTAAAAACATTAAAATTAGACTAAGGTAAAGCGTCGACGTCGGTCGAGACGATCAACACCAACCCGCGTCACCTTCCCCGCGTCAGACCTTCGACGACACTCCTTCTTCATGCGAGCGGGTGAGTGATCCCGTGCTGCTTCACCCGCGTGACTCCTCGAATAAAACTCTTCGACAACGCCGGTAGGGGAAGATGGGGATCACCCGAGTCGCCCTCCCCGCGTGAAGACCTCGATGATTTTTCTAGCTCGTGCGAGCGGGTAGTCGACCCCGCGTGATCCTTCCCGCGTGGCTCCTTCGAGTTGGTCTTTCGGTGACGCGGGCAAGTGGACTCGGGGTGCTGCAACCCGCGTGGCTCGCCTTATGATTGAACAATCTCCATTCTTCATCTCTTTTTGGATCACAATGCTTCTAAACACCTCTGATTACTCCATAGGAAACTCCATTACCTGATTAAGACATATGAATGGATCCTAAAGATGCTAAACTCCTAATCTATATGATCATTATGTACAAAATGGAAGCTTAAAACAATGCAAATATGCAAGATTCTAGCTCGTGCAAGCAGGTAGTCGACCCCGCGTGATCCTTCCCTCGTGGCTCCTTCGAGTTGGTCTTTCGGTGACGCGGGCAAGTGGACTCGGGGTGCTGCAACCCGCGTGGCTCGCCTTATGATTGAACAATCTCCATTCTTCATCTCTTTTTGGATCACAATGCTTCTAAACACCTCTGATTACTCCATAGGACACTCCATTACCTGATTAAGACATATGAATGGAATATGAAGATGCTAAACTCCTAATCTATATGATCATTATGTACAAAATGGAAGCTTAAAACAATGCAAATATGCAAGATTCTGGCTCGTGCGAGCGGGTAGTCGACCCCACGTGATCCTTCCTGCGTGGCTCCTTCGAGTTGGTCCTTCGGTGACGCGGGCAAGTGGACTCGGGGTGCTGTGACCCGTGTGGCTCGCCTTATGATTGAACAATCTCCATTCTTTATCTCTTTTAGGATCACAATGCTTCTAAACACCTCTGATTACTCTATAGGACACTCCATTACCTGATTAAGACATATGAATGCAATATGGATCCTAAAGATGTTAAACTCCTAATCTATATGATCATTATGTACAAAATGGAAGCTTAAAACAATGCAAATATGCAAGATATCAAGTGGTGTAATCAAGCGTCATGCCAAACATGTTCTTCATTGCATCAGTGATATGCTGCGGATTCAACCCATCAATGATTCCAACACGATCAATGAAAAGCCTACCAACATACTTCGGAGTACAGTGTCTCCGCTGAGCGAGTCGGTCTCCCACTGAGCATGTATGTTTTTCCACATACTTTGTTACCCAAAACATGTTTGTCCCATGTTGCACACTCGCTCTAGCCTTCCATTGACAACCACTAACCGGACATGTTGTCACAGGAGAGTTTTCGTTGACTTGTATATTCTGAAGGAGAAC
>NC_027752.1:7871050-7871400 GCF_000695525.1 Brassica oleracea var. oleracea
ACTGTAATCCTCACCATTCTCGTCCGCTTCAGCAACAATAGAGATACCAGCATCCTCCTCCTCGTCGTCCTCCTCCCCATCATCCTCCTCCCCATCATGATTTTCATCTTCAACCAAATCATCATCATCATCTTCAAATCATTCAGCAGCTTCATCAGCTTCATCATCTTCGTCCCTAAAATCTGAAACCGTTTCCACCTTGCTACGGCTTGATGCACAAAGCCGTACTCCATGCGTTTTGGTTATCTCGAGCAAGTTTCGAACTTGTCTATCACTTGTAACATGAATAGGAGGGGTGTCTGGAGCCTGCATCATTTCTGCTGGTAATGAGTAGGTTATCTCCACAGATT
>NC_027752.1:7871485-7894564 GCF_000695525.1 Brassica oleracea var. oleracea
CTTTGACATTATCAACCACAAAATCCCAACGGCAATCTTTCAACAACCATTCTCCATAATCTACATGTAACTGACGCATCATCTACAAAAATTCAAAATAAAACACATTAGTAAACATAGAGAAAATGAAAGTTTACTAAACATTGACGCAGACGACATACCAGTAAGTCGTCTGGAAGACTTACCAGTAAGTCGTCCAAACAGGTCATTTTTGCAATTGAAATTTAAATAGGACGACTTACAAGTAAGTCATCCAGCTTTGTTTGTTAAAAAAACTCTAGACGACTTACTGGTAAGTCATCTAAGATAAACGAGTTAGTTTTGCATTTGACCGAATTGTGTCAGTCTCCGGGAAAACAAAAATTTCAATATTTTATTAAAGCTAGACGACTTATTTGTAAGTCTTCTCAGGTTAGTTCGAAATTCCTGAAAGAAACTTAAATATTTAACTTTACCTAGACGACTTACTTGAAAGTCGTCCAGACAGACGACGTACGAGAAAGTCGTCCGAGATAAGCAAGGTTTGACCATAATCTAGGAAATAAATCTGGACAACTTTGCTTATCCTGAACGACTTTCAAGTAAGTTGTCTTACTTGACGACTTCCGCGTAAGTCGTCTGGGAAAAGTTAAATATTTACGTTTTATTTTCCAATTGCAAAAGTAACCTGAGACGATTTACAGATAAGTTGTCCAGCTTTAATAAAATATTGAAATTTTTGTCTTCCCGAAGACGACTTACTGGTAAGTCGTCCAGGGAAAGTCAAATATCTGACACAATTCGGTCAAATGCAAAACTAACCTGTTTATCCTAGACGACTTATCAGTAAGTCGTCTAGGGTATTCTCTAAATATTTTTTTAACAAACAAAGATGACGACTTAAAAGTAAGTCGTCCGTTTGACCAGAAGACTTACCCGTAAGTCTTCTACAGCCAGACTACTTACGGGTAAGTCTTCTACACGAACAGATTTGGAAAAAAATTCAATTTCATACCTTAAACTAGTGAGATGACTTCCTTAGCACACAGAGTCTTCTCCAACTACCCAAAATCTCAAACGAAAGTAACCCACCAAGAATAGTATGCTTGAATGGCTCTATCAACCATAAAAAAATTTGAATCAAAAGCTTGAGTTTTTTGGATGAATATGGAGGCAAAGTGAAAGAAATGTTGGCTTTAGTTCATAACAAGTGAGAAAGAGAGAGTGTAAATCGATTTTAGGTGCATTAAGAGCTTCAAATTGGTTGTTCATGGTGGTTGGGGTATTGATGACAATGGCAATCTTGTAATTACTTGAAGATGATGAAGTGAGAGAGTAAAAATGTCATTTTCGGAAGAAAAAAAAAATTGATGATATTTTGGGTGAATAGGACAAATGATTAATCCAAAAAAAATATGGGTTAGTTTTATGTTTTTCTGGGTCAATCTTTCGAAAACCCTTTACAAAATCTAGTAATAATTTCAGTAGTTCAGGCCCAAGAATCATTTAATAGTTTAGGCCCACTATATATACTTTCACGATCATAATCTTCACTTTAATCCTCCGTCCGTAGCAAACTTTTCTCCGGTTCTCCGCAAGGACCAGAGTGATGATGATGAAGAACAAAGCCGGTGGTGCGGGTGGCGGTATGTCCGGATCCGGTGAAGGAGCCGGACCAACGGCCGCAGCAGCCGCAGCAGCATTACAGAAGCAAAAGGCGTTATTACAGAGAGTAGAGACTGACATCACATCTGTCGTCGATAACTTCACCCAAATCGTCAATGTCGCGAGGGTAAGTGATATTCCTCCCGATTTACAGACTTTAGATCATTCTCAAATACATAGAATAGACCACCGTTGTATTGGCCAAAGTTTTCGTCTTTTTCCTCGGATGTTAATTGAGTTGGAACATGTTTGGTTTTTTCGGGTAGGTGAGCGATCTTCCGGTGAAGAACTCGCAAGAAGCATACATGATGGAGATGCGAGCTTCTAAAATGGTAATTAATTGCTGATTAGAGCTGCTTGAAGATGCCACCATTATTAGGGTTTAGGGCAGAATCTTGAATCTGATGCGCTTATTGTGTTAATGGATTATTGAAACTTACGTAGCTCTCACTGATATTGAAATATATCTATTGTCTACTTTGTTTTGCTAGCTTATATATACACTCATTGAGTTTGTTTTAACTGAGTTATTTCATTAATAATAATGATGATGGCAGGTTCAAGCAGCTGATTCTATTTTGAAGCTCGTATCGGAGCTGAAGCAAACAGCGATCTTCTCTGGATTTGCATCACTTAACGACCATGTCGAGCAAAGGATCGCAGAGTTTGATCAAGAGGCTGAGAAGACAAATCGACTGTTGGCTAGAATAGGCGATGATGCATCAGCGAGTCTTAAAGAGCTTGAGGCGCACTATTACTCTTCTGCTCAGAGGTTGACGCCAGACGTTTAAAGGGATTTAGTTAAATAGCCCAAATATTTAGGCCACCATTCACTAGTCTCGGATCAAATTCTGGTTTTAATGGGCTTTTAACAGAATCTATTTTTTCTTTATTTCAACTTGTTTCATTCGTCTACAAAGAAGGTAGATTATCAGTACTCTTTTTTAAATTCACGACGTGCTCACCAATCATCGTTGACAATGAAGCTTTTGGTATATTCGTGACAACAAGTAATGTCGGAAACTATATGATAAAGCAAAAAGTCATGAACATTGATGCTTTAAGTTTAAAGACAAAAAGTTTTCAGTTTCCTATCATAGACGCCAGGAAACTCTTTGATCTAACTTACCTGGTCGACGATGTTACTAAAGCCCGGAAGCAAGGCTGTCTCGCCGAAGGTAATCATCTCTCAATCATATCATCCTTGAAGAAAAGATCAGAAGTTATACGGATATACACATATCCTATTAGATATACATGTATAGATAAGTTTGGCTACTCAGGGTGATCTTGTGTGAAGAGATAAACACAAAATATCATGTCAATAATAAAGACTATAAAGTTGTGTCATATACACAAACTGCTTTACAGAAAGTTGTGAAACTCATAACCCTAATGTTCTTTTTCCGTTACTTGCAGAAGAGTCTCCATCGTGACTCGGCCTCAACATCTCAACAACAATCTAGCAAAGATATGGAGAAACAATTTGATCAAAAGACAAAGAAGGTTGAGGGATATCTAATAAAAACAGAGTCGTCTCTCACCATCAATCTTAATACCCGACTCGTACACAGTACCATGAGCTCACGAAGCAACAGCATGGAAAGCACATCATCCAACAAGCCTCACACGGGAGGAGATATCAGGTGGGACGCGGTGAACTATCTGAAAGCGAGAGGAGTCAAGCTCGGAATCAGCGATTTCCGCGTTCTGAAACGGCTAGGTTACGGAGATATAGGAAGTGTTTATCTCGTTGAGCTCAAAGGAGCACACAAGACGACGTACTACGCGATGAAAGTGATGGATAGGGCTTCTCTTGTGAGCAGGAACAAGCTGTTGAGAGCTCAGACGGAGAGAGAGATCTTGTCTCAGCTTGATCATCCTTTCTTGCCTACTCTTTACTCTCACTTCGAGACTGATAAGTTCTATTGCTTGGTCATGGAGTTTTGTAGCGGAGGCAATCTTTATTCCTTGAGACAGAAGCAACCTAATAAATGTTTCACAGAAGAAGCTGCAAGGTTAGTATAGACTTGTATATTCTAAAAATTGGTATAGACATCACCAAAGCACCCGTTTAGGCAGCAAATTGATCATAAACAAAACGATTTTTCTAAACATGCCTAGGCGCTAATAATTTATAAAAAGCTTAATTGCCTAGTAATTTCTTGAACATTGACAGATACATGATATGTTTTAATTGTTTATAAATTTATATTGAAAACACAAAACTATTATTTTGTGATACAAATAAAAGTTCCAAAACTACTATTTTTTTCGCCTAGTAATTTCTTGAACATTGACAGATACATTATATGTTTTAATTGTTTATATATATATTTATATTGAAAACACAAACTATTATTTTGTGATACAAATAAAAATTCCAAAACTACTATTTTTGGGAGTAGTATATTAAAACACATGTGTTCTGTTTTGTTGCTTAACAGGTTCTTTGCATCAGAAGTGCTACTAGCGTTAGAATACTTACACATGCTCGGAATCGTTTACCGTGATTTAAAGCCAGAGAACGTTCTGGTTCGAGACGACGGTCACATCATGCTCTCCGACTTCGACTTATCTCTCCGTTGCTCAGTCAACCCAACACTCGTCAAATCTCCCTCCGTCCACGTCAGCAGCAGCAAAACCACCACCGGAATCATCAACGACGACGCGGCGGTCCAAGGATGCTACCAACCATCAACCTTCTTCCCGCGAATCCTCCACTCCTCCAAGAAGAACCGAAAGTCAAAATCCGACATCGGCGAGGGATCACTACCGGAACTCATGGCAGAGCCCGCGAACGTGAAGTCAATGTCTTTCGTCGGGACTCACGAGTACTTAGCGCCGGAGATTATACGCAACGAAGGCCACGGGAGCGCCGTGGACTGGTGGACGTTCGGGATCTTTATCTACGAGCTTCTCCACGGAGCGACGCCGTTTAAAGGGCAGGGAAACAAAGCGACGCTTTATAACGTGATAGGGCAGCCGCTGAGGTTCCCGGAGCATTCTCAGGTGAGTTCCACGGCGAAGGATTTGATCAAAGGTTTGCTGGTGAAAGAGCCACAGAAGAGGATCGCGTATAAGAGAGGCGCGACGGAGATCAAGCAGCATCCCTTCTTTGAAGGTGTGAACTGGGCGTTGATCCGGGGACAGACCCCGCCGCATGTGCCGGAGCCGGTGGATTTTTCGTGTTACGAGAGGAAGGAGAAGGAGAAGGAGAAGGAGTTTTTGCCGGTGTTGGCGGCGGCGGTCGCAGACGGAGGGAAGGAGAAGAAGGTGTGTGATAAAGCTACACGGGCTGGGAGTGATCCTGATTACATCGATTTTGAATATTTCTAGCAACAACGAGGATCATATTTATAAGATTTTTTTCTTTTCTTTACTTGTTACTAAATGTAAAATTTTATCTATCAACAAAAAAAAACATTGTTCACAAATGAATTTGTAACATTGAAAGTACAGGTGTGTGTGCCATATGCATCACCATTACCTTTGTATGATATGGTTAGTGTTCTAACCTGCAAAAGATTAAGGGCAAAGTGATAAAGATGAGTTAAAAGAAAAAGCATAATGTTAAGAAACGAAAAGTCTACCACGGTGGAATTCGAACCCACAATCTCCCGCTCCGGAGGCGGTCATCTATTTTACGATCTTGTTTGGAATTTAACATGATCTGTGTTTGAGAATAGAAACTATTTGCTGGTTTTCCGTAAGGACTTCGAATATTTAACAATCTCCACAAAGGTAATTAAAACTCCAGAATCATAATGCAGAAAGAAAATGGACAGGTTCCAATCCAAGTCTATGACCTTGTAGCTTTTTTCATCGGACTCTCTCATGCTGATGAACCCACCATGGGCATGTTTGGTTCCATTGCCCATTCAGTCCAAGATCCATCATAGATTGGCACATCAGTTTTTCCCAGACGATGAAGTCCCTGACCAGTAAGAGAAATCAGTCTCTCTGTTTTTTTTTTACCGTAAGGTCACAAAAAAAATTGACTGAATTCTCTATAAGCAAGCATACAGAAAAGTTACCAATGCCAAAATACAAGCTGTTACACCGGTTCCACATGAGGCCATGATTGGACTGTCCATGGAAATGTCTGCAAAGAAACTAAATGGTGATCGCTTGGGAAAAAAAAAAACTATTTTGGAGAATGTGTGTTAACAAGATGAATTTTAGTTTACCTTCTTCTTCAAACCGTTTCTTAAGCTCCTCAGCTGGTAACAGTATTTGAGAAGAATCAAACATCTGCATACGAACATATTATCACATTTTCTGTTGTCAAAGCGCAAAAATAATAACTGTAAGCTCTCCAATTTTTACAGTGGCTTACCTGGGGAAAAGGGACACACTTGCTACGGGGTATATGACCGCTAGGTATTCCTTTGCGAGGTTCTGGAGCAGTACCATCAAATCTGTTAAATAGTAAAGTTTACATTAGAAATGCAATTTTATTCCACAATAAACAACTTTTTTGGAAGCATACCTAGCTTTTGCACGTGCATCTATGTGCTGATAAGTCTTATTCTCCATATTTTCCTTGACCTGTCAATTAAAAATAGCTTTTCAAGAAAACTATCCATAAACATCTAATCTATCTATACACTTGAGTTATAACAAGTGTTACAACTTTGAATATGCACACTAGTTTGCTAGTCTGCTTCAATTTCACTAAAGATTTGATTTTGAGCAACAAAAAGAGTGATCATGGAACCAATCTTGAAGTTTAGGAAACACTAACCTGATCAAGTGTCCATACAAGATGCGGCTGGAACTTCGTCTTGAAAGTTACTGGACTAATCTGCGCAAGCAGCAAAGATGTGTATAAACCATAAGTAACAGTAAACAGACTGAAACTGCAATTTACATTGGCAAAAAGCATTTATATGAATGAACAAACTTACTGATTGTCCTTTATAAATTTTCTCTACAACCTCACTTGCTGCATTGGCTTTCAAAATGGCATCACTTGTAGCACTAGATTCAACGTCATAGCCTGAAGCACGCCATTTCGGTAAGCCTCCATCAAGTACCCATACATTTTCATGTCCAAAGACTCTAAACATCCTGTTTTGATAAAAAAACAAGGGTTCATCAGATTTGATAACACCTCCAAAAATAAAAAGTATTTAGCGAAGGCAAAAAGCTTAGGGACATGAGATCTGTAACCCACCACCAAACCCGAGCTGCGCTAAAGATGCCCTTTCCATCATACACAACCACTCCATCTTTGTTCTCGATTCCAAGAGCAGAACAAGCAGCAGCAAAAGCTTCCTCAGACGGTAGCATGTGTGGTAACTGTCACATGTGATTCATATAATATACAAAAAAGTATTGGTGGTTAGTTGTGCATTCATAAGACGCATAGAAGCAATACCAAAAGGTTTTAATAGGAAAGTTGTAAAGAAAAAAGACATTCACAATCAAAATTAAGTTGACAATATTTTCCACTTTAGTATCTGCAATCAAGGGTATACTTTCTGTTAAGGTTTCACTCGGACATGAATCATAATGGTGATGGTCAACAAGTTAGAAATAAACAACATGATAACATCGTCTCTAAGGGGAAAAAAAGACCGTGATAGCTTACATTAGTTCTTCTATCTGATATTCCATCCAAATCAAAGAAGAGAGCACCTGGAATATGAGCAACCTGTACAAGAAGGCAACATACAAGAAAATCAACATAAAGCCTGTCTTAAGTTTCATAGCGCTCATCAAGATCAAAGGCTTAAAAGCTTTTATTTATTTAGTTATCTAACAAAATGTACATAGTCCTTACTTGATACTCTTGGATTGGGTTTCTTTGCTCATGTGGCATGTACCATGAGGCATCCAACACCTGACCAGACAAAGAAACATGTTACAATAAGATTAATAATCATTGGAGACGACAAAAGTCTTGAAGAAGTGTGAAAATTACAATCATAAAAATCCATTACATCAAAAAATAGCTGTTTACCTTTATATCAGCCTCTCTGAGATTAGAGTGGAGCCAATCAACAGAAACAACTGGTTCTTTGGTAGACATGGATGATGTCGCGTAACCAGCTTTTGGTCCAACTCCAATAGAAGAAGCCATAACTCGACCAACGTAGGGAGCTGAATAGGCAGAGCGTAACTGTGAGCTGAATGCTCTCTTCTGAAATTACCATCGTTACAAAAGATTCATCTCAAACAATAAAGGAGAGAATCTCAAATTGAATTGATTAGAACTTACATTCAGAATTGTTGCGAAACCACGAGACTTCTGCGGGAGAGTAGAAGATAGAGAAGGATTAATCACGCAGCGACCAGCTACCAATAAAGTTCTTGACAGAAGGGTCGAAGCCATATAAGTGCAGAGCAAAACAGTTGTTCAGTTTTAAAGCCGCCAACTTTCTGTCAGATTCTCACCGGGAACCAAAGCTGGCAACTTTCTCTCGAGCGTTGTTATTAACGATGCTGCTTCTGATCAGTGTTCCGACACCTGATCCGGACTTTGATTGGTTAGTCTTCCTTTATCGGGTTCTCTTTGATCTTTGATCATCTTTTATCCATAGGCCCATTAAAGGCAGAAATCTTCTAGCCCAGAAAATTTTGATGGTAATTTTTGAAAATTCTGATTAAATTTTCTGATTTTTTTTATTATATATAATACCGATTAAAGTATTTTATTTATAATTTTTTTACTATGGAAAAAAACAAAGTTAGTATAAGTAGTTTTTGGTATTAGCTTATTTTTGTTATTGACAATCTATTTAAATTTAAAGTTTAATTTTATCATTCATATTTAATTTAAATACTTATAAAGTTTAAGTCTTGATATTTTTTTTATCATATTTCATAAGTCTTAACTGGTTAGAAAAATTGTTAAATTAGTCTAATCTTTATTTTTATATTTTGTTTGTCAAACGAAAATAAAAATAAAGACAAATATGTTTTTAAAATGTGTTTTAAAACATAAAATATATTTTTATACTTTTCAATAGCTAATATATTATTATATAATAAAATTAATTAATTTATTAATTCATGGTTAATAATAATATAGTCAGCTGCGAAAACCAGATATGTACGGGTATATAAATGATTGTTTTGTAAGATCACGTCATCCACCGAGCCCAATTCTAGATACCACCTGTTCACGTTAGAGAAACTCCACCAACTGAAAGAGGAGAAATTGGAGGACATGCCGGAGAAAAAGAGAGTTGGAATACAAGCAATATCCGAAGCTTCTCAAGAAGTGTGGTGGAACGGGATCCACGCCTTATTCCCCACCAAGGGAGAATTGTCAATAGATCCTCCAAAGGAAGGAGGCACAGAGATGGACGAGGACGACCAAGTATTTGAGAGGTTTTCAGATTTCATGAAAGAAGGTGGTTGCAAAGAGTCTTTTAGTGCTCTGGTAGACTGTCTTGAGGACACTTAAAGTATGGGTAAGTGTAAGGAACACACTTGCCGATTCTGAAGAAGTGAATGGATGCTCGCATTAGTTACTATGAGCCGATTCTCGCTCTTGCGAAAGCTAAAGAGGAAAAGGCCTTCGCATTGCAGAAGAGCTGGCCGCCAGCGAGCAAGCCGGAAATGACTAAGAGGTTTTCAATATTGGCTTGTGGAAAATTTGTTGCCTCTTTTGCTTTACTAAGGAATGAAATAATACTTGTTTTTTTGTTTTTTTTCATGGTTAATATTGGAAGATATAATTTGCTTTGAAGTTAGATTACTTTTCTTTATGTCGACGAAGTGAAGAAATATTGTCTTGTTTATGGTTCCTTCTAGTCCCAACCTTTTTTCAAGAAAGGTACAGTGTCAGGATTTACATGGATATACACATATCCTATTTACCACCCTTCTTTGTTCAATACTTTTTACAATTTTTTGGAAAGGACATGTTTCTTCTAATGGTTATATATGTATGAGAAGTTTGAAAGAGATTACACTGTTTTGGAATATTTTTTAAAAAGATATTACAAGATCTAATTTTGTTTGTATTTTAAAATTGGGAGAATTGGAAAAATGGGATGTTTTGAACTTTTGTTTGTCACAATAAAACTTCTCATACTTTTGGCAATTCTGGACATGTTTTACCCTTTCTTAATGGGAAAAATAGTAAATTGAATTTTAAAAATGTAAAAAAATATGAAAACTGTTGGAAACATAAGTATGAGAATATATATGTTTAAACTTAAAAAAAAATTGGAATCATATTTTATTTTATCTTCTAACTACAGTTAGAATACTCATTCTGGTAATCTACCTAGGTTATATGTCCGATTCTAAGTTTTAAACATAGATATATTAAGGGTATATACCGTAAACTAATATTTCTTGTATATTCTAGCAAAGATAGAATCGGTTACGTTATAATCAAGAAAGATGTCTTCGGTATCCCTACAGCTCGATAACGATATATAGCCACAACTCAATGATATTAGTTAGTTATATTACGTGATGACATAATTTGTTCTGACTTTTACCTTATATGAAGCCTAAAGGAAGAATACATTTCTCACCTACTATACGGTGTTCTGCTTAGGTAATGTACATATTCTAGGCAAATCGTGAAAATATGGAAACTTCCATATTCGGTTAAAGAAGTTTCCTAAAGCTAAACTAAATCTACCCTAAATCTCTCAAAATGTATTTGAGAATATTTTCTCCACGTTCTTCTCCTCCTCCTCCTCCCACGATCTTTTTCTCTTCGTTTGTGTTTCTCTCTTCTTCATCCACAAAGTCACCTTTTCTCTCTATCAATACAACAATGTTTTAATCTATGTTATTTTGTCTTGTTTATTATATCATTCTCTTACCATAAATACCGAGATTGTATACCTCTTTACGCTACAAAATTAACGGTGAGAGTTTATGTAAGTGATGACTACTAAATGTTGCCACTTGCTTACCTTTATTGTCCAGTTTTACCATTTTCTTGTTTGTTTCTGTTTCTTGAAATATAATGTATGTCATGTATCGTATTATTTATGAAATTTATGTATTGTGTGAAGACGTCAAACAACTTCATGCCAACAAGAAAAGCAAGACAAACATTCAAGATCAACTTCATGCAAACAACATAAACAATATGCTATGGAAAAAAAAGTGAATCAAAGCTGCAATGAGCTAACACTACATGGTAGGAGTAAAAACAAAAGCTTGGCACTGAACAAGAGTGTAATCAAGCTGCTGCAAAACGCCAGATTTAAATTTCATAGCTGTCTTTATGTTCCAGATTGAGCTTGCTTGATCACATCAAGACCCTTGCATCAAAGCTATCACAGACTTCGGTTAAGCTCAATCTTGGTTAGCTATCACAGACATCAAGACCATTTCCTTCCTCACTGAGTCTGACTTGGATTGGTGCAACGTTAGGGGGATTCACCAATCCTTTGTCATCTCCATAAGTCAATATCATCACTCCAATCTTCAAAAAAAATGTTAGAAACTTCAATAGTAAGTTCCATATGAGCAAGCACAAATACTTTTATAGTTTTATACAAAACTAAAAAAGGATTCAAGATCTTCTTACCGTTCTGGCACTATAAGCCCAAGAATTCCGCCACATCTTTTATTTTTTCCTTCTTTATTTGTGAATGTGATGTCAAACATCTTTGCACCTTGTATACCACAACCAGTTTCTGGTATGAAAGCCTAAAACATAATCGCATTTACTGATTTATAAATAAAGAGATTACGTGACAACTTCTTAATACATCAGTCCAAGTTTTTAAATGTAATTTTTACCTCTACGCTTGTGGTATAACATGCACCTGCAAACTTCTTCTCACTCTACATACCTTTTACAACTGGGACTGCAAAATACTCTTCATAAATATGACGGTAATGGTCCAAAGCCTCAAAAACCTAAAAAAATTAAGCACAGAAATTAACATGTTTTTCAAGTATAGAAGTGCTTAAGGTTTAGATCACGAAGGAAAAAACTAGTGTTACCTCTTTATCTGCGTCTTCTTTTGTGGCGTGAGCAGTGTGTCCTTGCCAGAGGAACTCTCGGCTCCTGCGATGATTATAATTCAAGATTCAAACGCACTTAAAACTATTAAGTGTCTTAACACAAGAACTTATTAATCTAAGAACACTTTGATTTCCTAATGAACCGTTGAAACTCTTACAATTTCGTTTTTTTTGTATGTGAGAACGAAGAGGAGGATGACGAAAACGAGATTAAAGACGAACCATCTGACGAAACACCGATGAAGAACAATGATTTTCCAAGAACCCTAAATCGCCATGGATGAAGTCAAGAGCTACGGCAGAGAAAAGAAGATTAAAAAAAAATTAGGGCAACTTTACGGGTTTTACCTCAACCGTATCTTTTTTTTACCTTTTTTTTTATTTTTAATACTAAATCAATTACGAAAATCATTGTTATAATTATAATTTATATTAATTGGTTTATTTTAAGGGTATTATGGTATTTACAAAAATTAAAATCCTATTTTCCTAAATAATCTTCTAAAAATTCCATTGAGACAAATCTAAGTTGAGAATGTCCTTTTTTTCCAATTTTCCCTTTAAAATTCTACCAAATCTCTCCTCAAAATCTTGGTCAAAGTCCAAAATCCAAATATCTCAGCTAAATTCCACCAAATATGAAATCCTAAAACTTTTCCAAAATCTCCCCTTAGTGATTTTTTTCTTTGTCGTGATAAAGCCTAAATTTCTAGGTTAAAGGTCGGCGACTTAAACTAGCTAGGGTTTGTACGGGTATATAAATCATTGTTCTGTCATTCTTTCAGCCTCTCTAAATCTAATCGTCAGCTGCTCTGATAAAGAATGGGGATCACGTCATCCACCGAGTCAAATTCTAGATACGACCTGTTCACGTTAGAGAAACTCCACGAACTGAAACTGAAAGAGGAGAAGAATCTGGACGACCATCCCGACAAAGAGAAAATATGGCCCAAGTTTCTCTAGAAGTATGGTGGAACGGGCTCCACGCCTTATTCCCCACCACCAAGGGAGAATTGTCAACAGATCAAACCAAGGAAGGAGACACAGAGATGGACGACGACGACGACCAAGTATTTGAGAGGTTTTCCGATTTCATGAAGGATGGTGGTTGCAAAGATTCTTTTAAGTCTTTAGTAGACTGTCTTGAGCCTAATCCAAGAATGGCTAAGTGTAAGGAACACCTTCCCGTTCTGAAAAAGTGTATGGATGCTCGCATTAATTACTATGAGCCGATTCTCGCTCTTGCGAAAGCTACAGAGGAAAAGACCTTTGCCTTCGCCAAAGAGGAAATACGAAAGATGGACCTGGCTGCCATGAACCGAGCTCAAGCTGGGGGTGACTGAAGTAAGAGGTTTTATGTTTTCAATATTGGTTTGTGGAAAATTTGTTGCCACTTTTGCTTTACTATGCAATGAAATATATACTTGTTTTTTCATGATTATTATTAGAGATATAATTTTTTCATGATTATTATTAGAGATATAATTGGCTCTGAAGTTCATTACTTTTCTTTACGTCAACGAAGTGAAGAAATATTGTCGTCCTTGTGTTTGCTTGACTTGAACGTGAATTGTCAGACCTCTGTTCCTTCTAGTCCCAAAACATTTTTCAATAATATATCAGGATTATACGGATATACACATATCCTATTAAATAGATATACATGTATCTTATAAGTAGATAAGTATAACATGTAATTGGCTACTTAGGGTGGCCTACTCTTGTGTGAATAGCCTAATAGGTAAACACAACATATCATATCGATAAAAGTTTTGCCATATACACAAACTACTTTACAGAAAATTGCGACACTCATAACCATAATGTTCTTTTTGGTTGCTTGCAGAAGAGTCTTCATTGTGATCAAACCAGAAATCTCATTGCATCTGGCCTTTGTATAATCTTCGTATAAGATTGGTAACATGTAACTGTAACAGTTAACACATAGTTACGGAAACAATTTATCACATAAAGAACAGAAAACGCAGGGTTACCAAATAAAAATCTTATTGGTACTGATTCAGTAAAAATCTTCTCGTGACTCACTGAGTAGATCAGATAACATTTTATGGTAACTTCTTCTTCTGTTCTACAAGAAAACTCCCACAACGTGTTGCTTGCTTGGTGGGATGTGATTTGGTACACAATTGAGAGTAAAACTTCTTAAAAGAACTCAAGCCTTCTTTATTTGTTTGTATTTAAAAATCTTAGCTGCTGAATCAATTTCGAGAAAATAACAATTAATCTTTATCAATGTATATTTCTGGATGGTTGCAAGCTGATAGGGTTACTTGGTTTCAACACAAAGCAATCTTTTGCCTGAAAATTTTAATGCATATCTACATTTCTTCTCTATTGCAACTACATGCACCCACCTGATCTTATTATTTTACTAAAAGTGCCAAGAATATATCTCTATCGTACATCGACTTCACTGAGGATAGTCAGTACTTTGAGTTCCTTTATGGCTTCATTAATGATTTATCAGGATCTTGTAACTCCCCAAGATTGATGATGACGATGATTCTATGTTAGCATCACTATGCTGTTTTTGTTGGCTATTGTTTTCTTCTATAACCCGAGTTCGCTTTCCAGGTGGTTGAACCATTTATCAACTTCATCTTCTTGAGAGTCTTGATGAGCCCTTGGAGTCAAACTGTTTTCAGGTTGTTGAAATGAATCTGAACCATTAACGAAACTCCATATGTCAGGATCTACATCAAAAGGCATCTCCAGCAGCTCTGGTTTGTCTACCTCTTATAACATCCTCGTAAATTCATTGTAACCTTGTAAAATGCTTAAAACGTTGGAACCACCAAAAGACATAGAAGCATTAAGAAATGACTCTTTAAAGGTCTCTTCTCTATTCAAAGAACCTTTTGTTGCCACTTCCTCGTCGGGATTAAGGTTGGTGTATGAGATCAATCTTTTCTTGAGATGGGTATACCACGCATTTCTTTATCACTTTGTCTGTTCGTCCTGGCAGTTTAGAAGCAATCTTTGACCACCTGAAACCAAAAATGCAAAAAAACATAGTAAGAATCCAAAAACTTTGAGCCCAGACAAGACATTAACAAAATAACACATACTTGCTTCAATGCTCTGGTGAAGTTCAGTGATGGTTTCTTCTTCCTCTACGCTGAAATTGCCACGTTTGACATCAGGTCTGAGGTAATTAATCCATTGAAGGCGACAACTCTTGTCTCTTGTCACACCTCAACAATCCTTCATTGCAATTGCAATTGCATGCATATATAATATAGACACGAAGAAACAGAACCAGAAGATTACAAAAAGCTTAAGGAAGACCAAGGCTTTATGATCAGAAACATTACCAGCTTGTTCTGGGAGAGATCTCCAATTCTCATGACCATACTTGTTAATGAAAGAGATGAGTTTCAGGTCTTCGTCGTAGCTCCATTGTCCTCTCTTCACTTTGGTTTTGTCACAACATGGCGCTCTTCCTTTGCCCATTCTCTATACTATCTCACATACACACTTTTGATGATTCATTTACCAGATTCAAAAAATATTTATCTAATCATAAATTACAAACTATATAATCAATCACAATGTACTACTTTTCTTTCAGACACTTTATATGCAATCACAATGTAATTGAAATTTATAGGAAGTGTAAAATCAAAATTGGAAATATGAATGGATGTGTGATTGGAGTTACAATTTTGTTTTACAAAAACGTAGACAATGGAAATATGGTATATCCAACAGAACATTCTTAATTCATGTCTTTTTTTTTACGGCTAATTCATGTCTTATGTTTCACAATATATTTTATTTTAAAAAATCAGGTGCAAAAAGTCAAATCAAAAACATTGTACATTGTCAGTAGGAAATCCTCTTCGGTTCTAAAAGGAAAGAAAAAATCAATATTATACTTAGGTGATGATTGTTTGAATGGTTTTTAGATTTTAGTTTTTGGTTTTTAGTTTTTAGTTTTTGGATTTTGGTTTTTACGTTTTGGTTTTTACTTTTTGGTTTTTGATTTTGTAGTAGTTTTTAGATTTTGAAAAAAAACACGAATGGTGATTTTGGTTTTTAGCTTTAGATTATTTTTTAAAAAATTAATAAAATATTATATTTATTTTATTTTGTTTTAGTTTTTGATGTTACTGTAATTTTAGTTTCTAGAAAAACACAAATGATAATTTTTCAGGTTTTAATTAATTTTAGAATGTTTTAGTTAATTATTTTTGTTTGAAGTTGAAATAAAAATTAATAACAAAAATAAAACAATAAAATAAATTTTTGAATTCTATTTCTTTGTATTTTGTTTTTCTAAAATTTGATTACTGATATATTTAAGTTTTTCTGTTATTTTTTAAAATGTCAACTTATAATTTAATTTATTTTTTAAACAAACTTAAAATTACTATAAGAAAATATTATAGTTTTCAATAAAATAAAACCAATAGATTATTAACAAAACATGCAAACTTTACATAAAATTAAATTTAAATAATTAAATTAATTTTAGTGGCAAATTTAAAAGAATGTTCTTAAATTTTATTAATTTTTAAACGACGTCGAGCTGGCTCCAGCTCCGTCAGCTCGACCGCCAGGTGGCATTCTTCTACGTTTCGTTCGTCATCACAGTCTCCTCTGTAGTGGTTGATTTAATGTTCTGGCTTCTCAGTAGAATTTCCCGAAGATCAATTTGAATCTTCATCTCCTTTTCTCTGCTCTTGTCGTCGACGTTCTCGAAAGAGTCTTTCGCGCTTATGCCTTGGGCAAGGTTTGTTGACATGACATGCTACTGTAGTTTCTAAATACATTTTACGATTTGAGGCTTTTTTTTTTCCCATGAGATGGGTTGATTCGTCTTCGTGTTTAATGTGGAATTCGATTTGAATATGGCAAGCATGTTGCTTACGGATGCTGTAAACGATGTGTGTTCTATATCAATGTATAGAGTCTGGTTTAGTTTATTGGCATTATGATTTCATTTGGTTTACAATATCAGTCAAGTAATAAACTAAACCGAACTGATCTTGTAAACCAAATGAAATCATAATACCAATAAACTAAACCAGACTCTATACATTGATAGTATGTTCTAATAAACTTATGTTTGCGCTTGCTTCTCTACAGGATTGAGTTTTATAATTTCTGACAGATGCCAATGGAAAGGTCGTATATCAATGAAAGAATGGCCAACAGTTTCATGTACTGGAATGATTGTGTTGAACCAGATGATTTAGATGCAATGTGGATGGATCCTGTGGTGAGAGGTGAAATGGTTAAATGTTGGTAGAGGCTAAAGGGCAGTATGTTTGGATGAAAACTTGTATAGTTTTCATTTGGCTTCCCTTCAAGCATTCCTTGTCAGTTGTTACTGCAGGCTGTTGCTGATATTACTGTCCGAAGACATTTTGATTCAATACTGGATCCGGTATGCTTCACTGTCACCTATCACTGAGTGTTTTAAATTCCGCATTCTGCCTTTAATCATGACGCACAACATGTTTTCAAAGTGGGCAGTTCCTTGAAAAGCTAGTACTTTTGAGCCTTCTTGTTTTATAGCTGCTCTTGAGATCGATTATTCCCTTTCTGAACTCAGAGTTTTTGCATTTCTCTCTTCCTCTGCAGGAAATGGTAAGTGACCGCAAGCCGCTCATTATGCGGTACTACAAAAAGACAAGGAAACTGGCTTAAGGATGTTACAAGTGTTTGCAAAGACAGCGGAGTGGTTGGCTCGGTACATTATCATTTCTAGTTGAAAAAAAAATATCTTATGTTGGGTCAAACTTTATTGCAGAGGATCAGGAATATAATGTGGAATATATTTACAGTTTCAATGACAAAAAGCTATACTTCTCTTTGAACTAGTTAAATATCCATGCGCAGCCAGAGAAGTGAAGAGTTTGTGGTCAGAGCATATAATGGTGAGACAAAAAAAGGCTACTCACAAATATAATCAACACTACCATATTGGAAACGTTACCTTGTAGTGGAAGAGGCTCTCCCTTCAAGGTTTCTACAAGGAATTGGTTCAGTGTGCTTTCATATTGTTACTTGTGTCGTAATAGTTGCACCAAGAAGATAGAAAAGCAAAGCTTCTGTATTGAAACTGCAGTCTGTTTGGTAACTGTTGTTGCAGTAAACATGTCAGATGCTGGTCCTTCAAGCTCTCATCCTACTGATCCCTCTTCACCAGGCTTTAAACATCACTTGCTTTACTATATTTCAACGGCAAGACCACTCTTTTAGTGGACAATATCCATTTCACTGATACTGTTTAAACATCACTTGCCTCTTGTTTGTAATTTTTAGTAAAGCAAACATCACTTGCCTCACCAAGCTCTCATCCTATTGTATGTACTTTTTGATTAACAGAGATGTAAACAATTAACAGAGATTCATCACACAAACGTACTTGGGAAGTGCGGTGGAATCTTCAAGCGCTCTTTCCCTGTTCCATCGAAAAGACGAATCGGCGGCGTAGGCGGCGAAGTTTTCGGCAGAGTTGGCTGCGGCGGCGGAGTTGTCTGCGGCGGCGGCGTCGGCGTCTGCCTTTCCCTGGTAAAATACTCCCACGCAGCTTCGCCGACGTCAATCAACCACTTAAAGTCCTTTGGCTTCTTAGGCATGAGTTGGTTCAAATCATTCTGCAATAACCAAGATTATCCATCAGAATCCAATCAAAAACCAGAATTCGAAACCCTAAATCTCATTAGAGATGACGACGAAGGTTCTTGCCGAACGAAAACAGAATCTACACCGACACGGCTCTCAAAATCATAATCCAGTAACTCGATTTTGCGAAACCATATTCTAAAACGATACTAAGAGATTTTTGAAGAAATCGCACCTTCTTGATGATCTCCATTGTTGCTTGTTGCAGAGAGAGAGACGTTCGCGAGAGCTTTCTTGCTTGCGCCAAAGCCAAAGACTTCAAAACTTTTGCTGTTTCTTTATAAGCTAACAAGTGTAGGCCCCGTGCTACGCACGGAAATAATTTATTGCGAAAAAAAAAGCTTAGTTATATATATAAACTGTTAAAAAAACACTATATATTACACACATCATTTACATGTATAGTATAAAGGTAGCAGAACAAAATAAAAATAAATATTACTTTAGATCGGTGTAAGTTCAATACTGATATAAATTACTTTGTTCAAGGCAAATATTAATTTGAAGCTTTCTTAACTACATTTTTTTCTTGCTCTCCGGATTTTCTCGTATTTTCTCTAATTCCAAACATGTTTATGAGAAATTTATGTCTTTTCCTTCTTGTTTCCAGTAATTCAATCTAGCGCTTCATTAAAAATCTCCCTGTAAACAATTTTACAAATCAAAGGTCAGAAAAACAAGTACAAATCCAATCACAACAATAAGACCAAAAAAAAAATCAGCATGTAACATGTAATTTAAACTACTTTACACATTAGTTTGAGAATATGTGATCTTTACTACCTAAGTATGCTGCTATAATTTTTAAATATATCTGAGATAAATGATAAATTATACACCAGATATGACTGAGACATCAAACATCGATTAAAATCTCGAATCAAAATGGCTTTGTGAAAGAAATCTGTTCTTAGTTGACACATCAAAGCATATTCTTAATTGACACTTACAGTGACCGAAGAAATCTGATCTAGGAAATTTTGGACTCCCTTCAAAGGTTGTTTGCAGCTCCATGTTAGAAGAAGGACATGATTCTTTAAGAGCTCAACTGCTATCATAGTTCCTGAAAATATGTTAGCAATGTTCTAAGTATGACAAAAATTCTCCCTAATAAATATCCTTTTTTTGGACGTTTATGGGCTTTGAAACATTACCTTTTTCACGGTATATTATCTATCCAGCTTTAGTGAAGATGAACCATAGGAACACATATAGTTGCAGAACAGACACAAAAGCTATCTCAATCACAACATGAACATCAACACATTGTAGTTAATAATGACTCAGGATGATTAAGCAAAAACCAAAACATATAGCAAGATCCAAAATGGTATTAAAAATTGTAAAGAGATATACATGCTTACGTATCTTGTTCCTCTATTGCTCCTCAAATCTTCCTGATGGAATCCTCCTAATATGACAAACCACACCTAAATATAAGACATACAATACAACTATGTACTTTTCAGATTTAAAGTTGGAACAGAACACCCTAATAAACACGAACATATTTATCCTATAAGTGTGTTTTTAATCGCATATTGTTTTGACATAAAAAAATTAAATACACTTCCAGAATGGATTTAATAATGACTTCATATATATCAGGTTACTAGGTAATAACCCGCGCCTTGCGCGGAATGTGATCATTAGTTTCGTTATTTTTTAATAAGGAGACATTAATTTGTTTAATCTGGATATCGGTTCGGTTTTAGGTTGTTTTTTGGTTTTTAATCTCCTAAAATATAACTATCATTTTAAATCAATATTTATTTGGTTTGTTCAGTTAAAATGTTTGATGTTTTTGGCTTTTTTTATAACTTATATATAATTCTTTAAATATATGTGTATATATATATATATGCGTATAACGGATCAAATTGGATATTCGTTCCTATAAATATTGATATTTGTGATTTGCTTTTTTTTTACGGATATTGCATTTTATTATTTGATTTGCTTCGTAGAGTAACAGATATCTGGATTTTTCGGTTCGAATTAACGAGGATAACGAATCGAATCAAAATTTATGAATAATTTGTCCAGTTCTATTCATAAACAGTAAAAATAACGTAAAGAAGAGTCAAGCATGTGAGTTTTATATTAAAAAACGTAAAGTACATAGTGTGAACATATTTATGTAGAGTTTGGCTGAGAAACTCTCTACATGTGACATGTGTCCATTTTAGTGTGAACGCATTTATTACAATGCTTCTACACGTGACATGTGTCCAGTTTAGTGTGAATGCATTTATTACAATGTTTCTCCTCTAATATATAAGGGATAACATGGTTTTATATTAAAAATTAAACATAATTAAAGCTCTATTTTTCATAAGGCTGATGTAGACAAAGCATTAAGGATCAATTGTCAAGCAGTGGAAAGTATTTTCCTATTCAAAATGAATTTTACTTGTTAGAACATGGTTTGAGATCCATGCGTATAGTGCTAGTATCCAAAGAAATATAACCAAGCGATGAAAATATGATCAACCAACATTACAATTTAAACTTAATTTCATAACTCACCTGAACATTATAAGTTGAATATCTGAAAAAGTTCAACCTTTTCTCCTTAGATTCTTATAGAACGGAAACTTAAGTATAAGTTTTGATATGTTTCCTGCAAAAAAGGGTCACGTACATATTAGGGTGAAAGTATGTATAGAAGATTGAATTGAGATGGAAAAAAGGAGACGTGTCTAAACCTCTACAACTGCAATTACCTAGAATCCATGAATAGAAGAAAAAGTTGCACAAGAGAAGGTAGGAAAGATGAAGTTCATGGTGAGTTTTATAATAGAAGGAGCCGAACCGGTTTTAGAGATCGTGAAATCAATTGGTTTTGGATGAGAAAAATTTGGGATTTTAGAGTGAATGATTTATGCTAATTTTGAAGAAAAAATTACTATAGGAGACACATTCTAAGTTCCTTATTACACAAAAAGACACTTTAAACCTAGAAGACACTTTCTCTTAGTGAATTTACCAACCTAACTTCTAACTAATAGAATTGTGTATTTCTTAAATTTTCTAATTAGCCACAACAGATGTTCCTTTTTAAACCAAATAAAATATTTTGTTTTAAAACAAATAACCTTATCTTCTTTTTTTGAAATCCCTAAATAGAGTCAAGTCTCACGAACGAGACCAAACCCTAATACCTCTCTCCTTGTCAATATCTTCTAGATCTACAAATTTGGGCGGCTAGACACTCCGACATGGAAGGTCAGAGAAATTGTTCTCGAATCTCTGTCTATGTGTCTCTATTTTTGTTCCAGACAACTTTAAGTGTTCTCTTCCGCCGCATGTTCTTCTTAGCCGATTCGTTTCACAGACAGCCACCGATATGGAAGGTTAGATTCTGATTTCAAAATCAACTACTTAAGTCTACTTTATCTTCTCGATCTAAACCTCAACTCTTTGCATCTTGTTTAAAAATTTGTAGAGAACATCGTCTTCCCGAAAGACTTTTTGCAACTGATAGATTCTCATATCGCCAGCTGAAGATCTCCTGACCACAAATCTCTTGACCACGGCTCGACTGACCAGCGCTCACCTGTTCACAAGTCTCCTAACCAAGTCTCCGCTGACCACGACTCGCCTAACCACAACTCTTCTAGCCACAAGTCACATGACCACAACTTACCTGACCACAAGTCACATGACCACAACTTACCTGACCACAACTCACCTGCCAAGTCTGTTCACAACTCCCCTGACCAAGTCTTTGCTGACCACGACCACTGAGAAGTTATCTCATCTGTCGCATCCCCGTCCCGGGATCTTGACATAGGGCCTAGACATTTTGATAGAAATGAGACTGCCTTTGTTCAGATCAAGAGAATTGATCGTGAACAAGGTGGGATGAGTGAAATGATCAGAATGGATCATGGGAAATCTCATTCTATGCCAATAAAAGGATCAAAGGACTTAGGCGGATTGAATAGGATGAAGAGAACAAGTTGGGAGAGTTGTACAATAGCTGGACGATGTAGACGGGTAGCTCGATCAGCTGAACATCCAGTGGAGTCTAGCTCGGTCCAAGTTATGTCAGCTCAACTAGCTGAGCTACTAGCTCACTCAGCTGGGTCAGCTGGGAGTCAGCTCAATTCAGCTGGACTGAGTGTTCGGGTCTCGGGCAGTTGGGCCGGGTTCGGACTATGGTCGGGCCATATGGTCGACCCAAGGTGGCTACGAGCCGGTGGGCTCTTGTGGTCGGGCCATGGGCTTGGGTTATCAGTTTGGGCTTGGGTTTGACATGACTAGATGTTGTTGGACGTTCCTAGATGTATCTGGAAACCTCCAAGATCCAACAGGTGCAATTTGGACCGTTTATTGTAATAGATGGCCATGATCTGTTCCGAAAGGATGCTTGAAGGAATGTGTTCCTTCGCACATGCCTTTTGGTTTTCTATATAAAGGGAGGACGTCCAGGGATAAATTCATGCAGTCTTATTCAGTCTCATTCTGTCTGAGACAAAGGACACACGTCCTAAACAAAGGGATCTCCCAATGAGAACCGAGGATCCAAGCCGGAAGGGCAGGATCTGGGATCAAATCCATAAGGGCACGATCCGGTTCATGGTGAGTATGGCTTTAGCCATAGGAGGCCGTGGCTTATAGAAGCCACTGAGACCAATAGGAATACCTATTCCTGGAGGGAAATAGGCGCAAAGGACCAAGGGTCCAAGGGCGGTTAGCCGAGAGACGAATTGACCGATCGGTAATGGCTATAGCGGCTGTGAGTGGTTCTATCTCTGTCTCTTTATATTATTATATCTATATGATATATATATATATATATATATATATATATAT
>NC_027752.1:7894971-7914577 GCF_000695525.1 Brassica oleracea var. oleracea
AGTAGTGATGTGATGCTTCTAGATATCAACCTTGGTGTTGATAGCTTTGAGATTGGCTAAGAGTCATGATGAAGTGTATGGTTAGTACTATGTGTCGTAGACCATAAGTACTGAGCCTAAGTGTGATTGTTCAAGGAAAGCCGTGTAAGATCTGATCATGGTTGAGTATGGACGACCTGACCTCTGGATGGTGGTTCAAGGTGTCGGAACTAATCTGATTAATTAATGCATCGGTTGGTATGAACAAATCATATATGTTGTCTGGTTTAAGTCCCAAGGCCGGTCAGGCAAGATGATGACTCATCAGTTCCAAGTCATGTGAGGATGGTTGGTTGATTGACTTAGGATCTAATGAGCTTTGTCAATCCAGAATATGGACTGGGTACTATTGCCTGTAAGGCAAAAGGATTTCGGATTGTGCATGAGCCATGTAAGGCCAGATGTATATCCTTATCCTTTCAAAGACTTCTCAAGGGTTACTTATGTCTGTGGGGATGGTTGGTTGAATGACTAAGTACCAAGGGGAGCTGTTTGATGCAGGAACAAAGATAAAGACCAATAAGAGACTCAATGAGTTGAATGGTTAGTTCGAGTCAATGGAGGACCGATGAGCTAATGAGCTCCGTAGATGTGGCAAAGGTAAGATCTTGCAATACTTGCATAGATCTAGATAGAATAGTTTAGGGAAATGTAACCTCAAGATCGTATTACTTGGTTTGGGTTTAGGATTGACCTTTAAGCTAATTGGTAGTTGAGTAAACTTACCAAGGCTAAGGTGATTTGACCAAAAGGGTTACTTATGTCTGTGGTGATGATTGGTTGAATGACTAAGTACCTAGGGGAACTGTTTGATGCAGGAACAAAGATAAAGACCAGTAAGAGACTCAATGAGTTGAATGGTTAGTTCGAGTCAATGGAGGACCGATGAGCTAATGAGCTCCGTAGATGTGGCAAAGGTAAGATCTTGCAATACCTGCATAGATCTAGATAGAATGGTTTAGGGGAATGGAACCTCAGAATCGTATGACTTGGTTTGGGTTTAGGATTGACCTTTAAGCTAATCGGTAGTTGTGTAAACTGACCAAAGCTAAGGTGATTCGATCAGACAAGTGTTAGATTGGTTTTAGACCAATGGTTAATTAGAGAATAATCCGCTGCGTATCTGTTGAAAGGATCTAGGCTATAAAGGGCAGAGAAAGTCTTTAGCTAAGATCTAAGTTAGCCCTCGCCTTTAGGCGATATTATAATTAAAGGGCGAAAATTAAGAGGTTCGGCCAGGAAGTGGACCGAGCGACGTAAGGCTTCGACCGCGGCCTAGTCGGCCGGATCGGGGTGTTACAAGTTGGTATCAGAGCCAGGTTGATCCTGTTTAGGACAGCTCTCAAAGATGTTGAGTTCCAAACCGAAATTATTTCTGAAAACTATGATGACTATGAAACCTTAGTTGGGATGAGCCAAGAGGGAGCTGAGGTAAGGGGTATCATGCTTGTGAACGGAGTAGTTCCAAGATGAGCCAGCTTAGCCAAGATGAACTCTCAAAGGGCAAGATCCTAAAAACAGAAAGGTTGGTTGATCTAGTTATTTAGAAGTAATAGATGGGTTGGAAGGGATGGAAGCAATGCGAGATTTATCTATGGATGACCTGGACAGCGGAAGTAACATGGACCAGAGAGTGGCTTAGGTTGAAATAAACGTGCAGCACTCTACTGAAGACAAGTGTTAT
The DNA here is from genome assembly GCF_000695525.1 of Brassica oleracea var. oleracea. Taxonomy (NCBI): domain Eukaryota; kingdom Viridiplantae; phylum Streptophyta; class Magnoliopsida; order Brassicales; family Brassicaceae; genus Brassica; species Brassica oleracea. The sequence continues at coordinate 7,896,695 of NC_027752.1, forward strand.
TCCTTAGTGGCCGTTCATAATAAGTGAGCATATGCAATGTTAAATCTGACTCAAGGGAAACACTACATGACCAGTACACGAGTGGACTTGTGATCAGATGGATCAGCTAGGACTCGGTACAAGTCAAGGTTGGTTTCCTTAAATCTAGTCAGATGGAATGAATCAATTCCAATCTGAATCTGTCCAAAGAAAGAATGAGGAAACTCAAGATGTTCGTTTCAATCAATGAAAGAACATGATGTTAAGTATCTTAGTATGATGGGGATTGAGGTATATTATAATTACTCTTGTGAATGGTGTCAGCATTCGCAAAAGTAATACGCTTTGGAGAATGGTATGGGTCGTTTTCCAAATGTGTGATCAAACCGAAATCTTACTCATCTAGGTACCCACTGGAAGTGGAAGTATTGAAGTTATTGACAATGCAATGAAGGATGTTATGGGACGTCCTTCGTGGTATGGTCAAGAACCAAAGTATTTTCCATGAGACAGTGGTATATGATTACAACAAGATGTTGTGAATCAGTCTAAGGTAGTTTATGTTTACGGTTGAGTGGTCTGGGGAACAAGGCAATCCACTAAAGCTTGGTCGCTTAGGGATTTGCAGGAGTCTACCAGGACTCAATAAGAGACATCACTCCTTAAGGATCCATATGTATCGGATAGGGCTCGACCAGTATGGCGAGTGACCTAGCAGATGGACCAAGGTGGCATGCAATCGAGTCCAGAGATGGACCAGGCTTGGCTTACCTTAACGAGTTCATATTTGCTAGGGTCCTCAAGCAGAAATGCTTGGTCTGTTTGAGCGTAATCAACTTATGAGTCGTATTTATTTCATTTTTGTATTGGTCCGATTCGAGGGAGGATCCATTGATAACCCATAATCTATATTTTAATTTATTCAGTTATTTAGCAGTAGTGCTCATATTTTAAACAAATATGTAATCAGTGAAACAAAAATAGAATTCCAATAATTATAATGTCATCAAAATAATTTTAGCATTGGTGTTCATGTCTTAAACAAATATAGAATTTGTCTCCTACTAAAACATGTTGAAGCATTGATCTGTACACATACTTAAGTTGGAAATGTTTACATTCGCGATCTATTTTTAAAATTTTATTTTATATTGATATATATTTAAAAATTAATTTTTTTTATATTTATATGTAGCCTTTATGACGAATGTCTTTATGACGACGATAAGAAGTGGAATACTAAAGACTTCATGATTTTGATCCTAAAGTTTCTACCGTTAAAAATATTTTATTTTATAAATATTCACTATTAGTTTATTAGATAAGATTTTTTTTAGTAACATATATGGATGATTATTTAAATTATTTTTATACTCAATGTATTTAATTTTAATTTATCTTTTTTTTTAAGTCTGAAAAATCCAAAACTATTGAACCGAATAAAAATCTTTAAAACCATCAAAAATCCATAAACCAAACTATATGAACAAAATCCTAGTTTATATTTACAATGTTTTATATTAAACTAGGGGGGTGTCCGCGCTACGCGCGGGATTGTTCGTAATTATTTTTCTTGAAAAAATGTTTTTATTTTATTTTTATGTGTGCTATTTTGTCATTTTAATGTCATTTTTATTAAAGGTGGTATAGTACACTATCAATAAATGTTACAATTAGTAATTCACTAAATTGTTCGTTTTGTAAAGTTCATATTATTAGATTTAAAACATATTTAAATAATATTATTTTTAAAAATAAGTCAAATGTAAATATAATTCAAACCGAAGAATGGATGGTTAATAATATAATACGATATATCAATATGGTTTTTTAGTATTTGTTCCGTCCAAAACCTAGCAATTATTGGTTTCAATATCACAATGCCTATGTTTTATATTTTATGTCAATAAGTCTACTGAGTAAATTCATTCTAGAATAAACTAAATATATAATTTGTAAATAAAATAATAGAAAATAGTAAAAACAGTAAAATAATAAAAATTTATGTTATTCATTAGTTGTGAATAAACTAAATATTTAAAATATATTTCTACTATTTTATTTATTTATTTATTCATCTTGAATTTTAGTGAACAATAAAATAGATTATCAAACTTTATATAATAATAGTTAGTGCGGAAAAGATTAGATAGTCCACAATTATTTTATTTTATTGCTATTAACAGTATGACTTTTTGGATATTGTAATTTTGTGGTCGTTTATTTGTTAAGAGCATTATTTAGTGCTTTTAGTATGTTATGTAGTAGTGGGTGATAGGTTAATATATTTTGTGTTTCATTTTTCCACTAATGTGTTGTTGTGTGTATAGAACTTGTTAGTAGTGAATTGAGCATATAATGTAAAAGCATATTGAATTTCAATAACTTTGCATTTAGGCATTTGTCGATTTTAAGATTAATGGTTTCAACGTCAAAATTGTATTTTATTTTTTTCATATTTTTGAACATTATAACTTTTTTTTTTTTTACTTGTTCTCGCGAAGACACTTTATGGTACAATGAGGTAAGTTAGTCTTCGTTCTTGATCTCCTTTCAGCTCTAGAACCTCTATTGAATTAGGGTTACTATGACATTTTGTTTTCCCAGCGATAATGGAGGTTTTAGGTTTAAATTTTGTGTTGTGCTCTAGTTTCGTATTTTTAGTTTGGTTATTTTATAAATTTAATAATAAAATAAATATTTAATTTGTAAAAGAAATAATAGAAAATAGTAAAAATAATAAAATGATGAAAATTTATGCTATTTTTAGTTGTGAATAAATTAAATATTTAAAATATATTTATATTATTTTACTTATTTTAAAAATTTTAGTGACCAATAAAATAGATTCTCAAACTATAATGATACTTAATGTGAGAATGATTAGATAGTGCACAATTAGAAAGTGAAGGGACAAATTGTAATAATCTAAAAGAAAAAATCTAAAATACAAAAAGAAGAAATATGTGGACACATGTCAACAAACCCCTCTTACACATGTCATAAGAAGAGAACAAAGTCTACTTTATATATATATATATTTATTTATATTTTAGTTATATATCATATTTACTAATATTACTTTATAAATTTATGGGAAAAATCACATTTAAAACACTGAGAGTGTTACTTACTAGCACTTTAAACACAATTTTTTCTTGCTAGCATTTTAAATCTTCAGAGTGATATTTTTATCATAACATACCTCCAGCGACGTTTTCCTGTTCATAGACGACCGCCACTGTTCATTTTACAGGTTAAAATGATGACGTGTCGGTTTCTCTTTTTTTTTCTAAAAAAAAATTATAATATAAAATACATAAAAATATAAAAAAATATAAAAAAAATCAAAAGAAATTCAAAGATATAAAAATTCAAAAATATAAAAAATAAATATCAAATTAAAAGTAAAATAAAATAAAATAATAAAATTTTAAAAATTCTAAAATAAGATCTAAAATTAAAATGTTAAACTTAAAAATTAAAATAAAAGTTTAAAATTCTAAAAATTCAAAAAGAAAATCAAATATTAAAAAGAATTAAAATTTAAATTTTTTATTTATTTATTTGTAATTATATATAGGGTATAAGAGTATTTTACCTCTTTGGTCATTTTTCTTCTTAGAAAATCTTTTTTTTTTTGGGACATAAACTTAAAATGGTATATTTGAGAGAATTATCAGCCCTGCGTGTGGCCACCATCAATTAACATGGTGTGAAATCGGCGGCTCCCCGGGATACCTTCTGCAGTGGTGTATTTAAGCGCTAGTTGGGTTTCGTAAAGTATCTGAATACCCGGGTTATTAAAAAAAATCTTAAAAGTTTTTGATGGTGGCAAGTTTTGATATAAGTGACGTCATTGTCATTGGATGGAATTTTAAAATGAATATGAATTTTTTGGTTAAATAATTTTTATTTTATTTTTTTAGGTTTGAACTTTTAGTTTTAGATCTTATTTTGAATTTTTTTATAATATAAAAATTAAAATAATTTTTAAGTTTGACATTTTAATTTTAGATCCTATTTTTTGAATTTTTATTATTTTATTTTACTTTTAAGTTGAAAATTTTAACTTTTATATTTTTTGAATTTTTATATTTTTTCATTTTTATATTTTTTTAATTTTTTCGAATTTCTTACCAATTTTTCTATTTTTTCTGAATTTATGTATTTTTTAATTTTTTTAAACGAGACCGACACGTCATCATTTTAACATGTAAAATCAATAGTGTCGGTTGTCTATGAACAGGAAAACGTCGTTGGAGGTTTGTTAGGATAAATATGTCACTCTGAAGGTTTAAAGTGCTAGCCAAAAAAATTCAGTGTTTAAAGTGCTATAAGTAATACTCTTAGAGTTTTAAATGCGATTTTACCTAAATGTATATATTAAAAATAAAATGAACCAAGTTATTGAACTAGGTTTGATCTAATTGAACCAGATTGAACCTTGACCCAAACAATTATCTGGTTCAGCTTCCGGTCCGGTTAAAAACACTGATTTGAGGCAAACAAAATAATCGGAAACTCGTACCAGAATCTCGGAAATATATTGAACCGGTTCGTAACGGCTTAGGATAGAACTTGTTCTTTTTTTGATGAAATATCAAATTTATTGATCACGCAAAGAATGTTATTTACATAAGTATGACTACTCTACTATCTTTATGTATGAACCAGTGCTTCTTCACATACTAAGCTGGAACCAACGGCTGAGTAATCCTCCATATTTATGATCGAATCTGTATTTGAGTGAGGAGATTATGTTTCTCACTGCCTTATCAATGCGCCGTCGCATATGATCAGTGGTGATTCTGCTTTGCTGATGACGCCTCCCATTCCTTTTTCTCCAAATGTGGTAGATTGTGGTCTGCAACAAAAGCTTCACCAAAACAGTATCAGCTTTCCCTTGACTCATTCTTTGTATGCGATGCAGTGTCCATTGCCAATCCGGATTAATGTTGTTGCCAATAAGTCTCCTAGCCAGACTCTCCCACACTGTGTAGGAATAAGGACATGCGAAGAACAAATGATCATGCGTTTCATCTCTCTCTCCACAAAGCTCACAACTCTGTACCATTCCCCATTGTCTCATACGATCACCAGTTGATAGTCTATTCTTCACTGCTAGCCAAGTTATGAATGAGAATCGTGGGACCCCTTGTGTGAACCAGATTACTCGACTCCACTCGACTGTAGGCCTCCTAGACCTTACTTGCTCCCACGTACTAGCCGCAGAGTAATGATCTCTGTAATCATCACTCCCATGCTTCCACAATACTATGTCCTTGCCATTCCCTGGTTGCGGAGGTTCTCTTTGTAAGATACTATTTCTCAAATCGTGGAACCTACGGCTTCTACTTCCTCGTATGCTCCACCCTTCCAATGTAACAGCATCGCTAACCTTAGCGTGTCTCCTAATGCCCAAATAAGTAGTGCCTGTAGGACCTGTGATGTCGATCAGCTTCCCTTGCCCCAACCAATCATCAAACAAAAAGTGACAGTTGTTGCCATCTTGAATATCAAACCTCAAAAATTCATAAGCCACATCTCTCAATTTGAGTAACTTCCTCCATATCCAAGATCCCTTTGTGTCATCTCTTACATCCCAGAATGAATTATATTTGAGCAAATAATGCTTAACCCAGCTCACCCACAATGAAGTAGGTTGAGTGAAGAGACGCCAAATTAGTTTCAGAGCAAATACTCTGTTCGTCTCCCGCAGCTTCCTGATTCCAAGACCTCCCTCCTCTTTTGGAACACACAAATCATCCCAACTGACCTTTGCTTTATGAGTTTGTGTTGGTGAGCCTGACCAGAGGAAGGCGCTACACATACTCTCTATCTTATCAAGACATTTCGCAGGCAGTATGAATGCCTGACTCCAAAAATTGACCATACTGGCTATGACTGATTTAATCAGCTGTAGTCGTCCTGCAAACGATAGGGTTTTGTTGGACCAGCAGAGCATTCTACTTCTGATTTTATCTATCAATGGCTCGTAGTCATGGCTGGTAAGTGTCTTAGTCGTCAGTGGCTTGCCGAGGTAGCGAATAGGTAGTGTGCCCACTCCAATATTTAACGATTCTGCTGCAGCAAGTAGGTCACTAATATCATGCCCTGATGCGAATATAGAAGACTTAGCAACATTAATGTGGAGACAAGACATTCGAGCGAATCTTTTCATAACCTCCAGAACGCCCATAAGTGAACCCGTTGTGCCCTTGGTGAATACTAATATATCATCAGCAAAGCTCAGATGCGTGAGCTTAACTCCCTCACACTACGGATGATAAGCAAACTCACCTGCTGCTGCTGCTTTGTTCAAGAGCTTAGAAAGCACATTGTTCAGTATAACATAGAGATATGGTGAGAGTGAGCAACCCTGCCGTATTCCTCTAGCACTAGTGAAAAAACCCTCCAGACTGCCATTAACAGACACTGAAAAAGCCGCAGTAGTGATGCAGAGCCGGATCCAATTGACAAACTGAGGAGGCAAACCCATGGCAAGCAGAACCGAGGTAATGAAAGACCATTTCACTGTATCAAAGGCCTTGGATATGTCAAACTTGATAGCACACTTCGCTGCGGTCACTGATCTGTGATAGCCACTAACTAGTTCTGAGGCAAGCAAAACATTCTCCAATAGTAAACGATCTGTGATAAAAGCACATTGGTTGGCTTCAATGGCTTCCGGGAATATGATTTTGAGTCTATTAGCAAATACTTTGGAGATAACCTTGTACAAGAAGTTACAGCAGGCTATTGGTCTATACTCCTTCATTGTCTGTGCATTCGTTGTCTTCGGAATGAGAGAGAGGATTGTAGCATTAACACCAGTAGGCATGAAGCCGAAGAGAAAAAAGGATTGTACCGCCACAATGAATTCCCTGCCTATAATAGACCAAGCTGCCACGAAGAACTCTTTGGTAAAGCCATCTGTACCGGAGACCTTGCCGTTAGGTAAAGCTTGGAGAGCCTGATATATTTCCTTCGCTGTAACAGGGCCAGCCAGCGCCGCTGCAGTTTCATTTGAGCACCGGTATGTTAATAACTCCTGAAGGGAAGCAACTGAAGTTTCCTCCAATGTAGCATCCTGACTCTGCAAGAATGTCTGAAAGTGAGAAACTGCCTCTTTTTTAATATCCTGATCAGATGTGAGCACTTCTCCCTGCCCATTAACCAAGCTTCTGATCGTGTTTCGAGCAGCCCTTGTCTGCACCACTGAGTGAAAAAATCTTGTGTTTTGATCTCCCACTTGTAGCCAACGAACACAAGATTTTTGCATGTAAAATTTCTCCTCAACGCGAGCTAAACTATTCCACTTCTCTTCTGCTGCTGCTGCTCTAGCTATGTTTTCAGGACTAGGATCTTGTAGCACTGTGTTCTGACAGTTACATAACTCTTCATAGGCCTGCTTAGTTCGCGCTGGTAAATCCCCATAGTGTGTCTTGTTCAATGCCCGCAGAGGTTGTTTGAGGAGTTTAAGCTTCTTATGAAACCTAGAGAGAGCTGACCTCGAATGGTAAATAGGCTCTGTAGTATCCCATACGTCCTTAACCGTAGCTAGGAAATCTGGATGTTCTGTGAGGTAGTTAAAGAACCGGAATGGTTTCTGAGCTTGATTCACAGCACCTATCATACGTATTACACATCTGGCGTGATCAGAGACTCCTCCAGCATCAAACTGTGCAGAAGCCTGAGGATAATGGCTCAGCCATTCACTATTAACCAGAGCTCTATCTAACTTTTTTCCAATCGGGTCTTCAACTCTTTTATTCCACCACGTAAAAAGAGCCCCTGTATATGGCAGATCCGTTACCATACAATCAGTCATCGCCTCCTGAAAGTGCCTCATCCCTATCTGATCACCTCTGTAATCCATAGCCCGAGAATGCTCACTAGAAGAGAGTGTGGCATTAAAATCCAATTATCCACGGTAAGTTGAGATGACAGTAAGCCGCCTTAGTACCCCTCAGCTCTTCCCATAGTGTCATTCTCTCGCCAACCGTGTTAAAAGCATATATCGCTGAGCAAATAAATTGCTCACCTGTGCTTGGAATTTGAATGGCACAGGTAATAACTTGTGCACTCATATGCAGCTTCGTAACTATAACATCATTAGACCAGCAAAACCAAATTCTGCCAAGGTGATGAAATTCATAATTAGTCAGAGAATTCCACGTGGGCATCGCTGCATTCATACACCTCGTATGATTGTTTTCCTGTACTCTCGTTTCCAAAAGACAGCCGAAAGATGGTTTTTCCTCTTGTAACCATGTTCTAAGGGCTCTGTGCTTGCGTGTCATGTTGAATCCACGCATGTTCCACGCGAAGAAGGACTTCATAACTTCCTACCGGAAGTTTTTTTCGTTGTGCCCTGCATCCCCACATACAGTAGATCCTTAGAACGAGCAACCTTGCCCCTCGCTTGCTTCCCACCCGCTACGGAACGCCTACTACTCACTGCTTGCGTTCGCTGAACTTTCTTTCCTGCTGCTTTACTCTCCAAGATCTCCCCATCCTCAACTTCTTTTAATAGCTCTTCTTCCTCTTCCTCTTCATCCTCTACGATATCTTGTAGAGGACTAAATCTGGATGGTGAAACGGCAATTCCTTTCCCATCTGCACGTTGATTTTGCAGTACTTCCTGGTGGCTCTGATTACCACCTATTTCTGTCCCTTTCCTCCCTCCATGAGCATTTTCCCAACCACACGTATCATTAGTGTGAAATGCTTCGGTGGTCGGCTCAATCAACTGGATCCCTTGTGCCTTTTCTCTAGCCTGTAAATGCTGCTCATCTAAGGCCTTATGAATGATATCAGTTTCCAAATCATTGGATGAAGCACGTATAGCAGGTCGAGGAGTGATCGCTTCCAGATCCTGAAGAAGATCACTTAGAGCCCTACCATTCAACCCAACATCCTTTTCAACATCAGCCAATATCTCTACTTGCGCCCCTTTCTCTTCTTCTTCTGGTTTCTTCAGCAGTTTGACTTCCTTTCCAGTACAGTCTTGTGCCTTATGCCCCCATTTCCTACATACAGTACAACGAGGTGGAAGCCAAGGGAAGTTCACCCCAATATCTCTTTCCACTCCTTCCTTATCTTTAAAAGTGATCTTTTTCACCAAAGGTTCATGAAGATTCACTTCAGTCAGAACACGCGCTACATCCAATCGAATACATCTCTCCGTGTTTGGATGCAGCTTAACAAAACGCCCTACTGCTCTTGTCAGACACTTCAGACCTTTATGTGAATAAAGATCATTTGGAACTCCACACAAATCAACCCATAGCGGCATCGAAGTCAGGTCAGGAGGGTTGAGTGCCGACTCCGGAGACCAAACATTTACCACTAATGGAACATTTGCAATGTGCCAATATTTCATCTGCAACACACGAGTCCTCATCTGACTGTTATCAATACGAAACAGAACAGTATTCTTCTCAATAAACTGCACATCAATCTTTGATCCAGCTTTGGGCGTAGACCAAATGCGATTTACAGTCGCATGCACTGAGCCAATATGAGGGGCATCTCCAATGAAATAGCCTACTACAAATGATTTCCACAGCAATTCAGACTCATCAAAGATATCCTCTGGAATTTGCATCGAAGCCACTCCTCCGACAACTTCAATTACCGGTACCGAAGGACCGGCCTGACTATTCTTCAACCATGGAGAATTAGTCTTACTGGCATCATCCTTAATGGAGATTGGAGAACCAACCGTAGCCCCCGTTCTCCCTCCCTCATTCTCCCCTTGCGTCCCCGCCTTAACGATATTCGAAGTACCGCCTTGCACTTCTCTCGCCTCGGAATCCATCAGTGAAACACGTAACATATCCCCTTCCTTTGTGCCTGTCGAGGCGGAGCCTCCGCCGCCATCGCCTCCACTAGGGTTTCCCCCTTCAGAATCGCCATCCGTAAGAAACGCCATCGCCTGATAGAACTTGTTCTTAAGGAAGACATCAGCCTCTTTAAGATTAGAGTGGAGCCAATCAACAGAAACAACAGGTTCATTGGTAGACATAGATGATGTTGCGTGACCAGTTTTTGGTCCACCTCCAGTAGAAGCCATAACTCGACCAACGTTTGTAGCTGTGTATTAACTAGCTTCTCATGTGGTTTTGTTTTCGAAATAAGTTTTCTCACCTGTTACCGGGTAGTGATGCGATAAGTATTTATGTTCATTGCACCTGGCCTTAGTGTAATCTTCGTATAAGATTGTTAACACATAACTGCAAAGGTAGCATCAGATTCTTTCATCATAATTCATCTATTTTGATAGAGCATCAGTTTCGTCAACAAGTTTCATTTTGATCAGTTATCATTCAGATATCATTGGATCCACATATGACATAGCACACAATTACGAGCATAAAAACTTATCGCATCACTACCCGGCAATCAGTTATCATTGGATTCACATATGACATAGCACACAATTACGAAGTCAATTTATCAGACATAAAGATCAGAAAAAAAAAGAAGCAAAGTACCAAATAAAAATCTTCATGAGAATTGATTCAAAAAAAACTCTTCAAATACTGAATAGATCAGATAACACATTAATCATTTATGTGAAACTTAAACCTTAAAGCTATAAAAAAAAACATTTTATGGTGACTTCCTATGTTATACAATAAAACTCCCACAACGTTTTGATTGTTACACAATTGAGAGTAAAAAAATACATAAAAGAATCAGTTTCAAGACAATAACAATTAATCTTTCTCACCTTATATTTATGGATGGTTGCTAGCTGATAGGCTTACTTGGTTTCAACACAAAGCAATCTTTTGCAAAGAAAATTTTAACGCTCTGTAATATCTACGTTTCTTCTCTATTGATACTACATGGCACATGCGCTTACCTGATCTTGTTATTTTACTAAAAGTTCCAAGAATTTAGCTTTCACTGAGTATAATCAGTATAATTTGAGTTTGTTTATGGCTTCGTCAATGGTGTATCAAGACCTCGTAACTCTCCAAGTTGATGATGACGATGATTCTTTGTTAGCATCACTATGCTCTGTTGTTGTTAGCTATCGTTTTCTTCTAACCCGAGATCGGTTTCCAGGTGCTTGAACCATTTCTCAACTTCATCTTCTTGGGAGTCTTGATGAGCCCATGGAGCCAAACTGTTCTCAGGTTGTTGGAATGAATCTAAACCATTAATGAAACTCCATATTTCAGGATCTACACCAAAAGGTATCTCCAGCAGCTCTGGTTTGTCTACCTCTTGTAACGTCCTCGTAACTTCGCTATGACCTTCTAAATACTGAAACGTTTGACCTATCTGTACACCGTCTTCTTTGCTAGAAATCTTGGAGCCACCAAAAGACATAGACGCATTAGGGGATGACTCTTGAGATGTCTCTTCTCTATTCAAATAACCTTTTGTTGCCGCTTCATCACGATCGGCATTAAGGTTGGTGTTCGAGCTCAATCTTTTCTTGAGATGGGTATGCCACACATTCTTTATCTCGTTGTCTGTTCGTCCTGGCAGTTTAGAAGCAATCTTCGACCACCTGAAACGAAAATGCAGAAAAGATATTGTCACAATCCAAAAACTTTGAGCCACACAAGACAATAACAAGATAGCACATACTTGCTTCCAATGCTCTGGTGAAGTTTAATGATGGTTTCTTCTTCCTCTACGCTAAAATTGCCACGTTTCACATCAGGCCTGAGGTAGTTAATCCATCGAAGACGACAACTCTTGCCACACCTCAACAATCCTTTCATTGCATGCATATATAATATAGACACAAAGAATCAGAACAAGAAGATGGCAAAAAGCTTAAGGAAGACCAAGGCTTTAAGATCAGAAACATTACCAGCTTGTTCTGGGAGAGATCTCCAATTCTCATGACCATACTTGTTAATGAAAGAGATGAGTTTCAGGTCTTCGTCGTAGCTCCATTGTCCTCTCTTCACTTTGGTTTTGTCACAACATGGCGCTCTTCCTTTGCCCATTCTCTCTACTCTCTCTCACATACACACGTTTGAGATTTTTTTTACCAAAGCAAGTTGGTCCTATGTGTATATTTATACAAGAAATTGGTGTGTGATCCTGACTTTTAGAAACATGTTATAATCAAAAGACAATGACAATGGTCAAATCAGATTTGTTCAAATAAATTACTATCTATATGTGTGGTTGAATATCTCATGATTCCTTCTTTTCTAATTATATACTTCCCATTTATATGTCAAAATAAATAGTAATTATGTTATAAATATTATCTCACATTGAATTATAAATATGTTTGAAACTTCAATATTGAGTCTCACAATTCCTAGTCAGTCTAAAACATCTTAAAATGCCTATAATATATCCTTGTGATTATTATCGTCTATAAAAAGAATTGACTAAGCTTGTATGGTACAACTTCTATTAGTTAATAACTTAATACTAAGATAAAATGCGCAGAGTAAATTTATATGAAAATTATTTAAGAAATATCGTATGGAAAAAAAATTATATTAATGATCGAATTAATATATTTAGCCCTTAAACAATTTTTTTTAATTTTTTTTTGTTAATTACATAATTTGTTTACTAATGAACTGATCTCATTTTTAAAAATATTTTAGGTCAAAAAATTATTTATCGCATAAAAACCTAACGTTTAGGCCGAAGAATCTCATGCCTACTATTTGGTTACAATGAAACTATGTCAGCTCGGTTTTATATCATGATTTAGCAATTTAAAAGTTAATTATGGTTATGAGAAGTTTACGTTCACGTGCCAATCCTATCTATCTTCGATAGTTTTCTCTTTTTTGTGTCATTTTGGTTATTGCTCGATATAAATATTACTTTTTGAGTTTATTCTCATTTCTTTCTTTTATTTTAGTCTGAGCTTTAGAAAATGTTTAAGATTTAAAATTATTAAAGAGATACATACTTAGGTTAAGATATGTGCCTTGTACGTACTTAGGTTAAGATATGCGTCTTGTGTAGGATAAATACTTATTTTATATTTTTCTGCATAATATGAAATAATAAAATAATAATTATATATTAAATAAGTAAGAGATCAGTTACTGTTATTTAATAAATTGGCTTGCACATATAAATCAAATGACCACTCTTGTTTATTCGCAATCATTTGAGAATAAATAAATTAAAACAGTCAATCTTATCTATCGTATATGATATATAATTAAATTTAAACGATATGAAGTATATATATATATTAACATAAACACCTATTAAAATAAAATTATTTATTTATATGATTTTATTATCATTGTATTTTATTATAGAAAAAAATTAAAACATTGATCACAAAAGTTTATGTGAGACTTTTAATAGTTTTAATAATTTATACTCGTTTTGAAAAATTCAAAATACAACATATACAAAAAAATATAAAATTTTAATATATGATTAATGTAATTGTGTAATTTATTTTGATAGTAAAGAATTAAACAAAAATGATAGAAAGCATACAGATTCTTAGCAAATATTCATTATTTAAAATAATTAATTACTATATATATCATAATCACATTAGATAATTCCGTAGATTTTATTTAAAAAAATAATATATAATAAATAGCCATATTGCTTTAGATGATATCATATGATATTATATAGTTGGTATTAAATGTTTCTAGTGAGATATAAAAATCGAATTGGACCAATATTTTTTCAATTTCAATGTGAGACTGACATGTAGGATTAATTAACTACATAATTGATTGACACATAATTAAATGATTTTTTTTTAATTATTACAAAATTAAGGTTACATATTTTTAAATGTTTCTCAATTAATATATAAGGGATAGGTTATAGTAAACTTTGAACTTTGACTAACTCAGTATTTAAGTCTTTTCTAAGTCAAATCAGAAAGGGCCATAACGATTTTTCTGTCGATGGCTATACCAACTTTTGAAAACGTTTCCACAGAAAAAGAGAAAAAAAAAAGCGGATAATTCATATAAAAGAACTTAACTATAATTATTTTTCTCTATGCTTTTGAGTTAATTGATCTACCAAACGAGAAAGCATGCTACTACCTTTAGGCCGCCATGTCATGTTAGGAAATGTACTAGATAAATTTGAATAAATCATTAGTTTCGAAAAGAATAGAAGTATAAATTAGAATTTGACTGGCTAGGGTTTTAAGAAACTGTGAATGAATAAATAATTTTCTACAACCTCATTTACGTATAAACAACAAAGCAAAAAAAACCTAGTAAATATATATATATTATATATATATATATAAGCTCACAAGAATATATATATATATATATATAAGCTCACAAGATAAATCTTTTCACAGGTCCTTAATTTTTTTTTTGAAACACAACTGTCATTAAAATAAAAAGATTTTAAGCAAGAGCAAAGCCCTCACTAGATACAAGTAGTACTTGTTTTGCAAGCATATCAGCTGCTCTGTTTTCTTTCCTAGAAATCCAACCAAACGAGATAAATTCAATAGTTCGCAATGCAGAGAATATCCGCCACGACTCCATACAAGTAGAGTGTTTCCATTCTTGATGCTATTAATAAGCAGCGATGAATCAGCTTTATATTTCAAGTTCCGGATTCCCAGGTCCTTGCATTTCAGAAGCTGATCTTAGTGCCAATCCTTCTCCATGAGAGGTGAGAACACCTGTTGCTCCATTAACGCAAATTGTAGTCCTTCTTCATGTCTTGTGATGGTTCATTCTAAGCCAGCCGTCGACTCTCCCGAGCGCCAAGCTCACAGGTCCTTAATTAATAAGTAAGTCCAATAGACTACAACTAATCTTTAAGGACTTTTATAATTTTGTATTTTAATTTTTTATAAAGCCCTACCTGCTGCCATTTTAACCAAACAACTATTACATTTAATTTTTATTAGAAATTTTTTTTAATAGTAGACTTTCACCGATTTAACTTCTATGTAGACTCAAATTTTCAAGCATAATCAACTAAAATTATGCTGACAAAAAAAAAACTAAAATTGCAGTCATGCATCCAGTTTATGGCATTTTTGTGAAGTTGAGTTGGCCAGGGCCGGCCCTGAGATTTTTGGGGTCTGTAACAATGTCTTATGTAAAAAAAAAAAATTTATCAGTTTAGGGACCTAAAAAATATTTTTTGAGATTTATGTCTATGTAATTTTTTTCAAAAATTTCGAGGCACGTTGCAAATGTTTCACATAGCATTGTTCAGGGCCGGCCCCGGAAGTAGCATATATCAAATCTCAAAACAGAAAATTTATGAAGCATGTATAGAATTGAATGTTACTAGTCATTAAAAAATATACAGATCCGATCATATTTGAACCCACTAAGTGCTCCCCAATTCTAAAATGAACCTTTCAACACTAAATCACCTTGAGTTGGTTAACCAGTAAAATCAATAGAAACGTACTTGAATCAATCGCTTACTTAACTTACAGTTGGTTTTCATCTCTCATAGAGAGTTCAGTTTAAGGTTCCAAATCAATAGTGAGGTTATGGTTTATATTTATTTGAGTCGATATTCATACTTACATGAACAATATACATAGTTTTAAGAGTACCCAAATATGTGTCATGACTATTTCATGACATTAAATTTAAAATAAATATATTGGATCTTGAACGAAAAAAATCAATTTAAATTACTGGATTGAATGTAAATGTCTTGCTACAGCAGTAGATTACATCGATATATAATTAAGTAAGATCTATTATAGGTTTCAATTGTTTGGTGAACAACTTACGAAACGTTATTTAAACTTGAATCAATTAAGTTCCACTGAAAGAGAAACTTTAGTAAACTAAGTTGAAAAATGTAAGAAAGTTGAACTCTCACAATGAGCAAAAGAAAAAAGTATTGTACTAAATCTTAACTTTCCCCTAGCTATATTTTTCAGGAACTTTTTCTTGTGTAAATGTGTTGTAGTTCGGTGAGACACTAATGTTCACACTTTGGTCGCAATTAAACAAGATATTGACTGCCAAACAAAATCGTCTGTAGCAAGAACCATATTTTATTGACTTTTGTGTTAACAATGGTCTAATTGAACAAGTTATCCGTACCTTCACATCAGAAACCAACTATACATTAACTATCGGAATATGTAAAAAGATCTTTTGATACAAAAAATATTCTAAAACCCTATTTGAATGTATTTGTAATGAAAAGCAAACAACGCATTCACGCATTATTTATTTATTGATACGCACGTTCACTATTGATCGTTTTAAAATAATCTAAGAAGCTCAGACGTTCAATACTATATATACAAGAAAAATATAGTTGATTATGTGCATGCTCATGTTTTCATATTTTCTGGGTTAATAGTGACAAGCTACGCTGCGTCTCAAAAAAATATGATTGATACATAATTTGGATGACAGGTGACTAACTCAAAATCTCTTTATAAAATGTTATATAGTGTAGAATCAGATATACTTGAGTCGCGTCTTAATTAGTTAAGTATAATATTTTATTTGATTGAACAGAAATGTGGGTGATTGGTGTTACCAAATCATCACATAACGATGTGTTCGATGAATTGAATACTGATGAAATTTATAAATTAACCCCAATATAGGTACTTAATCTTGTAATTATATAAAATAAAAATGTAAACGTTATATGATCAGTTGGTTGGTAGAAGATTTGCTAATAAACATGAGCGATGGCTTAATTTTTCAGTGATTCATGACTACCTAACCTATCACTCATAAGGTCCAAACACAGGACTCCATTATTTCTAATCCGAAAAGAAGTACCTAGATTAGTAAACACATTAAGTGGTGGATTGAGAAAGGATTAGACGATCACATTACATGCGCATGACGCAGCGTTACATATACTAAATAAATTTATTGTACCATGCCTTGTAAAACTCATATGTATACAGTATATTAATATATGTCATGCCGAGAACTTGAGTTGAAATTGGCGGTGCATACTTTATATCGTAGTATTTAAAACAACAGGAGAGAAACAAGAAATCTTTGGAGTGTAAAAAAATACATTTGCCAAACGTTTTTATATGCGGATACCATAAGGACCATTTTAGTTTAAGTCCGGCCCTCGAGAACTTCTGATATGGTTAGGCTGGGTTATATGGGACTTACGTTACTCTGTATTGGCCTTTTTTGTCTTAGCCTAAGCCCAGCTCTCCATAACTACGAGTCTGTAACTCCTCTGTGTGTAATAACCCTCACGAGCAGATAGAATTTTGGTCGAGAAAAATTTCACTCGACCAATTTGAAATTGGTTCGACCAGAATTAAAAATAAAAATTGACCCGGTGAGTGAATCGGCTGATGAACTCGCGGAGGGGTTCGTCTTCCCTCTGGGACAGACTCCAGAGATCGGCATCGGAAGTGTCTCTATATATGAACATAGAGTATTGCTTGAGAAATTCCGATGCGAGCTGTCGGAAACTTCCGATAGAGTTTCGCTTAAGGCGTGCGAACCATTCGAGGGCTGCTCCTTCTAGATTCTCGACGAACAGGCGGCAGTAGCCGGCGTCTCTTTCGCCGTCCTTCAGCCTCGCTCTTCCCATCGTGATGTGGAAAGCCTTAAGGTGTGCTCTCAGATCGATCGTACCATCATACATCGGTACTTTGATTTTTTCCTGGATCAGATACCCTCATATCTGAGATGCGAATGGTGAAAGGGGTCTTCCGAGCCCCTTCCAGCAGCCTGTCGATCTCGGGGGCCGTGCTGGTAGCGTGATGGATTTGGGATTTTACGGCTCTTACTTCTGCCGCAGTCTTGGTGATATAGTCACGAAGATCGCGGATATCCGACGTCTCGCCAGCAGATTTTTATGCTTGTCGGCGTTTACTGCGAGTGAGCTCGGTTTGTTTTTCAGCCAGCTCTTCCTGTTCATTCCAATAGAGGATTTCCCGAGTGAATCGGCTTCTGGTCCTTCTTGGATGTCTGT
>NC_027752.1:7914653-7937721 GCF_000695525.1 Brassica oleracea var. oleracea
GTCGACTTGCTCGACTCCGTTGTCCTCTGAAGCCTTCGCGGGAGGCGGAGGGCTTTCGGGGTTTCCTTTTTTGATGGGAGATTTCTCGTTAGGGTTTTGGCCTGAAGGTCGTTCCTGCGCGGCTCCAGGCCTGTCGAGTGGGGTTGCGAAGTCGAGTCTTTTCCCGTGGACTTTGGTGGTTCCGTGGGGGCGGGTTGCTCGAGTCCTTGCCGTTAAAGTTTCAACTTGTTTGGTCAAGCTGCTCACGAGCTTATCCTGTTCTTCCGACCTTTTTTCGTAGGTGGCGAACATCTTTTTAAATATAAATATAAATTTATTATATATAATATAATAAGAATCGATGTAAACTCCTCGTAAACATTACATGGAGTTTACATCGAAAGTTTACGAGTGATTAACATCGAAACTTTTACGAGGGTTTTACATCGAAACGTTTACGTGGGCTTTACAACGAATTCGTTTACGTGTGCTTTACATCGAATGCATTACGTGGGCTTTATCACGAAGTGTTACGTGTCTTTTACGACGAAATATTTCCTTTCACTTTACGAGGAATTTATTTCGTCGTAAACGTAACGAGTCTTTTACGACTAAACCTCCGTTACGACGGACGTTTAACAACGAAACGTCTTTCGAAGTTAATTCGTCGTTACACCCTGTTTACAACGAACTAACCTCGAATACTGCCCTCGTAAAAAATGTGTTTTTTTGTAGCGTCGATCAAGCAACCGTTTGAACGACACAAACTTTTCTATACATATAAAAAGTTAGTTGGTGGTGGAGAATCCGATCTCAGGCTGCTTCAACTTCCTTTATGACTTCGGAATTTAAGGTTTTCAAGATACTTTTTTCAGAAATACTAGTATTATTAATAACCCTTACCGATCCCGCATTAAAGTGCATTCAAATCCCAAGACCAGTTTTGCTATCATTAATAAATATATGTTCAGTTTAATTCATTTAAGGCGCTAGCCGTCTAGTTAGGACTAGGAGTAACTCCCATATTGTTTGTTCATATCCTTGTATTTATGTATCCGTAGTTCTCTCATAACCAGGCCATCTCAGAAAATAAATCCAGTTCTTCAACTATTCAACGATATCTCGTGAATGTATATGTATTTAAATCCAGGCCTTGTGTTTATTGACCACAATGCGTGTTGAAAATAAAAGAGCTTCATTTTTTTGCATTCGGCGCCTTAATGCTAAAATATGTTTTCTCATACAAAGTCCATTTGAATATTCGGTCCCATCAACCTACTTTCTCGCAATTTCACCTTTTTAACATTTGTTGCTGACCAATTACTCTTATAAGCAACAAAGGTTGGCAGCTAACTATACGCATCTAAACGCAGAATGCATTTGGAGTAGCAAGAAAATCTCGAATTTATTTTATCATGGACATTAAGTGTTGTTTCTACCAAAGTTAAGAAGGACGTTATTAAATTCGTTTGCTTGCTGAGCACATTTTACGGTAAATATAAGAGATATGCACGTATTCAAAAACCGAAACATGTGACTCATTGTAAAGTGAAACTATTGATTATATTAGATTATAAATAAAGAATAATTGAATTAATTGAAAACAAAGGTCGAGATATAATTCAATTAGTTGGATGAGCGAGCGAAAAAGTTTGTTGCCACACCGTCCGACGAAAAGCACGTCATACGTGGTGGCTTGTGTCCCAACGAGCTTACCACAATTGACATTTGATTAAATTAAGAAGCATATTATGCTAGTGCCCTTGTTAATCTCTTGTGTTACTATTTAAATTTGAACATGCGTAATAGCACTATTGAACAAATAATTTAGAGACAATTTCTTTGGTGATTAAAAAATAATAATTCATCTACATTGAATATAGCTTTTTTGCCGTAAAAAAAAGAATATAGCTTTATAAATTTTAATATACAAACACCGTAACTTAATGACTATGACAATGGACACATACAAAACAGTTAAAAACTAACAAAACGTACACATTCCAATAAAAATCTGGATTCAGATACTAAATTATGACAATAAAACCCTAAAAAAAATATTTAGAACTAACTAAGCGCTATATTTGAACGACGTATAATCCCAAAACTTAATTCCTAAAACGTAATTACAAAACGTAAACAAAGTGTTATATTTTCTTAATGTTAAAAGAGTATTAGTATATTTTAGATATTTCCCAGTGTTCTTTTATATCAATTAACTATAGCCGAATTTAGGTATGCAGTAACAAAAAGAATATAGGTAAGTCTGATAATTATGGAGATGATGAATAATTGTTTCAGGTCAAAGGTGTAAATGAGTATTTTAAAGAAATGTTATATAATTTCGAAAAGTCAAGAAATATTTGGTCATATTAATACCAATGCTGGTTTACTCTCAATACCACATTCGTACCACTACCTACTTCATTAAAAATCATTGACGTGCCCGATACGAAAGAAGACGAAACTGCATTAAACCTATCATTCATCAATGCGTAGTTAATTAAATAAGTGAAGTTTCCACGCACTTTTTAATGCGTTCTTCTTCGCAGTTATTACACTTTGTGTTTGCTTCCTCCTCGAATTCCTCCGTCCATTGTTTATTTATTTATTGTTTTAGTCATAAAAACTTTGTTTAGTTACGGAAAAAAAACTATGCTTCTCTTTTCTTTTAAACCAATACTCCTAAGAGCATGATTAACCCGAAATTTTTATGATGAGGTTCTTATCGGAAGTTAAGAAACAGTTTCTTAACTTCCGCTAAGAACCTCGTTCTAAGAACTCCGGATTAATCATGGTCTAAGTCCTAAGTTGTATTGTAAATGTCACAAGAGCACTATGGGTTGGTTGATGGTTTATAGTAGTACCTAGCATTCCCTACGTAGACATGAATTGGTTCAGCTCCAACTTGTCAAATCAATTACACAGAAATTTCACGATGGAAACAAGTAGCATAAAATGACAACATATATGATTCGTCATGCAAATAAAATAATAACTTACCTTAATACAAAAATTAAATTTCAATAATTAATGAAACAATTTTATTGGCTTTAAATTTGCTATAACCGGCCTCTTAAACTCTCTCGCGACTTTTTTTTCTTCTTCTTGGCCCCATCTATATAACTCTCTCTGCTTAACCAGTCCCCATAACTGATCTCGCTCTCTCTTTCTCTCTGCTTTCTGAAATGACTGCTGACGTAAGCTCTCTCGTACGGTTACTAAGTAGGTACAATGACGATAGAACCACGGTAAAAGATTCCGCCCGACAGGGATCGTCGGTGGCCCTAATGACCCGTGATCTCCTCGGAAGCGGCAGTTGTCGAGGAGGAGGAGGAGGCGATCAGTCGCTGGAGCTTGACCTTGATCTGAAAGTCCCCAACGGTTGGGAAAAGCGTCTCGACCTAAAGGTTCGTTGCTTATATTTCTATGTAGTTTCGTTTTGTAGCTATTGAGATTATTAATATGATATTTGATCTTTTTATATATATATATTGCTAACAGTCAGGGAAAGTGTATCTGCAACAACAAAACTCAACAACCTTGTCTCATCATCGTCGCGCAGAACAATCCAACCAAACTTTTCGAAAATTTCAAGATTTAAATTTTCCTAGCAAATCTCCGGTGAGACCATTGTTAAGCCTCTTCGACGACACAAGCCTTGAACTGAAACTAGTCACCTCTTCATCATCATCGCCAGCGTCATCATCGTCTTCTTCTCTCTGCGTATCATCAACGAGTTCGAGTTTCCAGAGCGTTTGCACCCTCGACAAGGTGAAGTCTGCTCTTGAGAGGGCGGGGAGAGTTTCATCCGGGACGTTAAAGAAACGTAAATCACCAGAAGGGGAGGACGTTTGCGATCAAACCGCTTCCACCGCCGCTTCGTCTCCCGTGGCGGTTGGATGTCCTGGGTGCTTGTCGTATGTGCTGGTGATGAAGAACGATCCGAAATGTCCGAGGTGTCATTCGTTTGTTGCTTTGCCTGCCGTGAAAAGGCCTAAAATTGATCTCAACATATGATGTGTGAATGTTTCGTTTTTTTTCTTTTGAAGGTTCAAATTCTGTAAATCATAGATAAACTAGGGGTTTAATTAATTGAAAAGAAAAAGAAAGAGATGGGTGTTATTGAAAATGGCTGTGTTAATCACGTAATCCTATATAATAAATTCAGTCTAAGCGGTATGCAAGTGTTAAATCTGATATTATATTTACATAATAATTCAACCGTACTCCTGTCATGTTCTTTTTAATTAAAGGAATAACCCAAAGTCATGGGTTAGTTCGAAGTTAGTTGAAGTTATTTTCAACTTTTTTTAAAAACCAACAAAATATTATTCTTATGCTGTTATTTATACGCTTAATTCACTATACTTACGACTAACTATTTTATTTCGTAGCAGCTGTTTATGAAAATCTGAAGTACGCTTTTGGTGCTGTATAAGAAAACCTGATATGGTGCATGATAGTAGTCATTAATTAAGCAAATAGCCCTTCTTAAGTGTGTTTTGTATCCAATGAAGAAGTTAAGTGGAGTATGAGACGCATTTACTGTATGCGTAGACTGTTGCTAACACAAAACTGACGAGTGACGAGTAAATGAGAATTTTAGTGGAAGGGCGAGTCATTAAAGTTTCGCTGACCAAGCTTCATTCATTGGCAAACGATGCATGTTCATGCACACACACAAATACAAATACATTTACTTCTTTCCGTTTTTATTTGTGAAGAGAGCCATTTTCAAATTTCAATTTTTTCTTCATTAAGTGCAGAAGTCTACGAAAAAATAAGTCCGTTTCTCTAGTTGTGCCATTAAAACATATAGAAGGATACTTTTTTGAGCATGACCTAAAGTAAAAAGTAGTATATCGTAGAATAACAAATTTTCATTTAACACATTCTTGACGGAGTGGCCAACCTACGTAGTATTCCCTCCGTTCCTTAAAATTATATATTTCAGAGAAAAAATTTGTTTCAAAAAGATCCATCTTTTATATTTTCAATGCATGTTTTATTAACTAATTGCAAACTTCGAAAAATTTAATTGCACTAGTCAAATCTGTATTGGTTTAAAATTATGGAAAAAAAGATAAACACAAAAAACTATGTAAATTTAATGTGTTTTATTAAGATGTGTGAAAAATATAGAATATATATATTTAAGGTACATAGGAGTACTAGTAAGTTTTAGTTGGTATTTGTCTTTTATCATATTATTAAAACTCTCGTGTATTTATTGAGTCGGCTACTACAAACTTTCGTCCAAGTCAATTCATTTTTTCGAACACAAAACTATCAAAACCAAATAAGCAATTATTTTTGTGTTTAATTGGACAGTGACTTTCTAACATTCCAACCAGTGTCTTTGCAACATTCTTTTTTCTTTCTTTTATTTTTCTTTCATGTACAACATTGTTTTTTGTAAAAGGCTTGACCTTTTTTTGTCGAGGAAAAATTCTATTAAGAATCAAGTCAAACGAGTGCAGTATCAAAGCCATAAAAGACTAACAAAAGAGTGAAAAGATTTTAAGCAATTAAGAGAAAGCAAAGAAAGACATCACTCATCAGTAGATGCCGTAATAGAAAAGAGAAAAGAGCTCCTTTAAAGAAATAGGAGCAAGACGCCTGAGAAGACTGTTTCCGGAGGGATGGTCATACAGCTGCTGCAGTACCTAGGAATTGGCGGGACCACCTAAGGCTTCAGAGTGCAAAGAGCTAGATGACTAAATGGGACCTCCTCGAGCTAGATAAGATTGATACCGGCGGTCCTTAGTCACACTAAGAGCAATAGATAATGCAATAGAGTTGATACCAGGAGGAGTCAACAACACTTGAAACTGCTCAAATTCGTTAGCTTTTCTGAGGAGACGTGAGAGTCCATAAGAAACGTTGGGTAAACATGCTGGAGAGGTTAACGCCTTCCATGCCTCAACGGAAGACAATTCAAGGATCACTCTCGTCATATGCAGATCTTGACCTTACAACATTGTCATGAGTTATTGTATTTGTATCCTTTAAAAAGAGTGTTAAACCGGTGAGTCAGCATCTTCCATTCACTCGTTTGCAGTTAGTGTTTTGTTATAAAGGCAACCCTAAGAAGTAGAAAAATACAAATACCAAAGAGAGCGGATCAAAAGCTACAGTTTTTTTCATCCAGACAACGTAGTGTAACCCACTTACATGTCTCAGACGACATTATTGTTGATGTTCTTCCACTTATCCTTGAGGTCGCTTGGAGCCTGTTCGTCCTGAAACATATCCCGAATATCTTGTGTCACGGATTATGAATATTCATGCATGGCGCCAGGAAATTTGTGAATATTCATTTCACTACATATGAAGAGCTTATATGATCAACCTAAACCAAAAAAAAAAGAGGAGAAGTGAGAAAACTGACACTCATCACAACAGTTGTGCATGGATGTTCACTACCTATCAAGAGCTTCTGGTCACCCTTGGCCCGTTTTTTCTATGTGGATACCTACTTAAATAGTAGAGAACTTACTTGAATAATGGAACACTCAAAATATCTCAAAAACTCCATAATTTTAAAAACTCCTCAAAATGAATGTTATTTAATGTTCTGAGTAGGGTTGGGCATTTTATCTTATACCCAAACCGGAATCCGAATCCGACCCGAAAAACCTGAATCCGAACCGAAGTAGCAAAATAACTGAATGAGTATTGTATTGAACAAGTTTGGATTTCTGAACCCGATCAGGTATATATCCGAAACACGAAGTAATACCGAAGTCATCCGAACATATGTATACTTTAACCTAAATCTACATCTTTCATCCAATATGTAATGATTGGTTTCTCTTAACCGATTTTGGTTTAATTAATATTATATAAAATCAATACCAAATCATTATTTTTCCTAACCTAAATGTGTGCACATATATATAAAAATATGTATCTCTTTATTAAACGTGAGAGATTAAGGCACCATTTGCATCTATCATCTCTCATCTTCTTTTCCTACAAGATCTTATTTCCTAGAATATTGTTCTTCTCACGATCCATGTAGAGTTTCTCGGAGATATTAGTTGTTACAATCATCAACAATAACTACCATAAACGTAATAACCAGAGCCACCTCGAACGATCTTGTCTTTCTTAATACGGAGGGGCTAGTTTCCATCTATAGAACTTTCCTTGTTAGTCTCAATCGTGTTACGTAATGTAAACAAGAGTTTTTTTTGGCAAGAATCATGTGGTTTTAAATTTTTTTTATCACATTCAAAAATTATCAAAAGCAATATTTAATTGAGTTAGATATAGTAACGAAATATAGTATTATATGAACATGTGAGCCGGTTTGGTAACGAACCGATAGTACAGGTGCCTTTTCCAAAACCGCCGCCGTCTCGAGAAGAAGAGCAGACGTTTGATTCAATCGACAGAGAGAATTGGGGATTTTGCGGAGCCCTGGGAATAGAAAGAAAATCGTGTTCGGCACAGTAAAAGAACGATAGTGTGATACAATGGTGCTGAATCTCATCTGAATACGCATCAGATCTGATCACTGTAAACGATTTCGCAATGGTCTGTGTTATCCTTTCTTTCTCCACACCGCGAGAGATTGTGTGCTGATGTTGTGGTTTTGTATGTTTACAGTCAGTTAGAGGCGGAGGAAGGAAGGAGGAGAGAGGAAGGAACCCTCCGTCGCGGCATCTCTGGGTTGGGAACCTTCCCCTTGGGATATCGGAACGGGAACTCGCCGATAGGTTCTTGAGGTTTGGAGAATTGGAGAGCGTTGCGTTTCAGCCTGCAAGGAGCTACGCGTTCCTCAATTTTAAACACGACGAAGATGCTTTCGCTGCTATTGACTCGCTCCAAGGCTTCCCGCTCAATGGCAACCCGCTTAAGATCGAGTTTGCCAAGCCGGTTAGTCTCGTTCTCTCTTTTGAATCTTGAGTTAGTGTTTAGATTCTGATTAGTGAGGATATAGATTCTTACTTAGTATGTGAAAGTTATCAGTTAGTGTGTTTAATTAGATGTCAAGTGTTAGTAGAATTCCACAGGCACTCTCACCTTTATCCTTGCGTCTAAGTTTAAATAACTTAGTATTTTAAACTCTGATGATACTTATCGTTGTGTCATGAGCAAAGCAACACACAGGCACTCATCTTTTTAAGCCTCGCACTCTGCTTTATAGCTACTGAATGGTGAAAGCTCAGTGGCTAACTTAGAATCAGTTTCTGTTGAAAAACCATATCGTGGCCATCTCTACTCTATCATCAAAAGATGTTTCCACATCCAAGGCATCCAGTGTAACCCTCACAAGCATTCACCTTTATCATTCACACTACAGGCACTCAGCCATAATGTTTACAAGCATTCAGATTTTCATTGACAAATAATATGAACTTGGTAGTAGAGACCCCAAGTGAGAGATATGTGTTGATGTAAATCTTAAAACAGCGAAAATATAGAAATTTCCATGAAGCTTTCTGGCTCTTGGGGCTGGTGTTTACCAAACAACTCCGGATGATTCCATACCCTTCATCTCCAGGTCGGCAAAAGTTGAGCAAGTTAATAGAATCATCTTGGCATTAGTCCACTTAATGTGAATTTGATTGCTTCAGTTCTCTCTCAGTAGCTATGAAGATGAATGACATGATCATCTATATACCCGATTATATCATTATGAACTTAATAGTTACAGTCAATAAAACTATTATTTAGCAAGCAGTTGATGACATACCTTCAGATTTTCTACTTGATATGCCAGTAACTCACCATGTGTTCAAGGCCTTTTTAAAGTTCACCATGTTAAAGCTTACCTTCACCATGTTTCATAATTTGCATATGGTCCTATTCAACTTGCCAATGCCAAAACAGACTCATGCTTTTGAAGTGATTACCTAATTATAGACATTGTATCAATTCATCAAAAGCAGCATTTGCTTTGTATTTTCCAATTCCAGCGTTGCAGCAGGCCAGTAAAACTGATAATATCTTTCATTGCCTTATAGATGATAGAAGAAACTTACCTGGCCAAACATCTTAAGCTTGTTGTTTGTTTCTGGTTATGCTTCTTGGCATGATTTCATTGCCTTCATGTTATAATAATTGAGGAGTTCCATTCTATTTTCAATGTTATGCTGAGGACTGGTATATTGTTTAAAAACTCACATATTGATCTCCATAGGCAGCTCTTTCCATTCAAAGAGTTCTAGCTGACATCCAGATGCTCAAGAATTTCCTGAACTTGATTACAACTTGTTATCTAGTGTATATCGTAGATAGTAATGCACAGTAACTTAAGAACCTTTTTGTTCTTGATCATGCAGTGAAGTAGGGCATTGGCTAATAGTTATAACTTCGTGATACTGTTTATCGCAGGAAAAGTCCTCAACTGGACCACGCACAGAAAATACATTTCGTCATGATGAGCAGCGGTCTGGAGCAAGAGGGTCACCTTTTTTCCAAAAGGACTCCAGAATGCGTTACGAGAGCCCAGACACATATAGCAAATCAAACAAAATGAGTGATAGAGATGCAGAACCCAGTGAGATACTATACATAGGATTCCCAGCTTCGTTGAAAGTAGATGAAGAGCTCTTGATGAAGGCCTTCTCTCCATTCGGAGATATAACGAAGGTCACGATATTCCCTGGTCGTAGTTATGCATTTGTTCAATTCCGGAATCAAATGGCAGCTTGCAAGGCAAAACAAACTCTTCAGGGTAAATTATTTGACAATCCTCGAGTGCATATCTCTTTCGCAAAGAGTGAGCCTTCCTCATCTAGCAGTGGAAGGGGTCCGTCTGGTCGATCATTCTCTCCGCCTTACAGATCTGTTGATCGACTGGGATCTTCAGAAGGTTACTTTCATCAGGATAGAAACTATGGAAGCATCAGCAGAACTTCCAATGTCAGAGATCCACATTACAGGGATTTGGAAGAGTCTGAAGATTACATGTTTAACAGGAAAAGAGCCTCAAGGAATGAATATGATGGAGGAGGGCCTCCTTATAGAAGGTCGAGGTCTCCACACAAGTTGCCTCAGGATATGCATGAATATCATAGGGAAATGGGTTCCACATTCCGTGATGATCCTCACAGGTTTCCTCCAAGGAGTTCAGTGTATGAAGAGCCACGGGGTTTATCCGAAGAAGACTACTACTACCAGGACACCAAGAGAGTGAAGACAAGATCCTTTCAGGCAGAGAGGCAGCTCCCAGGGCATCTGGTTTCTGGTGTAGGGCAAGAAAGACGCTCTTTTTCAAGGGGATCTGCTGATTTTTCTCCCAATAAAGCCTTTGAGCGTAACTATGAGGCTAGACAAGTAAGATACAAGCAAACAATTGAGAATCCGTTGAATCTGGCTATAAGGAACGGGGAGAAGAGTAGCTTTCGTGAACCACATGACGAGTTGGTGGGAGAATTTTCTCTGCCTGAAGGGAGACGGCATACACTTGAAGAGTCCCGGTCATCACTTAAGGATTGGAACTGGGAAGGGACTGTTGCAAAGGGAGGCAATCCTATTTGTCGTGCTAAATGCTTTCCTGTGGGCAAAGTGATGGATATGATGCTGTAAGTTGTTTTCTAAATCTTTATTTTCTGCACTTCTTGTGATGAAGTTTGTTGATTTGATTCGGTTTGTGGTTTGTAAATACAGGCCCGAGTTTCTAGATTGCACGGCAAGAACTGGTTTGGACATGCTGGCCAATCATTACTACCAGTCATCTCAAGCGTGGGTGGTTTTCTTCGTTCCTGGAAGCGATGCTGATATTGTGTTCTATAACGAGTTTATGCATTATCTGGAGGAGAAGCAGCGGGCAGCTGTTTCTAAATTGGATGACACAACGACGTTGTTCCTTGTGCCTCCTTCTGATTTCTCCGAGAAAGTACTTAAAGTTCCTGGGAAACTAAGCATCTCTGGGGTTATTCTACGGTCAGAATACGAAGGTTCCGGATATGGGCCTGTTCAACAGCAAAGTGAGAGGAGATATGGTGAAACATCATATCCAGAGGATAGTGGAGCTTTTCCTGATGTTGGAAACCCACGTAATCAATCTGTTCAACGTTCACCTATAGATCCATACATCGAGAGCAGGCACGATCAGTACCCTGGAAGGGTTTGGCCACCTCGTGATGTGTCAGTTACCAACACCAGAACCTCACTGATGCAACCTCCTTTGATAGATCTTCAAGAGCGTAGCGGGTTTGTTGCTCAGCAAAATGCTGATCCAAGTCGGTTTCGTGAAACAGTGATTCCATCAGGGTTTCAGCCTGAACAGCTTACACACTTAGCTTCATCTGTTTCCAGACAGCAATACCAAGTAGACAACACATCAAATCAGCCAGAGAGATATGCAGCAGATGCTCGATCAAGTTTCCACCCTTTGCAACACGAGCAGACACCAAGCGCACCTCCAGGGTATCAAAATGTACAGCTACAAGGTAGCAGCAACGCCCAAGAAGAGGAAGAAAACGAGGCTGATCCACAGAAGCGTCTCCAAGCAACGTTGCAGCTAGCAGCAGCGCTTCTCCAGCAGATTCAACAATCGAAAAACTAGTATGAAATCTTTTACTTGAAGAAGAAAAGGCGTCTCAAAATTAATGTCATCGAGATTAGCAGATCATAGTCGGTTACTCGGTAATATATATAAGCAAATCTTTTCCAGATTCGAATGATTGTATAAGTAGCCTCATCGTGCCTCGGTTTACCTTTTGCAAGAAGAAACGCAACACGTTTTGCAGTAATAAATCATCTTTCTCAGTTGTTGTGCCATTAGCTAACAAGCAGATGGTTGTGATTGATCTTCTAGCTTATTGCTTAACAGTTAAAACATGTCATCAGATTCAATTCTGAGACTTGTTCACAGATTTTTAACACAAACAGACTCCCACGGCCACGATTCAGCTCATTTTGTTAATAAAACGTTTATGACACATCTAATCTTTAGCATTATCTACATAAACGACCCAAGCCCAATCATAAGAATGCCAGCTGTGATTTATTATTTATACGTTATGCTAACTCGTTAGCTCGTAGCTCGTACTTAAGTTCCCTCAACATCGTACGAAATGAAGCAACACATGTGCCATAGATTTGCCATATCAACCTTCTAGCCAGTTGTTGGTTGGCAGGTCACTGAATTTTGTTGATCTATTAATAAAAATCATAATTGTAGATCTCGATATTCCGGCAAATAGTCCCACACCGTACAATACCCCAAAAATATAAAAGTCCCACACCGTACAATTCTGATCGATGCTGTTTATAATTTTTTTTTGTAACTTATTTTGAGATATAATGCTGTTTATAATTGAGATATAATTCTGGTTCTAACACTAATTTATTTTTATACAGCTATAGTGGTGTTATACGATTACGAGCTCTGATTCGAGTTTTACTATTCAAAACAAGAAGAGTTTTATTTTCATTCTACGACATTCTAAGTTATATTTTCCATAATCGTAAATTAGAATAGAACGATAGAACGATATATTATTGTGTTGTGTTTGATAAAAGAATACAAGATGCATATATATATATATATATAGTGATAACATTAACATAATGTTAATACTAGACAATGCTAAATTTCTCGAACACTTAATGTAAATATGTTAAGAATATATTGAAATTAACTTGTTCTTCGAATCTTTCATTTTAGTCTTGAGGGTCTTCGTGGGTTTCACGAGCTTCACAATCTAGGTCCGTAAGATACATATCTTCCGACCCAACATATCTCTAATACTCCCCCGCACGACAAACATATCCCTAAATATCATGGTATCAGAACCCATATCCTAAATACTCTAAACTCCTAATTAATATTAACCCTTCCGACAGGGTATAAATGTCGTGATTAACCCTTTCGGCCGGATATAAAAGTCGTGTTAAACTCGCTCGACCGAGTATAAATGTCCTAACGTTCCGAGATTTTTGGCCGATAAAAACCATCATCTCGAGGAGGAGTATTAGGGATATATATCCCACATCGGAAATTCTAAGGGACATTAAGTAATATATAAAGGATTAAGGTCAATCCACAAATTGTCAATTGGTTTTAAGTTGGAAGCTCGTAACAAACCCGAATCTAATAATAATGAATATAAATTTCAATAGCAACCATTTTAACGTTAAGAACTACGTAAAGCCTCAAAAATACATATTTATTTTTATTGTTATAAGCAAACACATGTTGCTATTCTTTGTTTGTCGAGTGTCTTGGAATGGACCACCTGCATATACAATTTAAAATGTACGCTGCGGTCGCAATATTATTTTTGCCTATTTATTAAATTTTACAATTTAATACAATAATACTGAACAACTGAAAAATTCTCTTGGCTTTCTGTTGACAGTAATTTATCAATACTAGGAGCGGAGCTCCGCGCAAGCGCGGGGTTGCAGACAATTAAACGTTATGTAATCCTTTAAAAATGTAAAATGAGGTGGATTCTGGTGAATTTTTGGTTTAGTTATTTTATTTATTGAATAGCTGTTCTTTTCTTCGAGCTTTGAGTTGTCTCGTTGAGATTTTGTAATCAAGGCGATGTTCTTGTTGTAGAATCTGATTTGTCTGTTGAGAAATTTATCAACTGAAGAAGGTATTGACGGAATTTATGAATTATTGGAGAATCTCTCATCGTCTTCTTCTAAACCTACAAAAATATGTTTTATAAAAGATAGTGTGTGCGGTCGTATTTATATAAGGACGTCGTATCACATTCATGTTATTTGTGGCAAGCCATTGAAAGCTTCTCTGTAGATGATATTGGCAATGGTGTTTGTCAAACTATTGTACCTGTCCAAACGGTGACAAAAGCGAGAAAGGCGAAAAGAGGCCTTATACCAAAGAAGTCAAACATGGCAAGTCTGAACCCATAAATGGTAAAGAATAAACTTTCACCATAAACGAAAACAAAACCACCCTGCTTTTATCTCCTTTTTTCCTACTACTTCCCACTATTTAGTAGGTCATATTAAGCAATTTTACAGGGTAGGAGCATCAACAGAAAATGAAAAAATGAAAAAACAGAAAATTATAAAGACATGTAAAAACAAACAAAAATAGATATGAAAAAATTGATTTTAATTTCCAAGGGCAAAGAAACAGTTCTCGGTCTTAAGTACTAAAGTTCCTCTTTGCTTCAAAGCTCACCGCACTCGTTCTCAAGAGAAACCTTCTTTCTTGTTGCGTTTAATCGTTTATGCTCAAGCCGTGAGTAGCATCGACTAATCTATCTAACAACCATTTTCTACACATCAACTGGTTTAGAAACAGTCATCAACCTTGACATCACCGGTAGTCTGAAAGCTGGAGGAGATTCCTTATGAGGCGGATCAGCAGTTTCAGATTTCTTTTTCTCATCCTCTGTACTATTCTCCTCACTTACCTGTTGATTTAGTTCATCTAGATGTTAGAGGAGAGACTTAGAGTTATACGCTTACTCAAAAGATTTATAGTTGTTTTACTGCTCATACCTGTTTATGGGTTTGCTGTTGCTTCGCTTTCTTCTCCAAGATAGTCTTCTGTCGAACCTCATAGAAGGAAAAGTCATTCAAAATGCAAATCTTGCTCGTATGCTCCTTGAAAATTTTCACAATCTTTAAACCTTGCTCCAACTTGACCTATAACACAAGCCCACAAAAGAAACTTCAACATAAGAAAACCAAATCGAGAACATACTTATAGAGATGTAAAAGCTTTACAGGTCTGATACTTCTTGGGTGCCTCTAGAGTTAGTAACAGGCTTGTTTTCATTGTTCTCAAGGGTAATATGTTTCAGCACACTGTTTGGAACATCCTTCACAATATGCCGCATCAAGCTTCTTGCCTCATGTTTCAGCAGTCTGCTCCTTAACCTCTATGCTATCTTTTGAATTTTCATCATGTATAGGAACAAAAAAAAACATGATTAAAATAATAAAAGTATATATGAAATCAGTGGGAATTAAAGTATGTCACTTGGCTTAATATTTTAAAGTATTTACGAAGAAGAAGATGATCAATAGTTACAAAAGGTCAACTCATATCTAAACCCGTTCAAATCATGCAAAAGATGGGCAAGAGTAGTATACTTTATCAATATCTTAGATTGACATATCCATAGCCACCATTCTGATCAAATATCTTGCACACTCATACTCCAACTGGATCACACCATAAACAAATACTCTCTGTTTATTCAAGTATCATTTTAGTGTATGTGTGTGCGTTTTCTAAACTGAGAGGTTCAAAGAATGATAAAATTAAAACATAATCTTACATGAGCTTCATCCTCTTGAGCTTGCATAGACCTGAACATGGCTTGGACTCACACTGCAGATCTATTGAGACGCTCCCTCTAGAGATTCCCCATTTAGCTCTCGGCTGACCAACTCAAGTATTAAATATTGTTTCTGAGCTAAAGATCACTATAAATACGAACAATTAAGTTTGGAGGTTTTAGCTCACCTGGTATTTTTCTGTAGGAGCTTGAGTACTGATCTGTGAATTTGGGGTGATATGCGTTCTCTCTCTTCTTCATATACTTCATTGTGCATGATACAAAGGGTCTCACTCTTGAAGAAAGCGAAGGAAAATGTTATAAAAAGGTTTCTCTTCTTAATTTCATTTTTCAGTACTTCTTATGACTTGAATCTGTGAATGGCAGACGTATCAACCACATGTGTTGTCATTCCCTCACAAATCTGTGTTTCAAAATATCATCGTAAATTTGTCAAAAAAGAAAATAACTCTTAACTTTACTATACATCATGTTTTGAAACAGATCATGCGTAGTAGTAGTGTGTTTCATTTTGAGGTCAACTTACTTGGGGAGACAGGAAGATGAGCTAGAAAAGCTTGCAGAGGAAACAGATTAATGGGTTTGAAGCCATGAAAGCTTCACAAGGGAATAAACTCATGGTTGTTGTGGGGTGATGTAAGCCTGGAAATAAGATCCAAAAGTAAGATCTCTTTTAATCAAAAGGTAACCAATTGCCAAGTAATTCATCAAGCAAGCTTAGCTTACACACTCATATGCATAGTACGTAAGGAAAAGAGAGTCAAATTATCAACTATAAAGATTCATCACAGAAACAAACCAATGAATTTTGTGAGCCCTAGCCTCTCGTGTACCTCGTAGATGTGGATACGTGAGAAGCATGCAACGTATCATAGTAAGCTCTAGTAGTTTGCAAGCTTCATTTGAAGAACCACTGATGCGAGATATCTATGGGCAAGAAAATAAGAGGATAAGAAAGACTTGTTCCTACCTGTTCATCAATTAGGATATAGGAGCATCTATGCCCAATTAGCAATGCTGGGTTCCGGGTTAAACATAAATGAATGACCTTGAAGATCAGCTTCACTTCCGGGCTTACCATCGGCATTTGAATTCAATAAAATAACGATCTAACCAGAAAAAAACTGCTCTTTGCAATACCTTCTCAGTTCTCACGAAGGAGGATAAGAGTGATCCCCATTAATTCACTCTGCTTCTTGATGTTTTTGGAGTCCCAAAAAAGGAGCAGACGACCTACAATGATTTGAGCAGGTCTTCCTACATGGAGGGCTTCAAAGCCTGATTACGCGAGAACGGCATCGGAGGAAGATATTTTTGAGATAAATTAAACGCTTAAGAAAATGAGATTCTGACAGAGGTTCCGAAGATCCTTTCTACTCTCAACTCGCTGATATATATAGATTCCGCACGAAGGAAACGGAGGCGTCGACAGTAATTGCCGAATTAAAAAAATACATTGAACTTCAGGGAGGTGAAGAAATAACATCGGAGGAGGTGAAGAGATGAGTAGAGGACCGGTAAAGAGGAAACGGCCAGGTTGAGTTCTGCGAAGAGGAGGACATTGAAGCCTTAATCCGATGAGACGTGAAACGCGGAGTTTTACTCATTTATGAAACTAAAAGCGGAGAACACAAATCAGCCCGGACCAAACCAAATCAATCACACTTAACCAACATTAAATGGGCCCCATAATCATTAATAATTGTCACGTACGTATCAAGAGCCGCTCTGGATTGGGCTGCAAGATGAGTTTAATGTGCTGCGACCAATACCGTATCAAGAGAGGCTCGGGATTGGGCTGTGAGATGGGTCAAGTGGGCTGCGAAGGTGACTAAATTTTTTTTATTTCAAACCCAGTCCGGGATGACATGGCAGATTGATTGATTCTGAATATTTGTGCCTATGTGGCAGTGCTTAGGAAGCTCCAATTTAGCCCCTTTTATATAGTAGTGATATATGGTACAAAAATACTTTTTGATGTTACTAGTGGATTATCCACTCAAATGTGTCATTACATTATTAATTAAGAACTTTCGGTGTCAAATAACCAAAGAGTTTGGTTACATAAAAAAGAAGGGGAAACAAACCTATAAAATGAATTTATACTTTGACGGTATGACCGGCCTAAAAACAAAGTACATTATGTCTCCTTGTTGTTAATTAGATGCAACTTAAAATCAATAAATCATGTTATCTTTACTGGCTGTCTATGTACAACCAGAGAAATTTTATCTAAAATTTAATTATGTGAATCTAATCGATAGCATTTACATTTTTTTCTTTTGGTAACACATTTGCAGTCCTATAACAAAGCTAAAATGAGTTCATGATATCAATATTTTTTCTCTTACAAAAACATTAAAACTCTTAAAATACTACTGATTAAACGTAATAACAATGAAAAGTTTGCGCCAAAAAATAATGTACGCCGGCCTTCAACTATATATACATACTATAAAAATAGTGGTAGTATAAAATTATTTTCTTAGATCTTTCCGTATTTATTGTTTCTTTCAACTGCAACTTGGACGTTTAGTTGTAGCTCTCTGTACTTTATCTGAAGGGAACCGTACGGTGCACACATATGCATACTATTACAAAATGACGAATCTGACCCGACACTTGTCCACAATTTGCCATTGCGTCCTCTGTCCGTCGTCAACGGTTCTCGGAATATCTTCATTCCTTTTCTCGGTGGATGCAGAATATAATCTTTCGATAACTTTTATCAGCAGATTCTGATAAATAAATAAAAAGAGTTACAACTTTACTCACTAGACAAGACCTTATAGTTGAATTATCTGATTCTTACTCAATGTGTGATACATGGTTGAATTCAAGATTTTAGACTCAAACTTTGCGGTCGAATCCCACCATTACCTTACCATCTCGTACGTTTCTTATTAAATATGTAACCCGAAACGTGCAATTTCGAAATTGAGTTAATTTGATTGTTAAACCAAACGGTACATAAAACGTATGGGGCACACGTTTCTTTTGTTTTCTCTTTTTAATTTATTGGCGGCCAGAAGAAAAAAAAAACACAAGAGGCGTTTCAGTTACAGAGTGGTCGGAGATCTATATTCAGTTTCTGCAGATTCAGTCTCGAGTTGGTTTGGTCTAAACGAAAGTTATGCTTTTCGATCACAACTAAAGACAGATAAAAACTTGAATTATATTTACAAAACCGTGGAAATGAAGATGTAATTGTTTTTTTTTTAACAGCTGAGAAAACATCATCAGCAGTTTGGATGCTTTCAGAGCTACTCTGTAGTTCCAGGTATCACCTCATCTCCGGAGAGCAACGACGCCACGAGCTCCTGCACCTCGCCGGATTCGTTGAATCCTAACCGGAGCGTTTCCACCACGCGCTCGAACACGATGACGTGGCAGGGGATGTGGAGGACTCCCTTCTGAGCGTAACCGTACTCCTGAGCGGATCTGTTGAGCAGTCCGACGAAGACTGGATGGTTCAGGAGCTCCGCGCTCACGACAAACCTCTCCATCTCTTCGCCGACGTAGACGGGTACGTGGCCGGCGGGGACGGTGTTGACTCGTCTCGCCTGACAAATCGACCACGGCGGTTGCGCGTGGAGACGGTGATGGCCGCGGCGGGTGCGGAAGGAGAAGGTGGATCTGCGGAGGGAGAACTCGGTGGATGAGTCGGCGACGCGAGAGAGGCGGCGAATCAGATGCTTCATTTTTCTTCTTCTTCTCTCGGGGGGGGGGGTTGAAGAGAGTTAAAATTCGAAGCTAGAGAGAGAGTGTGTGAGAAGAGAGGGATTATATAGAGACAGAACACATGGAAAGACTATGACGAGCGCATAAGGGAGAGAGTACATAGGCGGTACTTGCTAGGTACATCCAAGTAAATTTAACTTTCAGAAAAATAAATTTAAAATACTGAATTCTTTATTGACAAGTTAATTAAATCTATAAAATGTATTCAGAATTTATAGTTTTATAAATTATAAATATCCAGAAACTTTTTTAACTATAATTGAAATGGATAAAGGTGCACATGCTATTAAAAAAAATCAAAAATCAAAATACGCTGAATAGTTAAGTTGAATGAATATACACCAGTTCTCTAACTTTTAATCTCAGGGATAATATTCATGTGGGCTTTATAAGTAATAATTAATTTTAAAATAATCATAGTTTAATTTACAGACTACTATTTCTTAGTTTTGTTATTAAGTTTTGACTACTTTGTAATGATCCAAAACGTTAATTATATCTTGATAACCACTACGTTAAAACCAACTAGTATAGATTAGAGATATAGATAAGTCATAAATGTGAAGTAATACTATAAACTTAAAAATCAACATAGTAAGTAGTAACCATTTTTTACTTATGTCATGGAAACTCCTAATTCACCTAATCATTTTGCTATTTTGTTTCCAGAGTTGTATGATATAAACTCCCAGTTTATTTAAGAATTAAGATATGTATTAATTATATATATGAGCTCTAAACATTAAGAATTAAAATTTATATATTAATAACTAAAATTTTCAAAAAAAATCTATTCTTATTTTTGAATGTTTCTGCCTAACCAATTATTTATTTAAAAAAAAATCTCAATATCAAACTTGAACTTTATATACAAGTTTAAATAAAAAATATTTATAATATAATTTAATAAAACTTACAAGTATACTTAAAACTCTTATATTTTATATTTTAGTATTTACGTTATCAAACAAGTCGACAACACACAAAAAATACACAATTTCATAATTTATAAGTGGAGGCTAAACATATTGAACAAGACACATGAATGTCAAAACTGATTAACGTATCAGCATACAAAATTAAGTTTATGGCATTGACAAAAGTTAAAAACAATTCTTAACAAAAAACAAACATTCACACGGACGTGTAGGTCAAAATCTAGTTATATTTATATCTTGATAACCACTACGTTAAAACCAAGTAGTATAGATTAAAGAGATAGATAAGTCATAAATGTGAAGTAATACTATAAACTTAAAAATCAACACAGTAACCATTTTTTACTTATGTTATAGAAACTCCTAATTCACGTAATAATTTTGCTATTTTGTCGCCAGGGGTGTATGATATAAACTGCTGGTTTATTTAAGAATTAAGATATGTATTATATATATGAGCTCTAAACATTAAGAATTAAAAAAATTATATTAAGAATTAAAAAATTTCAAAAAATATATTCTTATTTTGAATGTTTCTGCCTAAGCATGTATTTATTTTAAAAAAAATCTCAATATCAAAATTAAACTTTATATACAACTTTAAATCAAATATTTATAATATAATTTAATAAAACCCACGAGTATACTTAAAATTCTAATATTTTATATTTTAATATTTAAGTCGGCAACACACAAAAAAATACACAATTTCATAATTTATAAGTGGAGGCTAAACATATTGAACAAGACATATGAATGTCAAAACTGAATAAGGTACCAATCAAAACATACAAATTAAGTTTATGGCATTGTTAAAAGTTAAAAACAATTTTTAACAAAAAAACAAACATCCACACAGTTCACGTGCGTGTCAAAATCTAGTTATATTTATATCTTGATAACTGTTACGTTAAAACCAAGTAGTATAGTGGATTTTAGAGCACACAAGCGAAATAGTCCGTGGAAACTTAAAAATCAACACAGTAACCATTTTTTACTTATGTCATGGAAACTCCTAATTCACGTAATCCTTTTGCTATTTTTTTGCCTGGGTGTATGATATAAACTGCCAATTTATTTAAGAATTAAGATATGTATTATATATATATATATGTATGAACTGTCTATAAAAGTCTTTGATGGTAAACCTATCTCTTGTGAACATTCTAATGATTTATTATGTCTTTTTGTATATTAATACTACTATTTAATTATTATTTTGAGCTAGTGGATTTTAGAGCACACAAGCGAAGTAGTCCGTGATTTTGAACATCAAATTCGAGTATGATTTAACAAGTTGTTCTTACATCATCATGGTCAGAGGTGAAAGAAACAGGAAATGTTTTTAACTCCTTGGGTTATGGGGGTTGGTGGTTTAGTAGCCTTCAATAAATATATAAAATAAATTAATATGGAGTTTCGTTTATTTTTAAGCAAATTGTTCAATAAATTAAAGATGGTTGGGTGAAATCTCCGCGGATGAGTTTAAGTTCAGCGTTCTTTAAGACTACAAGAGTGACCAATAAGTCAAAGAGAATAGATTGAGAAATTTTGGATCTTTCTTTTTGCTGTTTATTTGTATTATTATGATATTCTGTATATATTTTTTTAAACATATATTTTTGGCCGACAAAGTTTGACATTTCCTCAAGATTTTCATACATATATTGTTCGTTTAGATATTTACTTCACTAATTCTTGTCTGCTAGACGTTATTCGCATGTATCAAAACATGCAAGTTCCTTCTAAAACATACAAGTTCTTAAGAAAAAGAAACTCAAATAGTTACATTTATATAAAAGACCATCGAGGCATAAACAAAACATCGGCCAACTTTAGAGTCGCTAGACAAGTTGTTCACGACACTCTTGTCCCTTTTGCGTTCTGGATATTACTAATTTTGTTTTTTTTAATTAATTGTTACATTAACTAAACGGCATGTTTACAGAAAAAAAAAACTAAACATGCAAAAACGACATGTTTAATGATTCTATCAACAATATAGTTTTCATTACGACTTTTCAACTATTTTTATATTTTCTATTTACATACACACATAATAATCGTCTTTTTAAGAAAGTGGATGTGTTCAATCGAAAGAGGGAAAACAGAAAAGACAAAATTAAAAATCAAAATCAAGTAAAGAGTTGTATTTATTTATAAATGACGTGCAATTAAAGGTATTAAAGAGTGGCAGGTGGGTTAGGTTGTACGGTCACTCGTTCAAACAGAGTGTAACCCACCAACTCTCTGCCTGTCCTTCTTTCTCTTATCTCGGTACGGATCAATCTCGTATTATACAAACAAATTATCTCCAAGGGATAAATATGTTATATCTCTAATAAATCATGGAGTGGATTGCCATTAACCAGGCTCGGTCCAAGACCGACCCAATACCTAGAAGATGGAGAGATGGCCGAAGCCTGGAGAGAGGAGAGAGAGAGAGCCGACTTTGAGAGAGACACGGCCACAAAGCTTGGAGAAAAGGAAACTCTTTCCTTTTCCTAGTAGACGTAATCTTTCCATTATTATGTATTAGTAGTTTTCCTAATCTTAGTGAGTTTAGGTTTTGGATATTTTCCATTTATCTTCATCTTGTAATCCTTATATAAAGGAACCCCCTTGATCATTAATAATAACACCGAAATATTCAGTCTCAAAACTCTCTAATTACAACACTTTATCAGCACGATAGACTCCAAAAACCTGAGACAAAACCTAACATAAAATCCGTCACACATAAACCCTAAAATAGGCGCAACTTAAAATTGATCTATCTCTCAAACCCCGAGGAACCAGACGACGACCCACATATCAAATTGAAGCTCTTGACGATACGAATCCACCAGCGCAAACCGTTCGTCGATCCAATCTCAGACGCGCCCACACTCGCAGAAACAATACTCGGCGCCGTCTTGGTCTTTTGGAAACCCTAATTCCGGAAAAACCCCAAATTGTTCTTGCTTGCGTTCCGGCTTACAAATACCCGATCAACTCCAGCCCTAAGGTGTTCCTGATCCTAGACGACCTCAGTTTTCAGTTCACATCACAGCCAGCTTGAGTTCCCAATCAAACCCACTCGCAAACTCAAGAAGAAGACGCGTCTGACGTTCTCGGCGCACATCCGATCCCGATCAGACGCGTCTCGCCTCAGCA
>NC_027752.1:7938210-7939589 GCF_000695525.1 Brassica oleracea var. oleracea
TTAGTGAATATCAAAGTGACCGTGTGGTTTAGTAGCCGAATGGTTATATAAACCGGATTGCATTATGATCCGATCCTTAAGATCGTTGTATCACATAATAGTCGTGAGGTACAAACATCACAATGCAAAGCCATATGGCCTAAGCATCATATTGCAAAGTCGTGTAGCCTAAAGTATTATAGATAAGACTTATGAAATCATATGCACTGATTATTTAAATTAGTTGCAAGAATTCTAAATCATGAATTTATTGATGATTTCAGATGTCGAGATTTGAGCCTTCGGATTATGCTGCCCTAGATATCTCTGGAGATAATGATCCAGAATGGGAAATGAACACTTCAATTGCCCTGAAGTCTAGAGGACTCGGGAAATGTATCATTGAAATAAATGATGAAATTGAAAGTGAAAAGCATAGAGCCATAACAATTATGCGCTATCATCTCACTGAGGAACTGAGAAATAAGTATGAAGATATTGAGGATCCTTATGATCTTTGGATAAAACTAAAATCCATATACTCAATGGAATTATGGCGAAAAGCCATGAATGATTGGAAGATACTCAGATTCCAGAATTTTAAATCCGTGGAAGAATACGATTCTACTCTAATGAAAATCGCCCATAGTCTTGAACTATGTGATGAAGTGGTTACAGATGATGATCTACTGTATAAAACATATTCCACATTCCATCCAAAGGATCGGTTGCTATCATATACAGCTAAGGTTTCCACAACCTATAATGACCTATTGTCATACCTATTGGCAACTGAGCAAAGAAAGCAGAAAGTTAAAGATACCATTGATAGATTTGAGAAAATTCAGAAAAGAGAGCAATGAGATGAGATATCCTGATACAAATAAAACTGATATGGATCAGGATGAATCCAAGGGAGCCGTGTCCAATATAACTCAAGGAGTGGCCGGCATGTCTATTGACTAAGAGGGATCTCGACATTTTATTTTAAAGTTATTGATTTGTGTTTTGCTTTAACCTAATTAGGCATTCACGATTTTTATATATATATATAAAAGAGTTTGCTTTGATTTCATTAAATCTTGCCTGATCTTACTTGAACATATGAATGTTTTTACTGATTGCCTAAAGGGCATAATATCCAAGTAAGAAATCGTGAAAGTAGTATAGTGAGCCTAGTAAAGAAACTATGGCTAAGGCATTGTCTAAAAGACATTAGATACACCCAATAATATGTGACCCATTGAGTTATGATAATATGGTTTCTAAATAGAAACAATGGGCAAACAAAAGGAAACAAGTTCCTTCAGATTTTGAAAGAAAAATCGCCTAAGACCTTATAAGAAAGTGGTCGAGACTATACCTAATGATCTCTACTGATTTAAACTATGCTATAAGAT
>NC_027752.1:7940152-7940607 GCF_000695525.1 Brassica oleracea var. oleracea
AAAAGGCACAGAGTTATCCCGTAAAAGATCTCACGTTGTGAAACATGTACACAAAGGGAAACTCATTAGGCTTAATTGTCCCAAGCACCACGACCTTATAGTATGGTACAAGTTCATGTACTACTATAACGGGCAAACAATAAAGGCCATGAGAGACAACGGCCTTTGGCCGCAAAGGAAATAACCAGCCTCGTGTACCATTATGGTCTCAAGACCATGTTATAAATGGCTCAGCCATAAAACGGCCAAACCATAAGGCCATTACTCGGCCAAAGAGACCATGTTATGAACAGGTCGGACGCAAGGGACATAACCGGCCAAAGAGGCCATTACATATAAAAGGTTCGGTCATGTAAGCCATTATCTATAAGACTAAGATTCTAAAGTCTATAAGCTTGGGGACATTATAAATTTACATGTATAGAATGATAATATGCATCAGGCCATATAAGTGA
>NC_027752.1:7940697-7959759 GCF_000695525.1 Brassica oleracea var. oleracea
GACTAGAGATTATGATTTAAGACGTCCAAGGAAAGATTATATAAAGATATCTAATTGAGAAGCTAATCGAAATGCCAGACACTGACCCGAGAAATGACTAACCAGCTTAGCACCAAATGAATGTCCTAGAAGAGACATAATCAAGTTGTTATAAAGTTTATACAAGATAGACCAAGTGTTCCATAAGATAAAGGGATCTCGGATATAAAGGAATGGTGCATGGGATGATAGATCCGAGATCATACTAGAAACCAAACAGACATTGAGAAAAGGCTGCGGAACTACACATCTAAGGTACCAAACCATGTGGCTTGGGACGCCAAGCTACTAGGTAACAAAGGTCCTGGATAATGAAATCTCAAAGTGATCAAATCATGTCTGGAACATAATGGAACCCCATGAAAGTGTCGACACACACACACTTTTGTATATAAAAGATGCATAAGAGAATAACACTTGAACCTAAAGAGATAAGCGAGGATCATGAACCCACGAATGAGTACTCATACAATCATAAAGATCATAAAAGATTATATTGAAAGATAAACGTGGAGGTTCAAAGTATCTAAAAGAGAGATGAGCGTATTGGCCATATACATATACAGAAACGCCATCTGATCAACCAGTGAAATAAATGGATCTTGTGAGGTAAAGAAACCATGAGAGAAGGCACATGATCACG
Source organism: Brassica oleracea var. oleracea (assembly GCF_000695525.1). Lineage (NCBI taxonomy): Eukaryota > Viridiplantae > Streptophyta > Magnoliopsida > Brassicales > Brassicaceae > Brassica > Brassica oleracea. The sequence goes on from NC_027752.1 coordinate 7,941,380, forward strand.
AGGTCTAAGAGTGTTCATGTCTTCCTACTTAACAGCATTAGATCATAGCTTGTTACACAAGGTACTCACAGAGATCAAAGGAACATATTATAAGAAGATAAAACTCCTATGTGGTGGTTGCTGCTATAGATTTTCGAAATTGAAAATGATCTGGTCATAAGAATGAAATTAGATACAAATGATGTAGTAAGCAGCATATGGATCACTGGATAAATTGAAAGAACAGCTTTGTTCCTAAGCTGATTCATGGACTGAAAAGCAGCTGCATATAGTATGTAAAATAAAGTGATCACGCATGATCTTGGAGTTGTATAAAAGAAAATCCAATAACAGTCCATATACATTTGAAATCCCTTGTGTTTGTACTAAACCTAAAAGAGGTTAGTAGACTGATACAGAACATATCTGTAGGCGTCCGGTCCTTCGACAAAAGACGTCCGGCCCCTTCTGGCTAAAGGCGTCCAGCACTCCGGCTTAAAACGTCCGGCCCATCGGCTAAAAGGCATCCGGTCCTTATCCCTTGATCACGGACTAATAGAAACAAAAGATCAACCATCAGGTTGCAATCCGACAGCAGATCCCCTAAGTAAGGATCCAGCATAGCAGAACGGTCTACTGCCGTATAAATTCCACAAGGCAAGTAGTGGACACTTATAGACGAGGTTTATGACCCGGTCATGATTCGGCCAGATTGATACATGGTCGATAGTAACCATAAATCGCCAAAGTAAAGAGCAGTTGATAGTAGACGATCACGTCTAGACTATGGACTTATGCAAACACGATTTGCAAAGACCCAATAGTGATCTCCGAGGAAAATGTGATTCACATTGCTTAGCACATATGCTTTACCGGGACACTCGATGTCAAAGGACATGAGAAACGACCTAAGAAGTCGAAATGGTCTAATTACGGTTCAGTAATGAAACTGGCCGATTACTCTCATCCTATACATAAAGGAAATATCACGCACCAAGATGCGTAGAATGTAGAACCTACAGTGAGGTTCACATCAGGGGGAGTAGTGCGTGCTGTACTCTTTTTCCTTCATCATGGTTTTGTCCCACTGGGTTTTCCTGATAAGGTTTTAATGAGACAACATGAAGCGTACTACGAATCATGTATGGTTATGGCATCCAAGGGGGAGTGTTATAAATCATCGAGTGGACTGCCATTAACCAGGCCCGGCCCAAGACCGGCCCAATACCTAGAAGATGGAGAGATGGCCGAAGCCTAGAGAGAGGAGAGAGTGAGCCGACTTTAGGAGAGAGAGACGACCACAAAGCTTGGAGAAAATGAAACTCTTTCCTTTTCCTAATAGATGTAATCTTTCCATTATTATGTATTAGTAGTTTTCCTAATCCTAGTGAGTTTAGGTTTTGGATACTTTCCATTTATCTTCATCTTGTAATTTTTATATAAAAGAACCCCCTTGATCATTAATAATAACACCGAAATATTCAGTCTCAAAACTCTCTAATTACAACAATATCCGACTTAATAAAAGATCTTCAGCACAACCACGTGGACCTGTTGTTTCGGCCCGAAATAATTTTATTTGTTCGGCTCTTTAAAAAGTATAAGGGCCCAATATTTTATAAACCGGACTGCATTTTCTGTATTTATTTATTTTGCATTAGCTAGTTACATAATTGACTCCAAATACTTTACACAAGATTAAGTGATTAGCTAACGATAACATATAATTGACGTTAAAAATAAAATTTAAAATATCATTTAGTTTCTGATTAGATTGTTTTATATTGTAATATGGAAAACAAATTGAAAATATCTATTAAATATGTTCATACAGGATCGAGCTTGCTAAGACCTGATTTATCAGGTATCGAATGGTTTGCAACTTGCATTATCCCTTATATATTAAAAAGGAATCATTATAATAAATGCATTCATACTATAATAGATACGTGAGAGTCTCACAATGATTTGATAATAAGTATGCTAATTCATTCACATTATATTTATAAATGTGTTAATACTATGTAATTTGCGTTTTTTTTTAATATAAAACTCACATACATAGTTACAATAAAACTCTGGATTTTTCGGTTCGAATAAAAATAGATAACGAATCAAAAGCCAAATTATATATATTATTTTTATTGTTTACGTATAAAGTTTAGCAAAATATTCATAAATTTTAATTCGATTCGTTATCCGTATTGATTTGAACCAAAAAAATCTGAATATCCGTAACTCTACGAAACAAATCAAATACTAAAATACAATCCAAAAAGAAACAAATCACAAATACCAATATTTTTAGGAACAAATATCTAATTCGATCTATTATATGCATATATATGCATATATATACATATATGTAAAGAATTATATACATACGTTATATATATTATACTTTATATCAGTTTTACAATATTTTTATGAATTAAATTTATTATATTAGGTACTAGAATTTAAAAGGTTAAATAATGTTTTATTTTTGTAATAAAATGTTATTATTAAATTTTTCAATTAATTTTAAATTTTATTTTATTTACGGATCAAATCGGATATTCTTTAAGATTTTAAAACATTTCGGATATCCGGGTCACCGAATATCTAGGTGGCTAAAGATCGAATCGACACGAATGTTTACAAATACTCAGATATTCAATCTGTGTCCACCCCTATTTACGGATACAATTTTATTTTCTTTATATGAAAAATGACTAATGTCAAGGCCTTTTTTATTTTAAATTAATTTTAGTTTTATCGTTCATGTATTATTTTGAACAAAAATATGAAAACTAACACAATTTAGTTTAAGATTCATAAAATTATGATATTATTTACACTGAATATTTATATAGAAACTATTATGTAAATAAAAGTATGACCAGGTGTTTTCCTGCAGTAAAAAAATTTAAAATATTTTTTAACAGATAAATATAAATTATATTTTAAAATAAAATTTTATTAATATTGTAAATTTTCTTTTTCGTATCAATATTTTAATATAAATTTAATTTAATTAAATATAAAATTATATTTAAGAATATGCATGTGTATATTTGAAATTATAATCTTAGATAGATTTTTCTATCTATTTATTTTAATTAAATATATTAAATAAATTTGTAAAAGTTGCATAATTACCAAAAATTAAAATTAAACAATATTTATAAAATTTGTAGATATATAAGGAAATAATGATCTTACGATTAAATTTTTATAATTTTCTAAAAAAAATTATACATTTTTGAAAATTTTTGTAATAAAATTTTATAATTTTAAAATATATAATTAAATTATATTTTGAAATTTATAATGACATATTTGAATAAATTTATTTTAATGATGATTTATGAGTTATTCTCATATTCTAAAATAATTTCCAAAAATATAAATTGACATTAAATGTAATATATGAGTTATTACCATATTTTAAAAAGTTTACCAAAAATATAAATTAACATTAAATGCAATTGTCCATGTCATATTAAGCTATAAGACATGTCATCAATTTTAGTAACCATGTCATATTTGTTTTGTGAAATTGATTGTAGATAGGACATGTGGCAAAATTACTTCTCAAATATAGTCTAGGGGATTCACCACAACTGAAGTATCTAATTTTTTTCAAAGTTGAAATATTTTTTCTTAATGTTTCTTTCACTACCGACCAAAATGTAGTGAAATGATTTGTCTTAATAATTTTCTTTTCTTTTTCTTAAACTATTATCGGTTTAAATTAAAAACTATAATATGAAACTATTGGTTCGACATGACGACTATCTAAAATTCATAACATGAAAATAAACAAATAATATTAAATTTTGGTTTTTACCGAAAAACCAAAAGAATCAAACATTTTAACTGAATAAACTAAAATTTATATTAATTTAAAATAATTGTTATATTTTAGAAGATTTTAAACAAAAAAAAAAACTTAAAACCGAACAAATATCCCGATTAAACAGATTTAATATTTTTTTATTAAAAATAACGAAACTAATAATCACATCTTTTTATTTGACTGCCGTGGACTAGTATCACTACAAGAAAACAGGGGGATTCTGATGGCCGAAATCGTCGGTAATTCGTCGGAATCGGTCTATTCCGACGAAATTCCGACGAACCCGTCCGTCGGTATCGTTTCGTCGGAAAAAAAACGTTCGTCGGAATTTCGTCAGAAATTCCGACGACTTTCTGACGAATACCAAGAAACGTCATTCTGACGAACTTCCGACGATATTACGATGCGGCTACAGAAGACCGGAGTTCATCGGAAAACTACAATTCCGACGAACGTGGTTCCTCGGTTTATTCCGACGAACTGTAGGCGTCGGAATTTACCGACGGACATCGGTCGTCGGAATATACCGACGAACCACGTTCGTCGGTATATTCCGACGGAAATGGGTTTGTCGGTAAATTCCGACGGATATATGTCCGTCGGTATATTCCGACGACCGTTGTCCGTCGGTATATTCCGACGCCTACAGTTCGTCGAAATAAACCGAGGAACCACGTTCGTCGGAATTGTAGTTTTCCGATGAACTCCGGTCTTCTGTAGCCGCATCGTAATATCGTCGGAAGTTCGTCAGAATGACGTTTCTTGGTATTCGTCAGAAAGTCGTCGGAATTTCTGACGAAATTCCGACGAACGTTTTTTTTCCGACGAAACGATACCGACGGACGGGTTCGTCGGAATTTCGTCGGAATAGACCGATTCCGACGAATTACCGACGATTTCGGCCATCAGAATCCCCCTGTTTTCTTGTAGTGAAGGTTCCATTAGGTTCATTGCCAAAAGTGGAGAGAAAAATGTGTTGAAAGGCGTTTACTACATACCGGCGTTGCATAGTAATATTGTCAGTTTAGGACAGGCTACCGAGGTAGGATGTGAGGTGCGTATGAAAGACAACATGCTAAGCCTATGTGATCGAGGAGGACAGCTGATGGTAAAGACGACGCGAGCAAAGAATTGATTATACAAAGTGACTTTGGTAGTTGGTCACGTTCAATGTCTACAAGTTGAGAGTTGCGGAAAAGGTAACTTATGGCATGCTCGGTTAGGTCATGTTAATCGAGAGACAATGAGAATGATGGCCAATAAGGAGTTAGTCATAGGCTTACCTTCCATAAACAAAAGTACTGAGACCTGCGTGTCTTGCCTAAGAGGAAACAAACGAGAAAGCCCTTCCCGCAAGCAACCCACTATCGAGGAACGGCACCTCTCGAACTGGTGCATGCCGACCTTTGTGGACTTATTACGCTGTCAACGCCAGCTCTCAAAAGACATATATTCGTTCTGATCGATGATCACACACGTTATATGTGGACAGTACTTTTGAAGGCAAAAAGCGAAGCCTTTGAGAAATTTAAGAACTTCAAAGTGCTTGTTGAACAAGAAACACACACTAAGCTGAAAACCTTGAGAACAGACAGAGGAGGTGAGTTCACTTCTCATGACTTTTAAGCCTACTGCGAAAGACATGGCATTACGAGACTTAGCAGCACCATACTCACCCCAACAGAATGGGGTGGTAGAGCGACGAAACCGGACTCTCTTAGAGATGACTAGGAGTGTTTTAAAGCATATGGATATGCCGCATCATTTTTGGGGGGAAGCAATAAGGCATGATACATACTTGATAAATAGAGTTGCAACAAGAACGTTGGAAGGCAAGACTCCATATGAAGCTTTGAAGGGAAGAAAACCGAACATGTCTCACCTAAAGGTATTTGGATGTACATGCTACGCAAGGACAAAATCGGTTGGAAGAAAGAAACTTGACGATAGGTCTAAAGTTCTGGTCAATCTCGGAACAGAACCGGGATCAAAAGCATATCGACTAGTTGATCCTCTGAGCAAACGTATTGTCGTTTGTCGGGATGTCATATTCGAAGAAGATAAAAAGTGGAATTGGAACGATAAGAGTGTTACAAAGGAGCATGAAACAAGTGGGTTTGAGTTAAGTTTGAGACGCATGAGTAACAATGACCAAGATGATGAAAACTATGTTGAAGAAACATAGCTTAATGACGAGACTGGTCATGATGAACAAAGCGATGGAGATGGCGATGGTGATGAAGAGCATGGAAACTCCCAACCACTTCCTGGGCAATCAACGAGAACATCAACCTTGCCGTCCCACCTCGATGATTACATACTTTTAGAAGAGATCGAAGGTGAGAGGTTGCTGATGATTGTAAACAACAAACCCTAGAGTTTTGAGGAAGCTAAGGAACTGAAAGTATGGGTTGAGGCCTGCAAGGATGAATTCTTCTCAATAGAGAAGAATGACACATGAGATCTTGTTGAACTTTCTGCAGGTATCAAACCTATTGGACTCAAGTGGGTGTTCAAAATAAAACGTAATGCCGCCGGTACCATAAGTAAATACAAAGCAAGGTTGGTAGTTAAAGGATATGTTCAACGGCATGACATAGATTATGATGAAGTGTTTGCTCTGGTGGCTTGTATTGAGACAATCAGATTGATTATTGCGCTAGCAGGCTCACACGGGTGGGAAATACACCACCATGACGTCAAAACAGTCTTTCTTCATGGAAATTAAAAGAAGACGTTTACGTCTCTCAACCGGAGGGTTTCATCGTCGCTGGAGAAGAGCATAAAGTCTACAAGCTTAAGAAGGCTCTTTATGGCCTACATCAAGCACCTAGGGCCTGGAACATGAAACTTAATAAGATCTTGCGAGGCTTAAAGTTTCGGCGCTGCTCAAAAGATCCTTCACTCTACCGGAAGGAAGAAGAAAACAAAATCTTTCTTGTGGTGGTTTATGTAGATGATTTGTTGGTTACATGGTCCTCCCTTAACACCATACTGGAGATTAAACAAGAGATGGCATCCAAATTCGAGATGAGCGACCTTAGAAAACTAACATACTACTTGGGAATAGAGGTCGTGCAGCATGAAGGAGGAATTGTTCTCAAGCAAGACAGGTACGCTCGCAGGATACTTGAAGAGACCGGAATGGACTTGTGTAACTTAACTCACGTACCAATGGAGATCAATGCGAAGTTCTCTATAGCACCTGATGAAGAGAAGATCGATGAGAAGGAGTATCGTCGGACTATTGGATGCCTTCACTACTTGATACACACACGTCCGGACCTGTCGTTCTCTGTTGGGGTCCTTAGCAGGTCATGCAAGAACCAAAGGCCTCTCACAGCGCAGCCTTGAAACAGATACTGAGGTATCTTCGAGGAACCTGCACCCTCGGTCTTCATTACTCGCGTGGACATGAAGCAAGGTTAATGGGGTATAGCGATAGCTCCCACAATGTTGACATAGACAATGGCAAGAGCACTTCAGGTCATATATTCTATTGCGGTGAGAGTCATTTGACGTGGAGTTCAACGAAGCAAGAAATAGTAGCTCTATCGTCTTGTGAAGCTGAGTTTATGGTTGCAACAGAAGCTGCGAAACAGGCTATTTAGTTGCAGGAACTGCTAGGGGAGGCACTTGGGGAAGAAAGCAAACGCGTGGTACTTAAGGTTGACAACAAGTCTGCAATAGCTCTTACAAGAAATCCAGCGTTTCATGGCCGGAGTAAGCACATTCACAGGAGGTTTCATTTTATACGAGAGTGTGTCGAAAACGAACAGACTGAAGTCGAGCACATCCCGGGAAGTGAACAGAAGGCATACATACTTACGAAGTCACTTGGGAGAATCAAGTTTAGAGAAATGAGAGAGCTTATCGGAGTCCAAGAAGTGTGTCTTCAAGCTTAAGGGGAAGATTTTTGGATAAGCTTGGATTACAAGTTTCCTTTTTCTTATATGTTTTATGATTATCTCTAAGATTAGGAAATATTATTTATACTAATACTATTTGAACTATGAGTTATCTACTTATATATAAGGAGATGCATAATGTGTTGCATAACATATGACTTGTGACGACGTCAAAAAAAAAACATATTATTTGTGATTTGTGATTTGAGAACCTTGTGATTGAATAAGAGAAGGACTTCTTATTACTTGTGATTCTATAGGATATACGGCTCCAGCCCGGGTCTACAATTGAGGCTCGCCTTTCCTCTCATTGTAATCTCTTCTCTCCTTTACTTTATCTGGGTCTCGATCTCGTCGAGCCATAGTTGACCAGAGCCAATAGACCTTGGGCTACTCTCTAGCGTACGTGGTTATGGGATTGGTGATTACTGTGATTTGTGCGGTCTTGACGCAACACATAAATCTTGGGTTTTGTGTCTCGGTGCTTTCATTCCTTGTATGTGATCGGAAGTTTGTTCCTTGGAGCGTTGTTCAATCAGTGTTTGGATGATGGATTCAGCATTGTCTAGAGTCTGTTCTGCTCTTGCTCGCCCTGTGGAGTTGATCTAATTCTGCTGATTTTGGGTAAGTTCTTGAGCACTAACTATCTTCTTGGGAATGAAGCTTGAATCTTGGTCGTCATATCCTGGCTATCCTTTCACGCTTTTGGTTGTATTGTGTGGCTTTGTTCATGTGTTGTTGTTCTTTATGTCTTGCGTTCATGTGTTGTTGTTTCTACACATGTTTCAACTCTTGTACTTGGTCATGTTTGTTTTCTAATGAATATTAAAAAAATAATAAAATATACATATATATTAGGACAATTATCTCAAATAGAATTTTTTAAGTTTTCGTCACAAAAATAAACCTCAAAAACTAAAATGACCAAAATAGCATTTTTTATTTTGAAAATTTTAATTTAAAAAAAAAAATTGAAATCCTATCCCCCAAACTCCACTCCTCAACTCTAAACCCTAAATCATAAACTCTAAATCCTAAACCCTAAACCCTAAACCCCACCCCTTAACTCTAAACGACTTAATTTTTTTGGATTTGGTCGGAAATTTGTCAGTATTCCGTCGCAAATGTCCGACGACCTTGGTGTCCGTCGGAAGATCCGTCGGAATTCGGTGTGTTTTCTTGTAGTGTATGGATATATAGTCACACTATTGAACCGAATTAAATATTTTGTTGTCGTCCTAAAGGCTAAACTAACACGATTATCAGCTGTATTAACGGAAGACGGCAAAACGTTACGCAATAAACCTCCAGTAGAACTGGAGATAAAATACAAAGCAAAGCATAATCATCGTTATTATATAAGTACATAAACATTACACAACTAACTACAACACTTTGAAAACAATATCTTGGATTACAGATCCTAACAAAGCACCAAAGAAAGTTACATTCAGGTCTCCCTGAGCTTGTTGTGTATCAGCGATCGCCAAAAAAGAAGCCGTTCTGGATTCGCCAACGTGATTAACCATTGAGATATTATGGAAAATAGAAGAGAATCTGAGAATGACAAAGACAAACAGAGCAAGAAGATAACATAACCGCGAAGCGTTGAAGAACAAGTGATAAGCTGCAACTTGAAGACAATACATTTAGTTGGGTCTATATAACAAAAGAAAACTCAGAAGGTAAGGTGGTGTTTTTCTTTGCATCGAGAGGTGTTTATATACACTACACATGTGTATGTAATTTCATGTACGTGTATCTATTGTATACGCTCACAGACATACTCGAGACACCACTCTGGCCAGACGAGCAATAAATGCTGTTAGGCGAACCGGTTTATACCGGGTAAAATTTTTGTTTTAGTCCGGTTTATTAAGTTTTTATGCCAATAAACGATCATGCATAACCGGTGGACGGCATGAAAAAAACCAATACTCCTAACTAATGTGTTTAATCATATAAAACTTAAAAGTTAAAAAAACCAACGAGTCTTAAACTGTTTTTTTTTTTAGAAAAACAAGTCAGTCATATTAATCGATACTTGTCTCTCATGGGTTTGGTATAGTCCGGTTTTCTTGATATACCAGATGATACAAACAAACTATCTTAGAGCATCATTGGATAATCTCTTAAAAAAAGTTTCTCAAGATTATTATATTAATTTCTTTAAATAATTTATTTGTATAATAAAAAGGAAAAAATTGGAAAAATACATTGCACGAGATTTTAATTTGAAAACTACACCATTATTTTAATTTTTTGAAAATTACACTTCTATATATGTAAATTGACTAAAATGTCCATTGTTTTAATATATTTTTGTTATCATAATTTTCTAATATTTAAATTAATACACAATATCTTATTAAATCTGATATCTACACAATATTTACTAAACTCTTCACGCTAAATTTTCATTTTCAATAAGAAAATTAATAGATATGACATGCAATTTAGCTAGCCTGTAGCTACTATCATTGAGCTCTATTGGCAAGCAGTGACAAAATGAAGTTTTACTAAATTTTCAGGAACATCTTTAGGATGTAAAATATTAAATATCTATGCTATCTATATTTCATGGCTTGCTCATCACTAGCTCCGTGGTTGTTTTCCGTCACCATTATCTTATAAATCCTATCTTAACCATGTTCGCTACAATTTAATTCCAAATTATATATCTGTGCAAAATCCAAATCTGATTTTCATTCCAAATTATAACTCTAAAATATCTAAAACACAGAATATACTTTATGTGACCATGCAATAGCTGCTATCCACAACGGAATATCATAAAATGATCATATATACAATGAAAGATAAGCATGTATTAAACTACACGAAATGGTATATCACGGAATGCTAGAAAGTTCGAATGTATGAGGAATAATTTTCTTGCATTATTGTATAAAATCATTTTTATATAGTGAAATCGTCAACGTATTTTGTATAATTTTTGTTTATATAGTTTTTGTTAAAACTGATTTTGTTTTTGTAAAGCTAGACCTTCGAATATTTCAGAAGATTTATCTGTTTGTTATTTCCAGTTACTAACTCGTGTTTATCTCATGACATGAATAATTTAAAATTTTATTTATTTTTATTTTAGCTATAAATAAAAATTAGGACAAATGTGTCTTTTCACGTATAAGAAAGTGTAGTTTTCAAAACTAAAAAAATAAGGTGTATATTTCAAATTTAAAATCCTAAATAGAGCATTTTTCAAAGTATCCCTAATAAAAATTCTTAACAATAAATGAACTCTGTTCAATATAAGAAGGACACATTGGGTTTACAGTCTCTTGATTATTGATGGGAGTACCGTCCCAAAGAGAGGTTTCTTTTAAAATTCTTACCTCTTTCGTACTGTTCCGTATTTAATCAATTTAACGCTTAGAAACTTGCTTAAGAATTGTATCACTGCGGATGCTCTCAGAGCAAGTCCAACGCAGGTACGATGACATCCCCTATATATATTAATTGAGAAACATTTGAAAAGATGTAACTTCAATTTTGTAATAATTAAAAAAAACTCTTGCTTATGAATCAATCAATTAGGTAGTTAATTAGTCATACGTGTCAATCTCACATTGAAATTGAAAAACATGTTGGTCCAATTCGATTTTTATATCTCACTAGAAACATATTATATCAACTATATGATATCATATGATATTAACTAAAACAAGGTGGCTATTTATTATATATTATTTCCTTAGATAAAACCAACGGAATTAATTATGATATATATAGTAATTAATGATTTTAAATAATAAAGATTTGCTAATAATCAGTATGCTTTATATCATTTTTGTTTAATTCCTTACTATTAAAATAAATTACACAATTACATTGATCATATATTAAAAATTTAGATTTTTTTGTATATGTTTTATTTTGAATTTTTCAAAACGAGTATAAATTACTAAAACTGTTAAAAGTCTCACATAAACTTTTGTGATCAATGTTTTATTTTTTTCTATGATAAAATACAATGATAATAAAAGCATATAAATAAATAATTTTATTTTAATAGGTGTTTATGTTATATATACTTCATATCGTTTAAATTTAATTATATATCATATACGATAGATAAGATTGATTGTTTTGATTTATTCATTCTAAAATGATTGCGAATAAACAAGAGCGGTCATTTGATTTATATATGCAAGCCAATTTATTACATAATAGTAACTGATTTCTTAGTTATTTAATATATAATTATTATTTTATTATTTCATAATATGCAGAAAAATATAAAATTAATATTTATTCTGCACAAGGCGCAGATCTTAACCTAAGTATGTATCTCTTTAATAATTTTGAATCTTAAACATTTTCTAAATCTCAGGTCAAAATAAAATAAAGAAATGAGAATAAACTCAAAAATTAATATTTATATCGAGCAATAACCAAAATGACACAAAAAGTAGAAAAATATCAAAGATAGATAGGATTGGCACGTGGACGTAAACTTCTCACTGACATAGTTTCATTGTAACCAAATAGTAGACATGAGATTCTTCGGCCTAAACCTTAGGTTTTTATGCGATAAATAATTTTTTGACCCAAAATATTTTTAAAAATGAGAACAGTTCATTAGTAAAAAAATTATGTAATTAACAAAAAAGGTTTAAAAAAATTGTTTAAGAGCCAAATATATTAATTCGATCAGTAATATAATTTTTTCCCATAAGATATTTCTTAAATAATTTTCATATAAATTTATCTTGCGCAAGACAAAAGTCTTATCCTAGTTATCTAATTATTTTTAAAAAAACAGAAATAATTAGAAAATAAGGAGAGATGACCACAACCGATCCCTATCTAAGACCATCTCCAATGTTTTTTTTTTTTTTTTTTTTTTTGTCGTCAACTATTACAGACTCATACGGACTCTGTAAACCAAACCTGGTGATCTGCATCCATGTGAATGATAAAAGACGGTTGCTTCCTAGCACTGCGTGCTAGTCTATCCGCCATTGTATTTTGCGTCCTTGGTACATAGATGATCTCTGATCTGGTGAAGCTCTCTTTTAGGGTCTTGACATCCTCCAAGTAATTTGCAAAAGCTGGCCATTCATCTGGTTCCGAAACCATCTTCACCAATTGAGAACAATCCATTGCAAACGTAACGTGAAACTGACGTAAATTCCTCATACATACCATTGCCCAAAGAAGCGCTTCCATCTCCGCATGAAGGAGAGAGATACTAGCCCTCACACTCCTTGCCCCCAACAATCCCTCAAATCCTTCTAAGGTGCTGAGCCAACCTTGTCCTGAAAAAATATCCCCCTCTTTCCATGAACCATCTGTGAAACACCATCTTCCTGGAATTGACGGCAATGTCGTATCCACTTGTTGTGGTATTATCCTCTGTTCATTCAATATTTGTGCTTCAGTCCACAGTGTTGATTCTGTTTCCGCTAATTTAAGTGTATCCATGGGATCCATATCCAAATTACTGAAGACTTTATTATTCATCGCTTTCCAGATGTACCATAGTATCCATGCAAACTGATGATCTTCCAGCTGCGGAAAAACTCTCCAAAATAGATGATCCATGTTTGTGAAGAGAGAACTTGTTGGGAAAATATTTGGATTTGATGGTATCTTCGAGAGAGCCCAGACCTGGAGTGCCGGAGGACATTCAAAAAACACATGGTTTATTGATTCCTCATGGGCTCCACATCTTGCACAACAAATATCCCCTTGAATCCCCCTTACCTGTAAATTCTTCCTTACTGATATACATCCTGTCACCAATTGCCATAGAAAATGTTTTAACTTTGGTGGACACCTTATCTTCCAACAGAACGCCTTCAGAACATTCACTGTGGGGCCAATCAAGACCATCTCCAATGTATTTCCCTATTTTTTTCTCTATAATAAAGATGAGTTTGTCTCCAATGTATTCCTCTATTTTTTTCTCTAAAAATGAATATTTTTGATATATTCTTTTCTAATTTTACAAATAGTACTTTTTATTTGTGAAAGTTAAAAACCAACCCAATTTAGTGTAACATTCATAAAATTATGATATTATTTACACTGAATATTTTTATAGAAACTGTTATGTAAATAAAAATTATGATTATATATTTATATAAATAGTAAATTTTTACTAAAAATATTTATTTTGTTTATAATTGTTAAAGTAAAAAGTTAAAAGATCATTTTGTAAATAAAAAAATATTCCTCTATTATAGAGGAATGCTATTTCTTCCTCTAAATATAGAGGTGAAAATAATAATCTTTACTTTAGAGAAAGAAATAGAGTAGGGTTGGAGTGGTTTTATCTCTAAATGCTATTATATAAGCAAATATAAAGGTGGGTTGGAGATGCTCATCCACTTTAAGAACTCTCATATTTACTCTTTTGCCACATGCTATTTACTCTTCTGCCACTTACCATTTGTTTGGTTAAGTGCTATTAATTTGATTATGTATTTTGCTTCAATTAAATATATTATTATTTTACTAATTAGATACCTAAAATAACCTATTGCCTGTTAAAGTTGTCCTTAGACCATTTCTAATCCAACTTCAAAACACTATTTTAGTGTGATTTTGACATTAAAATATTCTCCAACCCAACACTAAAAATCACACTATTTTAGTGCAACACTATAATTTCACACCAAATTTGGTGTGACACTATTCACCACACTAAATTACTATTCACCCCACTAAAACACTATTTATTTAATTTATTAATAAAATGGACAATTAAATAAATGACAAATAACACTATAAATACATATAATATTATAAAATAGTTTTTAGTATGAAATTTGGTGTTATAGTCAGAGAAGAACTTTTTTTTTAATGTTGAAAATACACTAAAATAGTGTGTTTTTGATACTACAATAATGTTATGGGTGGAAGATGCTGTTAAGGTTCATGAATTATGCACCCCACGACACGATATATAAAAACCTGACATGTAGGTTCTGATTAAATTGTAAAACCGTATAAAATAGTTATTGCGAACCAGAAAAACCGGTTATGTGTTTCTGCATTTAAAGAAATAGGACATACGTAGATACGAAATCTATATGTATTTATACACGTGTCTGGCGATTCAGCTCAACTGCATAGATGTGACATCTCAACTTATAACCAGAAAAATGCTAAAACTTTAACTATTGCCAATATGCTTTATAAATAATTTAATACGCCACTATGGAATATTTTAATAACACCTAACAATAAATGCCAATTCACGTCACAATTTGTCAATTTGTGATTTTGAAAATGTAGGACCAAAATGGCACTAGCACAAAACAAAATAATAACTTTCCGAAAGTATAACCAAAAAGTGGGGTTTTCTCTGGTTTGGAGGGAAAAAGTAATCAAAATCGTTTTCTTTAAAATTCGAACCAAGAAAAAATTCAAAACAGAGACAACAAAGATATATAGCCAATTAAAAACGAACACGTGTAAAGGCTTTCGCTTTTGCAAAACAACAAGCATTCGGACAAGAAGGCAAAAAACCCTAATCGTCTCGGGTTTGGCGTTTCAATTTCAAACACACTAGAAAGAGGCAAAAACAAAAAAACGGTATCCCTTGCGACGACGAGATACGAAACGTTGGTGAAGAGGCAATGGGAGACGACAGGCTGGATCTGGAGCTCTCCGATGAGGTTCTGTCGGTGATTCCGATGGATCCTTTTGAGCAGCTGGATCTCGCGAGGAAGATCACTTCAATGGCGATTGCTTCGAGGGTCTCGAATCTGGACTCTGAGGTTGTGGAATTGAGGCAGAAGCTTCAGGGTAAAGAAACCGTTGTCCATGAGCTCGAGGAGAAGGCGTCTCGCCTCGAGAGAGACCGTCGCGAGGCTGATTCGAGGTTGAAAACTGTCCTCGAGGAGAATGTGAGATAAAAAAAAAACTCCATCTCGTTATCCCCTTTGTGTTGCTTTTATCTTATGGTTCCGTTATGTTTCCTGAGAGTGTGAGTCAGCTTCTTGTTTATTTGTTATTGAATTGGTGCATTGGTTGATGTTCAATAGAGCTATATAATCGTTACATGTGCTATGTTTATCTCTCCCCTGCTCTATAAGAACTTAACCACGGGGTATAAGTTATTAATTGTCTTCTTTTTTGTTTTCCTGTAAAGATGATCTTGACAAAGGAGAAGGATTCACTGGCAATGACTGTAACTAAACTCACTCGTGATTTGGCTAAGGTGAAATTTTTTACTGATGCTTTATGGTTTTGTTTTTATACATCTTATACTCTGGTGTGGGAGACACAACAGCTAATGTTTCTATTTTATCTTTTATTTAGCTGGAGACATTCAAGCGGCAGTTAATCAAATCTTTGAGCGACGAGAGTGCTCCTCCTGTAAGACATTCAAGCTTTATCTTATTCACACATTATTTTGTTGTTCTATGTGTATCTTGTATGCTTCTGGTCTCTGGTCCAAGAGAATGTAATCTTGCGTCTTCTCCGTTTTGTTATTACAGCAAACAGAGCCTGTTGATATAAAGGCATGCGACCAGTCAAGTACTGGATCGACTGGTTCATATACAGGCAAAGGTACGGCATCAGACATTCGTTTTCCCAATTTAAAATTTTGCCTTGTTTTGATTCTGAACACCCTTCAACCAAGCAGATGAAAGGACCAGCGTACGCTCAACACACCGTTCTTACAGTGGATCTTCCGACATTAACAATCCAACTGTCGAAGGTAACACCGAGTCAACCTCCTATGTTATGCTTTCACCTCTATGCTGCTCTTAAGAATCACATATGACTTTCTACTTTTTTTGCAGCTTCAAAATATGCCGGAAACAAATTCTCAATGACACCATACATCTCTCCACGCCTTACCCCATCCGCAACACCAAAGATCATCTCCACAAGCGTGTCCCCTCGAGGCTACTCTGCAGCTGGTTCTCCCAAAAGAACATCCGGTGCAGTTTCTCCTACAAAGACAACAATCTGGTACCCTTCGAGTCAGCAATCATCAGCTGCTAATTCTCCACCTCGCAACCGTACACTCCCAGGTTCATACAAGATCTTAAAGATCACTAACTTGTATACATTGATAACATGGTTCTTATTGATAAAATGTTTTTTAAACTCTTTTCCAGCTCGTACACCTCGGATGGACGGTAAGGAGTTCTTCAGACAAGCCAGGTGAGACGTTCTTCAGCTCTTCTTGTCTTTGTATCATTAGCCATAGTTTCATCTTGTTAATTTTCTCTGTCAATATCATTATTAGGAGCCGATTATCCTATGAGCAGTTCAGTGCCTTCTTAGCTAACATCAAGGAACTCAACGCTCAGAAGCAAACCCGAGAGGTAAGAAACCGTTACCCCTGCGCGCCATTTATTTCTTTTTTCGGTAATGTTCAGATTACGGATTTTAAATGAGTGATGCTTTTGACAGGAAACTTTGATGAAAGCAGATGAGATATTTGGGGAAGAGAACAAAGATCTCTACCTGTCTTTCCAAGGTCTTCTCAACAGAAACATGCGTTAAACTTTACGAGTCTTGAATCTCCACCAAATGTTATATCATCATAACCATTGTAGTATGTGTAGTTCTCGACCATATCTAGTGACATGGAAAGTCTTTTTTCTTTTCACAACAAACAATGAAACATCTCGCTTTCGAAAGTGTTTAGTGTTGCTCTCCTGTGATATCTCGCTTGCGTTCTTGATGGAAACTGGCGTTGTGTTACGTTTTTATTTAAACAAAAGATTAGATATGGTATATACTAATAATAAATCATCACAATGATTGTAGATTTGTTTCAAGAGTTAGAAATCATACGATGCAACACTATTTCATATATATGTATTATCAATATGCGACATTATTTATTTTATTTAAAAGAGACATAGTACAGTGATAATAAAAAATATTTAAAGAGACATACTACATCGTTATGCCTCTATCTTCTCTTTTTCTTTTTTACTTTCCCAATATTACCTAAGGAAAATAAAATCCCCAAAAAGAAGGCAGACATAAATAAAGTTTACAATCTTAATTCTTTAGTTGCTACTTTGATTTACTTTAGTTATACACTTACCACGTTCATATGATACAGGCTATATAGCATATAATCTTATCATTTTTTTTAAAAACTATTGAAAGGATAAGATGAGGCTAAAGCTAGCACGACCAAAGGGACTCTCCGGCACCATTCTCGTACGCAAAAGCCATGTCGACGTCATTAGATAAGTCTTTGTTCGCTGGAAAACTAATGCCACTCGCCATGTAGGGTGGCGGTTTAGTGTCAATACGGTGGAGCGTTTTCATATGAACCAGTTCGGCCTGAGCAAAAGCGAGCTGAGTTTGGAGCGTCTCGAGTTGTCTCTGTAATGATGATATTATTCCTACACATCCGTACACAGGATCCTGCACCCTAGCGTTGGCCTCGTACACAATCGAATTCACGGCGTCGCTCCGGTAGTTTTCCGACAGCACCTACGATATAACGTTAAAATTGATTTACTTTATTCGTTAATGACTTGTATATATATAGTTTATATGAACTATCTAGCATGTTTAATAAAGGGCAAATCTCCAAAATAGCACCTTTCTAAGTTTATATCACAAAAATAGCACTCAAAAACTAAAATGACCAAAATAGCACATTTCTAAGTTTATCCTTTGAAAATTTTAATTTTTTT
>NC_027752.1:7960069-7968954 GCF_000695525.1 Brassica oleracea var. oleracea
AGTGCTATTTTTGTGACTTTTGACCTTGAGTGCTAGTTTGGGAACATAAAATTGATTTAGTGCTATTTTTGTCTTTTTCTCTTTAATAAATGACTAAATGTTTGGTCTTCTTGAGTCTAATATTGCACTTTCATAAGTTTTTGTCAAACTCGTGCAAGGATGCAGAGAGTGAAACCATGTAATTTTAGGATTTAATGGTCTTGCTCAGATAAATATTTGATGGTGTTTTTAGAAACTTTCAATGATGACTATCAAATGATATTGCACTACATGTGATGCCTTTATGTAATACAGTAATAACTATATGGTTGAAACACATGGTGAGTTTGTTTGTTTGTAATGATTTTGCAAAGACAAATATATTAACAGTAGAAAACAGTAAGCAGTCGCTTTTATATACATAAATTATTCACCGCGTGATAAATTAGTCATACGATAACAAGAAAATAATGCATGATTTTGCCTTTTAACGTGACATGTAATATAGACTTTTGTTAGAAACTAGAAAGTGACTTCCTCGCTATTCTTACACGCGGTTTCAATACTTTCCGAAGATATAAAATACTTATAAAAAGCAAATATGAGTATGACATTGACAAGATCAAAAACATATATACAAATTAATAAAATCACAACTAATCGAGAATTAAAAACAAATTAAAGGGTTTAATACGCATGAATGATCATCCAAACTGATCTAAAATGTAAATGATTTCATGACAGTACTATATAAGCCGTTTCTTTTCAAAGCAGCTTATACTCTAGAAGGCCAACTCCAATGAAATACCAAAACACTAAATTTGGTATAATTTCATTTCTAATGAAACACCAAAAATAATACAATCTCACCAAATTTGGGGTAAAGTGAATAATGTTATACCAATTTTTTTTCTTTCTAAATGTTATACCAAATTTGGTGTAACTCTATTCATCACACCAAATACTAAAATAAAATATTTATTACTTTTCATTTAGTTATAGATATATTAGTATTATTAATTAGTTTTAACTTATAGTTAAAATGAATATATCATAATATATTAATATATTATATTTGTTTTATTTTAATATACTAAAACATTAAACTAATATTGTATTTATATTTTTAATTAATAATATAATTAAATAAGTTATCAGTTACATCAGTAACAAAATAAAAATGTTTTTCCTTTTAAATGTATAAATTTTAAATTTAGACTAATTTTAAATAAAATAAATAAAGTATACAAATTAATTAAAATAAAAATAACATATATGAATAAAAAAAGATAAAATTACTAAATTTTAATAAATAAATATAAACTTATATGTGATAACTGATAAATATAATTAATCATAAATTACTAATGTATTAAATTATCAAGATTAAAAAATTAGTAATATAAAATATTGTTTTGGTGTAGAATTTGGTTCAATAGTTGGAGATGAAAAATAAAATTTAACATCAAAATACTAAATTTGGTATAATTTCAACATAAAAAATTTGATGTTGTAGTTGGAGATGCCCTGATGTCTAGACTGCCACTTAAACTCACACAATGGTACAATTGCATCAGAAAGGAACCATAAGTTACAAGCCCTAGTCAGTTTTTGGGTCAAACAGTCAGATTATATATACATGTTTAAACAATAATGCCCTTTTCTCAGTACAAGTATGTTTTTTTTTTTTGAACATTGCAGTACAAGTATGTTTCATAGTTATATATATCCGGTCATAAATATAATATCAAAATGGACAAAATAGAGAGGTGAATTTTCACCTGCAACATCTTACTGACATTACTAGCACCGAAAATCTTATGGACAATGGCAAACTTGTAAGGCTCTTTAGCCGGGAAATATGGAGCAAAGACGCAGTCTTCCACACATTTTCGCCGGAGAAGCTTACACGCGGCACAAGGCGACACTGCTCCGTGACTGTGACCGTTACGTCTCATTTAGGAGAAACAGTTTTTGAGACTTGAAAGCAAAATGATCAAGAGGAGAAGAAGGAATTTAGAGAATAAGCAGTGAGTCTGTTTTTATAGAGAAGAAGAGAAAGTGAGACATGAAATCTTCTTGTGGGTCCAACCCTAAAGTAATAAGTCATTAGATTTGCTTTGTTTGGACAAAAAATCATCCCATCTCTATGCCTTAAGATTTCCATGGCCCACCTGGAAAATTTCTCACAAGTTTTTTATATGTATGTTTACGTTGAAATCTTTTCTTTTTTGTTTTGTTTGTATATCGAATTGAATACTATACAATTAGTCTTTTGACTCTTCTCTATAGTTTCTTGCAAGTTGAAGCAACATGGCTTCTCTATTTACTTCTTGTTTTTGTCGTGTATGGGATTGTCACTTCTTAGTGAATCAAGATATAGTTTTCTTTATAATCATATGATATCGTTTTGATACGATTTCTGATGCTGTATATCTGCTGATGTTAGTTGCGAGTTACTCAAGTAAATACAATTTGTCTTACAATAATATTAAAATTTGATTGCTTAACAGTTGACACATCGATTAATCAACAAGAAAGACGGCATTTTAACGTATATCTTTTTTTTTTTGACAACCAACGTATATCTATATGAGAAGATATCATGTAAGATACCATGTAAGATAGGAAACTCTGTATCCAATATCATTATATATGAGAAGAATATATATAGTACATAGAAGAAATGTTCTAGAGAGAATATCTAGTGTATCTACAAGATACATAATATTTAAACCGTATATACTCTAACATAATAAAAATATTTTACAGTTTTATAAACTTTAAACAGTAGTTTGATCTCTCAAATCATATATATCATATATGTATCAACAACAATAAGATCAAAAAAGGATGAACAGTTAATCAATCATAATAACTACTAAAAGAAAGAGATCGTTTGGTGACAAAATTAAATATACATTCACGCTCATGCAGTTAATAGTTGGTGTTCTTGGTCGGTTGTTATAACTCATACCATCAGAAAATAAAATACTTGAAAACGATTATAACAACTGAGAAAAAATCAAATAATTGGCTATAGTTTTTTTTTTCCTTTGGGGTGTAAGCGATCATAACTATTGTACAGGCAAAATAAATATTTTATTTAATAATTTCGTGATATAGATGTTCATTTTTATTAATGTTTCAATTTGAAGATTTTGTTTTATTATCGTTGGCAGGAATTAAAAAGAATCTGGAAGAAAGAAAAACAATCAAAAAGTTAGGAAAATGATTTGGAGCAAATGTTAGTAAATGGGTAGGTAATTAGTTGGTCCACTGGTCTAGTCAACATTCAAGAGTTAATGTAAATGGGCTTTCAGTATTGGGCTACAAGTTAACAGGCTTTCCATTTACAGGTTTTAGTTTTAGCTGCTTTCTATATTTCCATTTTTTCTATATTACATAAAAAAAAATACAAAAGAGGAAAGAGCAAATTAGCTGAATATACTAAAAGAGCAAAATATATTTTATTTTAAAAAAGCCGGGAATCACCGGCGTTGTTTTTTCGTCGACGATTTTTCTGAGATTAAACATGGAAAGAGAGATAGAGAGAGAGAGAGATTCCATCTCGAAGATTATCGCCATGGAAGAATTTCTAAAGGAGTTTGGAGATTATTATGGATACCCAGATGGTCCTAAGAGCATCACTGAGATCCGCGAGACTGAGTTCAAGAGATTAGACCAAGGTTTTGTTACTAATCTTCTCGTTTTCCTTCTGTTCCTTGAATCTTGTATGAGTTCTTCTCAAGAAACTTCGAAAAATCGAAGCTTTTGAGGTGAAATTCCGAAATTGAACAGCTAAACAAACTACTTGAGAGTTTCGAAATGAATTGAGTTTGTGTTTGGTCGGTGGAAAATTCGGCATTAGTTACTAGAACTTAGGTTATGTACGTAATCAATGAGATTTATTATCTGGGCGTGGAGACTTAGAACCATTGGTGATTTACTACACTGATCAATCAGTGCTCGTATAAACATTTCAGATATTGTTTAGAATGAATCAAACTTTGTTAATGTATTTTTTTGGTATTATAAGAATTCTCCTTCCAGTATAATGTTTATGCTTTATCAGTTTTGTTGTTTAAACTTCTGGGTTTTGAAGCTTGAGCTTAAAAGTTCCTGTGGTATGTGCAGGTGTTGTGTATTTGGATCATGCTGGTTCTACTTTGTATTCTGAGTTGCAGATGGAAAATATATTCAACGACTTTACAAGCAGTGTTTATGGAAATCCACGTATCCTCATCTTTTGGACCTCATAAGCGATGTTTTACATTTCGTTTTACTAGATGAGATGGCAGATCCTAGTCGGCTCTGAATCTCAGATTTTGCATTTCTTTGATTAGTTTGTGACTTAAGGATTGTGAAACTATGATGTTTATTAGTGAGAAAGAACCATGTTAGTATGGATAGTAAAATTTCCTTTTTTTTTTTTTTTGTTTCTGAAAGGGGTTCCTTAATAGTGATTTAGATAGTCAAAGTGATATCAGTTCAACGACCAGTGAAATTATAGCTGATGCTCGGCGTCAGGTACAACTTTCGTAACATTTCTTGAGCTGTTATCCATAGAATATTGGAGAATTTTTGTTTTGTAATGTATCTGCATTGCACACTGGAGTCAGGTACTTGAATACTTCAATGCATCTCCTGAAGACTACAGCTGCGTATTCACGTCCGGAGCCACAGCAGCGCTGAAGATTGTCGGGGAGACATTTCCGTGGACTCAGGACAGCAATTTTGTGTATACCATGGAGAACCACAACAGTGTACTTGGTATTAGGGAATATGCGTTGGGTAAAGGTGCTTCAGCATGTGCAGTGGATATTGAAGAGGCAGCTAACCAGCCTGGTCAGCTAGCAAGTTCAGGACCATTTATCAAGGTAAAGCCTCGTGCTGTGCAGACGAGAAACACTTCTAAACTCCAAAACGAAGAGTCAAGAGGTACGTTTGCTCGTAGAATCTTCTCTTTGTTCTTTCATCCTGAATAAAGTCTGTTCAAGATGTAGCGTGTCTCATCTTATCCTGTGTATCTCGTTTTTTTTTTATATTTACAGGAGATGCCTGTAATCTATTTGCCTTCCCTTCGGAGTGCAATTTTACCGGCTTGAGGTTCAACCTCGATCTGGTGAACTTGATTAAAGAAAATAATGAAGCTATCCTAGAAGGCACTCCCTTTGCCAAGTACGTACCGTCTTACACTCTCCCTTCCTCTCTTTTTATTTTTACTTGCATCTGGCTTATTATGCCCTTGTTATTAGGAGCAAACGGTGGATGGTTTTGATTGATGCTGCAAAAGGCTGTGCTACACAACCACCTAATTTATCGGAGTTCCCTGCAGATTTTGTTGTTTTGTCATTCTACAAGGTATCTCCTTCAATTTTTCTAATAATAAAGAGTTAGATCTTTAGTTTTCAGATTTTAACTTTCTTGTTTTCACTGTTCTCATGAAGTTGTTTGGTTATCCTACTGGGCTTGGTGCTCTCCTTGTACGGAATGGTGCGTAATTGTTCCTTAGGTTCATCTTCTTATGTGTGTCTTCATAAATGCGACTGTAGTTCAGAAACAACTCAGACAAAGCAGTTATGTTGTTAAGATCTCCCCGTATTGTTTTCATTTTATTGTTCTTTCTTTTCAGACTCAAGCAAGATCTACTTGTACTGTATGCTGAAACAAAGATTGCAAATACTGGTTTTCTGACATGATGCTTTTCTCTTTAATCTACAGATGCTGCCAAATTGCTTAAAAAGACTTACTTCAGTGGAGGTATGCATCTCATTTGGTTGTGTGAAATGGTTAACTTAGTATGCCATTTGATGAACATAATACTTACAGGAACGGTTGCTGCTGCAATTGCTGACATTGACTTTGTTAAAAAAAGAGAAAGGGTGGAGGAGTTTTTTGAGGATGGTTCTGCTTCGTTCTTGAGCATAGCAGCCATCCGCCATGGCTTCAGATTACTCAAGTCCCTTACTACTTCAGCAATTTGGATGTGAGTAGAACTTGTGCTTACCTTTGAAAATTGACTATAAATTCTCTTCTCTATAGAAGATCATCTAGTTGGTCGTTTCTAATCATTGTTTGAAATTTGTAGAACTTTAAAAAGTTCCCTCCAAACCATCTGCTAGTGTATTAAAGCTAAAGCTGTCTTCTGAATCTATTTCCCAGGCACACAACATCACTTTCCATGTACGTGAAGAAGAAACTTCAGGCATTAAGACATGGAAACGGAGCTGGTGTATGTGTTCTGTATGGCAGCGAAAATCTGAACGTAAGCGCTTTCATAATAAAAGAGAGATTTCTCGTTTCACATAATTTATCAATCCTATGGCTTTCATTTATTTGGTGAAAAAATGCTTCAATAAAAAGAAAGCAATAGTATCTGATTCATTCTAATTTTTATTTTTATAGTTATCTTCACATAAATCAGGCCCAACGGTTACATTCAACTTGAAGAGACCTGATGGCTCTTGGTTTGGCTACCTGGAGGTGGAAAAGCTTGCTTCTCTATCTGGAATTCAGTTACGGGTATATTTTGCAAACACAGTTCAGTTTTTTTTCCCTCTCTTTGAATTCTTCTACCTACCTGAAAACAGAAGAGAAGTTACTTGAGTAAGATGAGGGTTTTGCATATCTTTGGCAATGTGTAATCTTTGCATTGAGTTACTTGATGCGGAATTCATTTTGGTGTAGACAGGATGCTTCTGCAATCCTGGTGCATGTGCAAAGTATCTCGACTTGTCGCATTCTGATTTACTGTCTAATGTTGAGGTACAATTGTTCTCTTTTTGCTTATCATTCTTCTTACTGGCTTTGGAGTTACCAGATCAGGACTTGAACCTGACATCTTTTATTTTAACCCAGGCTGGGCATGTTTGCTGGGATGACAATGATGTGATAAACGGAAAACCAACAGGAGCTGTTAGAGTTTCGTTTGGTTATATGTCAACCTTTGAAGAGGCCAAGGTATATATATATATATAGGTTCCTTTATTTAGCTTTTCCTCAGTTCCATTTGTGCGAGGCTGTAGAATTTTATTTGAACAAATCTCATTTTCTACTCTTCTGCTGTTGTTACCTAATTTGAAGTCTATGCTTGGTTGACAGAAATTTATTGATTTTATCGTAAGTTCATTTGTTTCACCTCCAACGAAGATTGGGAATGGAATTGCCGTCAATGGAAGGTTTGCTCAACTTTCTAGTGAAGGTATTAGCTTTAATCTTTTAAGGTATTAGCCACACTTATGGTGTCTGAATCAAAGGCTCCCGCTTTTTGTTGGTACACACAGAACTTGAAAGTAAAGAATCCAATCCAGGCTACTACCTTAAATCAGTTACCATATATCCAATCAAGTCATGTGCTGGATTTTCTGTAAATCGTTGGCCGCTTTGCAGAACAGGTATCTTAATCCAGTATTGATTTTCTTGCAATTATATTAGTGGTTGGCCTGGTGACCTCTTTGACGTTTGTGATTGACTTGTGTGTTTATGTTTGAAAAATACTAATAAGGCCTGTTGCATGATCGGGAATGGATGATTCAGGGTCTGACGGGTGAACTTATTACCCAAAAGAAGGTACTAGAGCATCTTCTAACTTGAATCTCTATTATCTACATATCTGTCAGCAAAGATTTTGATTCTGTTGGGAATGCCTTCTAGGTGCCTGAGATGTCTCTTATTAGCACCTTTATCGACCTGGAGGAAGGACTATTGGTTGTAGAATCGTCTCGCTGCAAAGACAAGTTGTACATCAAAATCAAGTCTAATTCATATAATCCAAGGAGCGATAAATTCGATGCACATGACAACATGTATGCTTTGCTTCATCTTCCTCACGTATAATGTCTTACTTAAACTGCCTTTTTGATTAATCTAACTATAACTTTGTGGCGCAGACTCGAAAATCACAACGAGGAAACAAGAATCAATTGTTGGTTCACCAATGCCATTGGTCGGCAATGCAAGTTGTTACAGTACTCTAGCTCTACTTCCAAACACTGCTTGAACAGAAACAAGAGTCCTGGGTTGTGCAGAGTTTTGGAAAGCAATATCAACTTTGCTAACGAAGCTCAGTTCTTGTTGATCTCCGAGGAGAGTGTTGCTGATCTGAACATAAGATTAGAAGCAAGTACGTTTATCATCTCCTTTTTTAATCTTATGTCTTATTATTCCTTATTCGCTCTTGGTTTGATACAACTGATTTGGTTGCAGAAGGCAAGGATTCCAACCGAGATCTTGAGAAACTAAATCCACATAGGTTTAGACCAAATCTGGTTATAGCCGGAGGTGAACCATACGCAGAAGATAAATGGAGAACTCTCAAGATAGGAGACGGTAGTTTCACGGTAAGTCCATGGACCCGTTTAACACTTGATTCGTGATCATATTGTACAAATGGTCACAGTTTTTTTGTGTGGTGTGTTTTCTCTCAGTCGTTGGGCGGTTGTAATCGGTGCCAGATGATAAACATAAGTAACGAAAGTGGACAAGTGAAGAAATCCAACGAGCCCTTGACAACATTAGCTTCATATAGGAGAGTAAAGGTTAAACATTCTTGATCCATCTTTTCTCCATGAAGAAAAAGAAAATAATATTTGATAATTGTTAAGGTAACGAAATGATGGTCTTTTCATTTGGATTCAGGGAAAGATCTTGTTTGGAACTCTTCTGAGATATGAGCATGATGCAAAAGTGGAGTCTTGGATTCGAGTTGGGGAAGCAGTAAATCCAGATAGAGAATAGGTTCAAGCTTGAACCTTCATTCATGTGTGTGTGTGTGTGTATACCAATAATTGCATAAAAAAACTAGAAAACCACAGGAAGACAACATGCATTTCAGAAAATATGTTACTTGATTTGTATACCCATTGTATGTTCAACATTCTAAAAAAAAAAAAAAAAAAAAATCC
>NC_027752.1:7969135-7979658 GCF_000695525.1 Brassica oleracea var. oleracea
AAAAAAAAAAAAAAAAAAAAATTCCAGAATAAAATAGAATTATTTGTAAGTAGATAAAAATTAACGTGTTTCCCTCTATTTCAAAGATATATATATTGAACAATTCTTTCAAATAACATTTTTTAAGTTTTTATCCATAAATATCTCTAAAAAATGATCAAAATAATTTTTTTTTATTTTAAAAATTTTTAATATTTTTTTTTTTAAATTTAAAATTTTATCTCCAAAACTTCACCCCTTAACTCTAAACCCTAAGTCTAAATTAGTTAATCATATGGTAAAAATATATTTTACCTTTTAATAAAATTTATTTTGGTCATTTTATTTTTTGAAAGATATTTTTGCGGTAAATTTTTTAAAAATGCTATGTTAGGGAATTTTTCATATAATATTTCCATGATAAATACGAAGATTAAAATAAAGATATGGTAGAAGTAAATCTTACGAAACGCATCGTTTTGTATAGATAAAAAGTAAAAAGCACGTGCTTTGGTTTCTCCTCGGTTCTCTCTATTAATTACAGCCATATATCTGTTGTGGTTCTCACGAGCATAACTTTGTCGCGAAGACCAGACTCGTACTTGGAGGTTTGTCCATCTGATCTGCTCGATCTTTCTGCTATGTGTTTTGTTGTTTTCCCTGGATTCTATCTGATAGGTTCTCATCTTTGTGTTTCTCTCTTGCGTGATTACTAGATCTCTATGGAGGTTTATTTAGGCTCTGAATTTGATTTACTTATATGTGAGTTTTCGTTAATCTGATCGAATCTGGAAAGCGTTAGGATTATGTTACGAATAAATCTGGATTCTTTAGAACTTCTTCACGGAAATTTCGATCGTTGACGAGGAGATTCTGAAAGTCTTTTGAGTTCGAATTATAATTAAAGGATCACTTCCTTTCGTACATTCTTTAGCTCAAATTCTTATTTTTTTTTTCTGCTTTTGATGGTCTGATTCATATTTTGAATGCATCTTTCAGCTTGTTGATCTGCTCAGATGGCAGTACGCTACTGTACAGCTCTATTGCTGGTGTTGTCATGCCTTTTCAGTGTTTCATATGCTAGTCTTGGCGATGCCGATCCAAACTACAGGTATAAATAATCAATCCTTTTCAGTTTCTTTAGGATCCTTGCAGAGCTTGACTTTTTTAATGTTTAGAATCCTATTTGTCCTTGGATTTTCTAGCATGAAACTTGGTTTTTGGTTAGTAGAAAGCTCAAATGTTGTTTATCCGGCGACTGTTTTGGTATCAGGACATGTGTTGCAGAGTGCGAGAGAAACGGTTGCGTTGGACAAGTGTGCTTTCCTCAGTGCAATTCTTCTTCATCCAGTGTTGGTCCATGGTACACACAAGAGCCTCTGTATTTGCAATGGCAAAAGCTGGGCTGCCAAGGTGATTGCCGTTATCACTGTATGGTTAATAGAGAGAAAGAACGGGAATCTCTTGGTCATGTCCCTGTCAAGTACCATGGTAAATGGCCCTTCAAGCGTGTCCTTGGGATTCAGGTACTGACTTTTTCTCACGTTTAACTGCCACTTTGTTTTCTTCTTCCAATCACGTCATCGGAGTTTTTGATTTTTTTTTTTAACCTTTGCTTGTTGTTAGGAGCCTGCTTCTGTTGCCTTCTCTGTGCTCAACCTAGCGATGCATTTCCATGGGTGGCTTTCCTTCTTCATTACACTATACTATAAGTTGCCTCTGAAGCAAGATAAGACGGCTTACTATGAATACGTTGGTTTGTGGCATATGTATGGTCTCCTCTCCATGAACTCTTGGTTCTGGAGTGCAGTTTTCCACAGCAGGTAATTACATGTACACATTACTTTATTATCCACAAGCTACGTCATATATCATATATATTTTTCCTTTCTCAGGGATGTTGATATCACAGAGAGGTTGGACTACTCATCTGCAATAGCAGTTCTCGGATTCTCTCTCATCTTAGCCATCCTAAGAACCTTTGATGTTCGTGTCGAAGCTGCAAGAGTCATGGTATCCGCTCCAATACTAGCTTTCGTCACCACCCACGTTCTATACATTAACTTCTACAAACTCGACTACGGTACACCCATCAGACTATTTGCTCTAATCTGAAACTAAGTCAATGTGTTTTCTGTTTTGCTGTGGTTGAGTTTAATGTTGTTTAACAGGTTGGAACATGATTGTGTGTGTGACCATGGGAGTCGCTCAGCTACTGCTATGGGCAAGATGGGCGGCTGTCTCGAGACATCCTTCTAGTTGGAAACTTTGGGTGGTTGTGGTAGCTGGAGGGTTAGCTATGCTTTTGGAGATATATGATTTTCCTCCATATGAAGGCTACTTCGATGCTCACTCCATCTGGCACGCCATCACAGTTCCTCTTACTGTTCTCTGGTGGAGCTTTATTAGAGACGATGCTGAGTTCAGAACTTGTAGTCTTCTCAAGAAGTCTAAGACAAAGGCGAAGTAAGTCTGCTTGCCGAGTCTCACGGGGATGTTTGTTCGATTTGCATATGATTTCTATCGACCATAAAATCACAATCACTGGGAAAAAGACGAGGGAATATGGATTCAAACATTAAGAAGAAAGCAGTTTCGTTTTTGTTTAAGGATAGGTGGTCTGTGATTTTATTTACCGACAGATGCAGATGTGTTTCTTTTTCAATGTTTTTAATTCTGAAATTTGCCTTGGGCTTGACTTTGATCAGTTGAGATTTTTATAACAGTTTCTCATTCATACACACGCTTTTGCCAGTCTTGTTCAACTCAGGCTGTAGTCAGCTTAAGACAATTCTTGTGGTCTATATGATTGTGTTAACAAAATTTGATTCTACATAATAAGTTGTGAAGAACTCCCAAGCACACCAGTTTTGAGTTCTCTCTTTCATCATTCCGCATTTTGAGACACGGCCTGTATTGATCAGACATCTTATGAGAGATAATCCAACAAAAGAATGTGTGTGAGATAGAGATAGAGACAGAGGGAGCTGATGGATTTTGCCTGAGTAATCAAAGGTTTTGCACAATCTTCCCACTCTGTTGCCCATCGACCCGAAGAACCAGTCTCCATTGCACCCGCTTTAAGTGACAATAGGGCATCGCAGTTCCCAGGAAAGCCCTTGAAGAGAATCTGTTCAGAACAAAAACAGAATACAATAATAACCTTACTGCGGTTAACTAAGGTTAAAAAGTGTCTTCATAAGAAAGACAAAGAAGTTACTTACCAGTAACTGATCTGCTAATTCCGACGAAGATGAAAACAAGAGTCCGTTCTGCCCATCCTTAACAAGTTCTTGAATGCTTCACGAATGTTTTAAGTTTAATAGTGTTATTATAGACTCTGTCCGTGAAAGTATTAAAAGTCGGTGATTGTTTACCATGAGTAGGAAACTGAACAAACTGGCAGGCCACATCCAAACATATCAACAACCTAAAACGCCAGACATCGCTAACAAGTTAGCCAAATGACTTTATTAGCGCATATGAGGTCTACATTATAACGGACTTACCTTCATGGGAAGGTCTAAACCAGATGAGGAAGTGTGTAAGCAAACACCGAGATCTGCAGAGCCTAAAAGCAATGGGTAATCTTCAGCTGAGAGCCACATTGTACGAAATGCCACATGTTTGAGGTTTAACCGTTTGATTTTCTCCTCATACATCTCCTTCTCAGGTCCTTTACCTTCATGGACAATATCGACGGCTCAAGATCAAAAACAGATACAGCGAAAATATCATTATGTTCTGAAACAAGAACAACGTCGTCTTTACCTGTAATGATGAACAACAAATTGGGATAAAGGTGTTGTCGCTCTTCTGAAATTTCGGCTGTATCACTTCCTTCTGATCTTGCCGCAACACGCCGATCATACATCACTGCGGCTTCCAATAGGATACCAAAATTTTCATCGGGGGTCCTGAAAAAGTCCATGTTCAAGTATTCACTGTCACGGAAAGATGAGGCCACAAGAGCGAAAGTGGTCAAACATGTGTCCTCACCAGCTTGTACTGCTCACAACAAGAGCTGGTCTGTTTTGCTTCAGCGAGATTTCATCGTTTCTTTTGGTTGTAAAAAGGGTTTCACTAGGCTCTTGATTCTCCAACTCTAAATTTGAATTAAAAGATTTCGCATCACAATGAATGGAGAAGATTAAAAAGAATCAAAACATGGATATACCTCTACTAATGATATCATAGACACCAATTGGATGACAAAGATCTTTCTTCACTCGGCAAAACAACTGAAGAAGTAACCAAATTTTCCATTACCCTCAATACTACAACACTCTACCTGGAGAGAAAGTGATTGATAAAACTAATCGAAAAAGGGAAGAAAATACCAGCTAACCTCATGCCTTTCTTCAAGCAAAGCGGGGCGGAAGAACTCAGGAGGTTGATCATATAAAACTCTGGCACTGTTCAGAACATTATTGCATACGAAATCAGAATCCAAATATTTCAGGTTATGTATGATCTATGAGCCAATTCATTTCATCTCACCTCACTCCCCAGTTCTGTTCCAATTCATGCTGCATTGCTTTTGTCACACAGAGAGAACCCGTTGCCATCTTTCCGTAATGCTTCTCAAACCTAAAGCAATGAAAAGATTATTACTTTCACCCTAAGAGATAAAAGAAATTCCATAGATGGTTTAAAACCACTATAATGTCTTTGTGTACTTACCAGCGGTATAAGGATACAAAGACATTGTTTCTACCTAAAGACAATGCCAGCAATGTATATCCAAAGTTATGCCAATCTACAACAAACGCTGCACGTCTCCATGAACTCGCCCACTTAACAGCAATTAGCGTTGGAACGGAAGGTGGATTCTGCAGACACAACCCTGTGAACGAACCTTCTGAAAATTTCGCAAAAAGACTAAAATGTACAAAGATTGTACCTGAACCAAGAAAATGTCAGGTGCTGGTACTTTGACGAAAAGGAACCAGAGAAGCATTGTAAACTGAATAAATGCCTTGAGCAAGAGAGTTACAGGATACAGTATCTTTGGCAAGAGGTTAATGAACCGAGGCTGCGCCTGTTTTNNNCCCCCCCCCAAAAAAAAAAGAAAGAAAGAAACAGATGATGAATCTACATACTTTTCAAGAAGTTTAAGTAAAGGATTTGATGGAATAATACCATGGTATGTATGTGGATCGAACGATGCTTTAAAACAGCTTCATGAGGTATAGAACCTATTCATGAATTCCAAAGGCATTTAAAATGATTATTGATAAGCTAACACTAAATTGTGAATCTTTTTACCGCCATAAGCAACAATGTCCACTTGAAGTGATGCCTGCATTATAATGTGTGTATTGATTATTGATAAGCTAAGGATGAGATAGATGATCAAGAACCGGATAGAAAAAAATGAGAGCAAACCTGACGAGCAAGAGAGAGAGCGTGATATTGCATACGAGGACTTCGACCAAGATCTCCAAGTACCACTACACAAGCTCTTCCTCTCTTCCCCATCCTATCCTAAATCATCATCACAAAAAGTTAAGCACCTTGATCCAGCTCAGATCATATTGATCTCATCAGACTTTGCTACTGATCCACGTGGAACTATACAGATCAACACTTTCAATGCGACTCTAAATACAAAGAGCTTCAAAATCGATTTCAGATCGAAGCATTTAATTTGAAAATCAAATCTTACGGTGTCTCCGTCGATAATGCTCCGGGCAAAAAAAACTTTTTCCGATGAGTGAGGCGGAGGAGAAAGAGATACTCTAATGGACAAATAAAATCGGGGCCGATAAGGAATTCAAATGGGCCCATAAGCTGCAAGCCCATATCTTTAATTAAAGTGTCACGTGTTTATCACGGGCGTTGTTAGACGAGGGAGTTCGGTTCGCGTAAGCCTAGCTCCAGGGCAAAATGGGCGTTGATGTGAGAATATATTTGGGGTTCCATTAGTTATACCCATATTTTCAGATGGACTTTAGATGGTCAAAATTGGAAAACCAATTAATCTATAAGTGTTTGTGGATTTGGTTAATATGGACATGGACGGTCCAATTAAAAAAAATTTCTAAAGTTTCCAAAATTTGAGAAAAAATTGGAAAATTTCATTTCATCATGAAAGAGAGTTTCTGCGATTCTTTTGGCGATTTTGGCGATTGAAACTGAGTTCCATCAGAGAAATTCTATCCGTTCGTTTCTCCGTTCAGTCTCTCCGTTCTCCGGTCTCCGACTCTCCATTCATCTTCTCTCGAGCTCTCGGAGGCAACTCGCAAATCGCGATCCTTCGTCTCTTGTTGTTGCTTTGTAATTCGACTCGCAAAGTAATTCGACTGTTTTCTTAATCCAAACCAACTCATTGTGACTCCTTTTGTTGTTTTGTTTTGCCTAGTCGAAACTTGAGGAATGAGGACAAGATCAGTTTTCCCGCCAAAACCGTAAAATCAAGTTTTTCCGCCAAAACAGCAAAATCGAGTTTTTCCGCCTAAACCGCAAAATAAAGTTTTCTCGCCAAACCGCAAAATTGAGTTCCCCCCCCCAAAACCGGAAAATCGAGTTTTTCCGCCAAAACCGGAAAATCAAAATTTTCCGCCAAAACCGGAAAATCAAGTTTTTCCGCCAAAACCAGAAAATTAAGTTTTTCCGCCGAAACCGTAAAATCGAATTTTTCCGCCGAAACCGAAAAATCGAGTTTTCCCGCCGAAACCAAAAAATCGAGTTTTCCTGCCGAAACCGGAAAATCGAGTTTTCCTTGCAAGATTAGAAAATCGGGTTTTCCTGCCAAGACCGCAAAATCAAGTTTGTCCATCAAAACCGAGTTTTTCCGGCAAAACCGCAAAACCGATTTTTCTACCGAAAACGCAAAATCGAGTTTTCTGCCAAAACTGTACAAATTTGTAGGTTTATAGATTAAAATTTAAATTTTTCTTATGGTCCATTATGGACTCCATGACAGTTCATGTAAACATGGGTGTTAGTGGATCTGGTCCTTAATTGACATAGTTCTTAATGGACAAGGTCATTCTTTGTCCACAAACAGTAAATGGATAAATGGGCATGAGCTAATGAACGTGGGCTAACTCAGTTTACAGCTCTAGCTCTAGCTACCCGAATGTGGTGGTGGGAAGGGCAAGCCATACGCGACTATATATCCACTCTGCTGCTTCATCAGGCCGGTCATGGACAGTGAAACATTGATTTGTAGTCTCCAAATTTTTTTAAAGAAAATTACATGTACATAAATCCTCACATTTATATTAATCTTTTTTTATTAAAACTTTCACTAAATTGCATGTGTTAATATTTATGTTGCTGTAAAGTCTGCAATCTTGTTGCATTACGTGGAAGAACACCCAAGCTTTTGTCTGGACCACAACTTTGTCAAGCCTAGTGATGTCTTCTTAATCCAATATTTTTATTGTGCCATCTTCTCTTTGCAGGACGCGAAGGAGGGCCATTGTTAATAATGCCAAAGGGGCGTTTGAAACGTGCATGAATTGCTAATGCATTATGTTTTTTAGTATCGTCTTCTCTCGTTCGTTTGTTATCGCAGAACGTCAAGGAGCTAGGCCCATCGTAAATTAATGCCAAAGCCAAAAAGGACATTTGAAACTTGTGGTGTTAGCTTTGCGAAATCACCGATACTACGAAAGCTCATAAATCTAACAACCTTGTTGTCGTTCTTTAGCAATAATGTAGTCGTTAAAGTGGTTGTTATTTATAGCTTTCTTTCGTATACTAGATATCACATAATTAACTCACTAATAGGCACAATGACTCTGCTAAAGTATGTTTGATTTAATTTTTAATTTTTAATTTTTTTTGACAAAGTATGTTTGATTATAAATTGCATTCTACGATTTGTCAACTTCTGATGATAAAATATTGTCTAGTTTTGCTTTAAAGTATTAGGAGTAAATGTTTATGTCAACGCATAATGAGAGAATAAGTAATAATTGACAAAATCCTGTATTACTTAGTTTATTGATTTCCAAATCTTTGACAAAAACTCATCTATTATTAGTTTTTTAAATACTAAGTCAATATTATTCAAAAATAAAAATTCCAACATGTTATTCAACTGTATGAGTAAAGTCTAGGGTAATCATCACATGAACATTGAGAAAGATAGAAACAGAACGTTAAAATTATAGGATTATGAATAATGAGGATTGACTATTCCTTGTCATATTTAGTAAATATATATTTTTCTACAATGAAATGAACGGAAAAAAAAATATTCTTTATCAATGGTAAAATTTCTTAGGAATATTAAAGAATGCATTGTTCCTTTTAATTACTTGGTCACCTTTCATAGCCTGAATTTACGAATATTAATTAAAAATCATTTTAAATTTAATTGAAATTATCTTAAGAAATTGTAAATTATATAATTTTTAATCCACATAATTTTATTTTATTTATTTATAAATCCATATATGATTTGCTAATCCTGTAAATGTTTAATGATTTAAAGTCGAACACAATTTAATTTGTATGTGTAAATCTAAATTTATTTAAGATTTATGCATATTTATGTTTTTAACATATTCTTTTTGTAAACAATTAAAATTTATTTGTAACATTAAATTCATAAGTAGACATGTATGTGTGAATTAGGAAACTAATTAATAACGGATGGTTAAAAAATTGAAATCACTGATACAATAACACATATTTTGCCTGGATTTCTAAATCCATCAGATCCAGTAATCGATAATCTCTACTATTTTAATCAACAAAAGGATGTATGTGAACTAATTTAAATTCAAGAGTTAAAATTGAAGACTCCGTAAAGATGTATGAGGACGTTTGTTGTTTTGATCGGTTAAGAGATTTGTTTTTGCTTTAAAAAAAAATAAGATTTGTTTTGTGTGTGTTTAATTCCTTTTTTTAGGCTCCAATCGGTGACATGTAGTATTAAGGTTGAGTTGCATTATGTATTGTAATTAGATGCAATTTGCAGTAAAAATAAAAATTATCATTTTATTAAAACTGTTGAGCGTAACTTGTTTGAAGTATAAATTGTAGTAACAATTTTAATAAAAAATAATATATAAATGATAAATAATTTTATTTTGAAAATTATTACAAATGATAAATATATTTTATTTTGAATATGTATAAAATATAAGAATTTGCCAAAATAAGTTGCAATATCTATTTTTTAGAGAATTATAATTACAAATAATATAATTGATTGGTAATTTTTTCACTTTATAAATTGTAGCAAGCATTATTTAAAATAGATAAAATGATAAATACAAAAATATAACACTTAATTTTAATTTAATAAGCAAAATAGATTAGAGAAAAGTTAAACATTACATTAATAATTATTTAAATATAAATCATTAATAATTATTTAAATATAAATAAACATATACGTGTATAGTACCCAAAACAATCTCACATAAACATATAAATTTATGTCAAATATTAATTACCAAAAAATTAACAATCTAAATTATAAAAAAAAAATATTTAGTTAGTTAAATAGGAAAAAATAAAGTTTATAGTAAAACCGAGTAGCAAATAAATAGTTGTACACAATTGTTGAGGATATTTATTAATTAACCAAAAGATGATAATTTTTTTTAGAAAAAAAAACGTGGATTAACTAATAAATATAACTCAACTTTGGTGCAACTGGATTACAATATTTTGGAATGGAATGATGTAGAATGGTGGATTCCGTTGATTCCAAAAAAAAATTTACCATTTGACATGAATGGAATGGAATGGTCATTCCACCAATTCCAAAAATATTATGATAAAATACAAAGAAAGTATTCCATAACAAAATTGTTCATGAATGAATGAAATGTATTTCATTCCATTTTTTGATGTATTGCATTCCTATCATTCCATTTATTTTAGTTCCATTAATTCCAAATCAGTTACAGCCATTATACTACAAACACAAAACTCAAAAATGTATAACTAAATCATTGATCGGTAACAGTTTTGATTAATACTCCTAACTCAAACTAAATCAAATGTATATCATGTTACCAATCAAAGTAACTAGGGGAATCCAAAGCTAGAACTCAAACTAATCTCAAATTTTGGATTTTCCCCACTTAAGACATCGACGATGGCCAACCATATCTAAATCATGGTGTTTTATTGATTTTGGTAGGTTAACAGTTTCTTAGTACTCTAGAATTATTTTCGTCCGACAAAGAGGATAAATGAGTGGGACAGCCAGAAGTTATAACTTCTGAATAATGGAAAAATGGTAAAAACGTGTAGCAATATCATATTGTTACGAAACAGATTGTGGATAATTTATAACCAAGAAATTATGATTTGTAATCTTTTCATTTATCTATGACGGTGTAATCTCCTATATAAGTAACCTCTATGTTATGAATAAAAATAGACTTTTCCATTTTATAGCACGTTATCAGCGCGAAACTCTAAATCCCTAAGCTAATACCCAAATCGAAAAACCCTAAAACCCTAACCCTAGCCGGCGATCCGACGAACTCTAAACCCCGATCGCGTCTCTTGTTTCTGCATCTGTTCCAGCTCGCGTCCCCGATCAGCTTCAGCCCACGGCGTTCCTA
>NC_027752.1:7982504-8003761 GCF_000695525.1 Brassica oleracea var. oleracea
GGTGGCCTCATGTAGACCTCATCTTCTAGTTCTCCTTGTAGGAAAGCATTCTTCACATCCATTTGCCATAGATCCCACTCTAGGTTGACAGCCAAGGATAGGATTATCCTTATGGTGTGAAGTTTAGCAACTGGTGCAAAGGTATCTAGATAATCCTCTCCATATGTTTGAGTGAAGCCTCTTGCTACTAGCCTTGTCTTGCGCCTCTCTACTGTCCCATCAGCATTGTACTTGATGGTGAAGATCCAGCGGCTTGTTACAGCTCTCTTGCCTTTAGGTAGTTCAACTTCATACCATGTATTATTGATGATCATGGCATTAGTCTCACTGCCCACTGATTCTTTCCATTCCTCATGCTCCATAGCTTCCTCATAAGACCTTGGAATGTATTCCTGATCCAACTCTCCAATAAACACCACATGTTCTTGGGGATAATGAGCTAGAGAGCACACTCCTTGTATGGGATGAGCCACAGCTTGAGCATTGAAGTAGACCCTATTGTTCTTCCAATTTAGATCAACCGGCTTTCTGATCCTAGAACTTCTTCTTGGAGCCGGCTGTGAACTACTTTCCTCAGTTGCAGCTTGATCAATATTAGGCTGCGGCTGGCTTGCAATCACTACTGGCTCCTCTTGAGTCACGTGATGATCCTGCTCCTCTTGTGTATGATGCTCAGCTTGATCATGACTTGCTGAATCCTATTGATAGTATTCAGCTTGATTGTCCCCCTCAGGATCAAGGTGAGGAATCTCAATCACATCAGTATCACCCTCAGTAGATGGCGTGGATTGAGTGGCCTCAGGTGTAGTGGCTCCTTGATCTTGGTGTATACGGATTCCAAGTCTTTCCATTACTCTCCTTAGGTTGTTAGCTCTATCCGAGGCTGAGTGGGACATGTTCTCTACCTCTTCCCGACTCTTTCCATCATAGTAGCCTCTAGATTCCACAAATTTTACATCTCTTGAGATTAAGACCTTCCTGGTCTCTGGTACATAACACTTATAGCCCTTCTGGTGGGGAGAGTATCCAATAAAGATTGCCTTTATGCTCTTAGCTTTCAACTTATCTCTTTGTTCTCCTGGTATCAAAACAAAACAAAGACACCCAAACACACGCATATGATCTATAGATGATTTTTTTTTGTTAAGTGCCTCATAAGGAGATTGATCTTGAAGGACTTTTGTGGGGATCCTATTGATTAGATA
Source organism: Brassica oleracea var. oleracea (assembly GCF_000695525.1). Classification (NCBI taxonomy): domain Eukaryota; kingdom Viridiplantae; phylum Streptophyta; class Magnoliopsida; order Brassicales; family Brassicaceae; genus Brassica; species Brassica oleracea. The sequence continues at coordinate 7,983,710 of NC_027752.1, forward strand.
GCATGCTGTTAGGACTGCATCTCCCCAAAAACGTTTGGGCACACTTGTGTGGAACATCATACTCCTTGCCACCTCCATGAGATGTCTATTCTTTCTCTCAGCTACACCATTTTGTTGTGGAGTATATGGGCAGCTAGTTTGGTGGATCATCCCATGTTTGGCTAAGTGTTGTTTGAAAGCATTGCTTGTGTATTCTCCTCCATTATCTGATCTCAAAATATTAATCTTGGCATTAAAGTGATTAGATACATGGTTTTGAAAATTTATGAAAGCTTCTAAGACCCTATCTTTAGATTGTAATAATGTGATCCATGTATACTTTGATTTCTCATCTATAAAGGTCACAAAATACTTATGATGTTCTCTAGATATGCATGGAGCTGTCCATACATCAGAGTGGATTAAGTCAAAGCAATTTTCATAAATAGTACTTGATCTAGGGAACACACTCTTGCAATGTTTGCCTAGGATACAAGCCTCACAATCACTTTTAAAGGAAATACTAGGAAGCATGATGTTCAAAGCACGAGAATGGGGATGTCCTAATCTAGCATGCCATAATACATCTTTAGGTAAAGTAGAAATGGAATTTAGAGCATAAGATAAATCGGCTGAGAGCTTAGTGTCTTCAAGTAAGTACAAGTCTCCCTTGGTTACACCTTTGCCAAGCAACCTACTAGTTTCAATATCCTGAAAGTAGACATCATTAGGAGTGAAAGTAACACTACAATTCAAGTCATTAGTGGCTCTTTTAACTGATAACAAGTTAGAGGTAAAACTAGGCATGTAGAAAGCTTTAGAATCTTTATCAAATAGCCTAAGATCACCTACACCTTTGATTGGTACTTTCTCTCCATTAGCTATCATAACATTTCCTAGGGCAGGAACAATATTTTTAATTAAGCTAAGATCACTAATCATGTGATGACTTGCCCCTGAATCTATAACCAATGGTTTTGTAATTTTAGGTTCAGTTAAAGCATTCAGAAAGGTACCACAAGTGGAGGCATGTAAAGAGGTACCAAGTGTGTTACCAGAGTTGTCTTTGAGGAGTTTGATGAGAGCCTCAATGTCAGAGCGTCTGATGACTTCATCTTGATTGTTCCTCAAGGTCAGGTTGCCACTAGACGCCATTGCTTTGCCTTCACCACCTGCTGGAGCTTGGCGCATGCTTGCTGAAGTAGATGGCTCTCCCATGTCACCAGAGAAGTTGGCTCTTGTATCATTGTAGTTGGCTCTGAACTTCTGTGGCTTAAGGTGAGGATGGAGGATCCAGCACTTGTCCTTTCCATGGCCTCTCTTCTTGCAATGATCACATGTCCACACCTTCTTGTCTTCAGTCTTGTAGGTACCTTTATTTGCAACTCCTTCAGCTTGGTTTGCAAGTACCAAGTCTCGCTTGCCTCCAAAGAGCCCCACTGATCCTTGTTCTTTTTGAATCAAAGCACACACTTCTTCAAAGGATGGGAGTTCCTTGTCTCTTAGGATATGCTTGATGAGGTCATTGTATCCAGGGTTGAGAGTAGAGAGAAGAGCAAACACCTTGTCTTGTTTTCTCCTTTCATTCAACACATATGGATCAATGGTTGCTGGCCTTAGCATCTCTAGCTCAGCCCACAGGGATCTAAACTTCCCAGAGTGTTTATCAAAGTCATTGTCCTCTTGACTTAGAGAATTGATAGCCCTCTTGACCTCAAACACCCTACTGATGTTGGACTGGTTTCCATAGACCTTCTTGAGTGTATCCCATAGGTCTTTGGAGGTTTCACAGTAGCCATAAGCTTCCTGGAGTGGAGCATCAAGACTGGACTGAAGAATAGACAGCACCATGAGGTCCTCTTGATTCTTCTTCTTGTCGCCAGCTTCACTCACCACCACTTCTCTACCATCCTCTCCTAAGGTTGTTTTCTTTGGGTTCTTGCCTTCTTCAACAATATCCCAGTAGCCTCTGCCACCAAGAGCTGTCTTAGCAAGTCTTGCCCATAACAGGTAGTTAGCTCCCTTAAGGGTAGCTGGAATCACAAACATTTTTGAATTTTCTCCAGAATCCATCAAGAACAACTCAAGAACAGTTCAAGAATGGTGAGAGAAAATAGAAAATATTTTTGTAAGAAATAATCAGAGTAAAGGTTTGCGGAAGTAATAGGTTTGAAGAGCTTAATTGCTCTGATACCATGTGAGAATTAGTGATTTATGAGATGGTTTATGTGATAAGATCAAAGAGATTAAGGAGTTTGAGTAAAAATAAGAAAGAGAGAGAGAGTATTGCAAATGAGAGAATATGAAGAAGGAATCTCTTATTCCATATTTCCTTTTGGTTCTTACATGAATTACATAAATAGATAAAAGAGTTGACAATGAGACAATAGGAAACTATAAACAATTTGGACCAGATCTGAGAATGTCACTCTCAACTATGTAGAAAGGGATAGCTCCCATCTCTCTTCATTCCTTAAGAGCACATGTGACAAACGCAAATAGCTGATTGATAGACCATAACTTATGAGGTCAAAACTCCCATTCACAGCTTGGGCCACACGGGATTTACATGCACCTAAGTTAATACGCATCATGTCATTTAGTGAGCATAGATATCCCCTATCACAATTATTAACAGGTCAAGAGCCAGACATACCCCATCATAAGACATTTAGATGTGTTGTCTATGTACTAATTGCTCCACCACAGAGAACTAAGATAGGACCTCAAAAGGAGGATGGAGATATATGTTGGATATGATTCTCCCACAATAATAAAGTACCTTGAGCCAACTATGGGTGATTATATTTGAGGCCAGGTACACGGATTATTTTAAGACCAGAAGGAGAAAAATAATAAAGCTGGTAAAAGAAATATAATGGAATCAACCATTAATGTCTTGGCAAGATCCTCGGACTAAAGAATGTGAAATAGATGTCCAAAGATTATACATTTACAAAACTAGCTAATCAAATTGTAGACACATTTGCTGACCCGAAAAAGAATGACTAAGTCATATATAAACCAGCTTGTAAAGCACCAACGAATTTGATGTCCAAGAAGAGACACAGTCAAGTTGCTACAGACTCTAGACAACGTATGAAACGTGGTAGACCAAATAGGTTCCAAAAGATAAGAATCCTCGGAAACGAAACAAAAGAAAGGTGTAGAGAATGATAATCAAAATCCAAATCCGAGGTTACTAAGGAAACCATCCCAGCCATGGAGATAAGGCAGGCCGGCTCTAAGGTACAGGTACCAAACAATGTAGCTTGGGACGCCAAGCTGCAAAGTATTAAAGATCCTGGTAATAATGAATCTCAATCGATTATATCATGTTTGATTGTCTGGAATATAATGGAACCAATAAGGAATGTCGACATAAGATGATTTATTTGCATACAAGGTAGCACTTGAATTTATGAATATAAGCGAGGATCATGAACCCACGTCAATATAAGAGTGTGCACTCGTAGAACAGATTGGATTGAATGGAAACGTGGGGTTAAATAGTTTAAAGAAGAAATGTGTATTTGGCCATATGCTTAAGACGCCATATGATGTTAAAACCAGTGGATATAAATATAATAGAAATCGTGAGATATAAAGTTGATGTTGCACAAGGATTCTCACAAAGACCAGTAATAGATTATGAGGAGACATACTCCCATGTGCTGGATGCAACTACTTTTAGATTTCTCATAAGTCTGGATATATAAGAGAGAAAATTAGACTTGCAGCAAATTGATGTAGTGACTGCATATTTATATGGTCCACTGGATAATGAAAGTACTAGAGGGTATTGAGCTGAAAATACGGCAAGTTCTCGAGAACAATAATGATAATCATCAAAGTATATGATCTGAATATCCTAGGAACCTCTGGATACAATTTTCCAAACAGTTGAATATCTCAAGAAAGAGTTTGAGATGAAAGATCTTGGAAAACAAAGTTTTGTTTGGGATTACAGCTTGAGTACATTAACAATAAAATCCTTGTGCATCAAATAGTATATACAGAAAATGGTACTCAAGAGATTTAATATGGACCAGTCTCACCCATTATCTAGTACATGAGCGTGAGATCACTTGTTTTGGACACTGATCCATTCAGTCCAAAGGTGGACGATAAAGAAGTCCATTATTTGGTTTTGTTGATTTATTTTCAGACAGGTTATGTTTTACACATGCTGGTACATGCATATCACATCAACATCATCCAAGATTTCGTGTGTGTATTTGAGGTCGATGACTCAATATGTTCGATCAGATTGTGGCATGGCCGATGGTAAAGAAGAACCAACTATCATGTTCGAGGACGAAACATATTCTGCCCAAGATTTTCATCACCCACAGATTGCAGAAAATTGAGTAATGTCCAAATCAGGAGGAGTAATGTGTGTTGTACTCTTTTTTCTTCACCATGGTTTTGTCTCAATTGGGTTTTCCTGGTAAGGTTTTATTGAGGCAACATTAAAGCACATTACAAGCTCTAAATGGTTATGACATCGAAGGGGGAGTGTTATGAACCAGATTGTGGATGACTCATAACCAAGAGATTATGATTTGTAATCTTTCCATTTATCTATGACGGTGTAATCTCCTATATAAGGAACCTCTATGTTATGAATAAAGATAGATTTTTCCATTATTTTTATAGCACATATAAGATTATCTTTCTTTTTTATCTTTTTGGTACAAAACGGTTGGTTAAAATGCACAAATGAGTGGGACAATTTCTAACTTCTGAGTTATAACTTCTGAAACAGGGTTAAATGAGGTAAAACCGTTGAGCAAGATTTTGTTTTCAAATGATATTTTTAGATTGTTGTATATTTTTTAAATATATTAAAATTTAATTATAGATACATCAGTTTATGATTAACTAGTTTAAATCACTCAAAACTAATAACAATTCAATAAATTAAACATTTTTAGAATTATTTATTATCAACTAATAAAATACATAAAAAAGTTTAAAAAAGTTTTGAAACAATTTTACATAAATTTATTTAAAAATGGTAAAATTACTATTTTTATATAATTACGTATTAATCCAAATTTTGATCATACGGATCACATATGATCCAGTTTGTATCATAGTTGATAAGTAGATCATTCTAAAGTATAACTCAATTTTAACTATTCCAGTAAATAGAATTAAACTTTTGTTAATAACACTTGTTGCAAGTAGGTCGCAGATATCTATTATTATATATACATAACCAAAAAAAAATCTTCTTGAATGATATATTTTTCACATATATTAATCTAGTAATATTTTACATTTTATAAATTAACATTAATTGTATAAAATTTTGTTTCATTTATAACTGATTGGTAAGTTAAATTACATACATATAACTGGAAATTTTATTAAAAAGAGTTGTATTCAAGTATATAATAAGATCTATTACTATTTAATACTATAATTGATGAACTTAAAATTGTATCAAATAACAACTTTCTCAAACCAAAAGTGCATGAAGCATTGGAGATAAAACCATTTGAGATCTTCCATTCAATAAACTTTAATGAAAATTTCAAATTTTGTATGTGGCACTCCACCTAATTCTCACCTAGGTCCACCCTTTACATAAGTAGTATATAATAATTTTCGGGATCAGCTCTTGTGAATTATGTATATATACCACCAAAACGCCTCGTAGTATCATTTACTTCATTCCAAAGCTATCATCCTAAGTCTTCATCGGAGAACGATACCAACGCACCACTTGTAACATCTCTCATATTCACATCCTCTCTCGAGTAGATCATACATATAACTTCCCTGTAACTTATAGTACGATGATTTTTTCAAAAAAAAAAAAAAACTTATAGTACGATGATGAAATTAGTTCATATAATATGTAGATCATTCTTCTGACTCTGTGTGCTTAGTGTATTATAATATATATCATCTTACTGCAAAAGCTAAGTATGATCCATTGGTGCAATTATTTACATATAAAGTTAGGATTACTGTCTTCGTATTTTATGTAGTTATAACCTTTTTAAAATATACAATCCCATGTGAATATATAATATATTTCTTCCTGCTGTTTAAAGTGGAAAATGTGGAGGTTGAAGATAGGAGAAGGAAGAGGAAAAGATGATCCGTATTTGAAGAGCACTAACAGCTTCGCTGGTCGGCAAATATGGGAGTTTGATCCACATGCCGGCACGTCGGAGGAACGAGCGGCGGTTGAGGAGACTCGCCGGAGTTTTCACGATAGTCGCCATCAGGTTAAAGCTTGCAGTGATCTTTTGTGGCGCATGCAGGTACGTTTTCCTTATTATCAACGTTATTATTGTTCAATACAACATACATATTTTTCCTTATTTTTTACAAATTTATTCTAAAACATTAATTTTATTTTATTTGATTCAAATTCAATATTTAGTCCGAATATATTTGAGTTGTAGATTTTATTTCGATCTTTTTAAACTATTTCGATCTTTTATAAAAAAAACTCTATTTTGATCTGAGTAAGATATATATATGTATATATATATAAGACAAGAATATAGATTTATAATCTGATTTCAATATATAATTTTGGAAAAATCTATTAGTAGGTCAAGGTGGCAAAATTGTAAGAATAATGAAATTTTTCATTATTATTTATTTTAAAATTACGGTCAGATATGGGAGGATATTAGAACAATTATATATGTCCGGTTAATTATACTAGCTTAATTGTAAAATTAATAAAAATTATCCAAAATAATGATTTGGTCTAAATTATATTAATTATATGTATATTAGAAAGACTGACCAATTAGGTTAAACATTTGTTAATCAGCAACATTTAAACATAATGATACCATATTAGTTCCTCAAGGAGAAGAAGTTCGAGCAAATAATCCCGCCGGTGAAAGTCGACGATGCCGAGAGAATCACAAAAGAAGCAGCGACCAATGCATTGCGAAGATCCGTTGACTATTTCTCGGCGTTGCAAAGTAGCGACGGCCACTGGCCAGCTGAAATCACAGGTCCACTCTTCTATGTTCCTGTGATGGTAAGTTTTTATGCCAGAGAGCCTTTCTTGGACTACAAGTAAGGGTTTAGTGAAAGAAAAGAAATTGAAGTGGGTGTTTTTTTTTGTTGTTGTTGTTGCAAGGTGTTCTGTTTCTATATCACAGGACATCTTGATGAGATATTCACTAAAGAGCATCGTAAAGAGATGCTTCGATATATATATTGTCACCAGGTACAGTGTTGCACTAGTCTGCCTGAGTAAAAGGACCTCGAAACACTGATCTCATATTAACCTCTTGTGTTATGTTTTGCTTCTCAGAATGAAGATGGTGGATGGGGATTACATATAGAAGGCAAGAGCGGTATGTTTTGCACCGCACTGAACTACATATGTTTGCGTATTCTTGGAGAAGGTCCAGATGGAGGACCAAGAAATGCCTGCAAGCGAGCCAGGCAATGGATTCTTGATCGAGGTGGTGTGGCTTACATACCTTCTTGGGGAAAGTCTTGGCTCTCGGTAAGATTTTCAGAAACATAAGCATGACCGGATCTAAGATTTAGTGAGCCATAAACATTTTAGGTTAATTTCAACAAAAAATTTATTGGTAATTTAGAGGCCATGCAAATATATGTATAATAATAGTTATTTAAAATTTGGAGACCAGGACGAATGTTTCATGTGGCTGAGAACTGACCATGCACATAAAAAAAAAAAATATATATATATATTCAAAAAGGTAGTTGTGTTTATTTATATCCATTATATTGTATTTGTCTGTGTAGATACTTGGAATCTATGATTGGAATGGAACCAACCCAATGCCTCCAGAGATCTGGCTCCTACCTTCTTGGCTTCCAATACATCTTGGTTTGTTATTTTTGTAAAATCTTGGAGTAATTTCTTTTGTTGTGTGATATGATGTTTTTGAAGTAAGAAAACAATAATAACAACAGGGAAAACTACATGCTTTTGCCGGCTGGTGTACTTGGTCACGTCTTACTTTTATGGGAAGAGATTTGTTGGTCCAATAACACCTCTTATTCTAGAACTTAGAGAAGAACTCTACCTACAATCTTATGAAGAAATCAATTGGAATAGAGCAAGAAGTCTATACGCAAAGGTTAGTTCAGACTTTGTTTTGTTTGTTTGTCTTCTATAAGATTCTTATGTTGTACCATGTAGGAAGACATGTATTACCCACATCCTTCTATTCAAGACTTGGTATGGGACAGTCTTCACGTTTTCGGGGAGCCTTTGCTTACACGTTGGCCACTGAACAAGCTTGTGAGAGAAAAGGCTCTTAGGGTAGCGATGGAGTACATACACTATGAAGATGAAAACAGCCGGTATATCAACATTGGATGCGCTGGGAAGGTGAAACACATTGAGTAGTCCTTTAAACAAAAGCTTATAAGACATGACAAGAATGATATTTAAGAATATGTATGATCTGACTAAAAACAGGCAATGTGCGTACTTGCTTGTTGGGTTGAAGATCCAAACGGAGAATATTTCAAGAAGCATCTAGCTAGAGTACCAGATTATTTTTGGATTGCTGAAGATGGGATGAAAGTTCAGGTAAGGTCACCTATATATGTATACGCTCAATCACTAGGTTACTTGAGTTCCAAGCATTTATGATGCAGAGTTTTGGAAGTCAACTTTGGGACACATCACTTGCGATTCAAGCTTTACTTGCTAGTAACCTCTCAGATGAAACTGCTGATGTACTCAAGAAAGGACATGATTTCATTAAGAGATCTCAGGTAACTTCATTATAGTGCTCTATATAGTTGAATATATATATATGTGTGTTTATTCCTGAGTCAAAGAACTTTGAAGATCAGAGAAAACCCTTCGGGAGATTTCAAGAAGATGAACCGACACATATCCAAAGGAGGATGGACTTTCTCTGATCGAGATCAGGGATGGAATGTTTCAGATTGTTCAGCCGAAGCATTTAAAGTAATCAATCACAAAACACAACTTAGCTGTTGTTGTTGTTGTTCTAATTAAGGATAATGTTTTGTCTCAATTAACACACATCTTGGTGGTTTGATAGTGTTGTCTTCTACTCTCCAAGATGCCACCTGACGTTGTTGGCCCAAAAATGGAACCTGAGCAGCTATACGATTCTGTGAATCTCTTACTATCTTATCAGGTGAGAATATCAATCCCTAAGACAAATGTTTTATGCTAAAATGACAAATGAAATCAAACTCTTGTGACCATTTCTTTGTTTGTAGAGTGAAAATGGAGGTATGACAGCATGGGAGCCTGCCCGTGGATATGGATGGTTAGAAGTAAGAACTCACTGTTCTACTTTATTGTATCCAATTAATATTAAGAGTTTTTTTTATCATCAGACTAAACCCATATCCTTTTTTGTAAATATGTGTTCCAGTTGTTCAACCCTACAGAGATGCTAGCTGATCTTGTTATCGAGCGTGAGTACGTGGAATGTACTTCATCGGTTATCCAAGCATTGATCATGTTCAAGAAACTATATCCAGATCACAGGACCAGAGAGATTGATAGAACCATTGAAAAGGCGGTGCAATTTATAGAAAACACACAAGAAGCAGATGGTTCATGGTACGGTCCCATTAAACTTAAAAAAAAGAGTGTATATCTAAGGCCAAAAGCTTGTTCCAAAAAAAAAAAAAAAACAGGCCAAAAGCATGATCAGGACAAGTATCTCATTTTCTTATTGGCAGGTACGGAAGCTGGGGAGTTTGCTACACATATGCAACATGGTTTGCTCTTGAAGGCTTAGCATCAGTTGGTAAAACGTATGAAAACTGTTTGGCTATGCGTGAAGGTGTTGGCTTCCTTCTCAAGAAACAAAACAGCAGTGGAGGTTGGGGAGAAAGCTATTTGTCTTGCTCTGAAAAGGTTAATGTCTCTTTTATAATCTTTTCAACGTTTTAGAAAGTGCTTTAAGCAACAGAGTCTTGAATCTTGTTGGATAATGCAGAGATACATAGAGTTAGAAGGAGGAAGATCAAACCTGGTGCAAACCGCTTGGGCATTGATGGGTCTAATTAAAACGGGACAGGTTTGTCAAACCAGTTCTTATTCAAAGTATTTATTTATAAAAAGGTACGTCATGTTTTAATATGTTTTGTTAACAGGCCGAGAGAGATCCATTGCCTCTTCACCGTGCAGCGAAACTTATCATCAATTCGCAGTTGGAAAACGGAGATTATCCCCAACAGGTACTCTATGATCTCTCTCTCTCTCTCTCTCTTTCTCTACATCCAAAATATCATAAGGACCAAAGAAATGATTTTTACTTGATGTATTATTATAATAACATATGTTGTTGCTTGTGTGCAGGAAATGACAGGAGTGTTCATGAAGAATTGTTTTCTAAACTATGTCACCTACAGAAACATCTTCCCTATATGGGCGCTTGCAGAGTACCGCAAAGTTTTTTAGCTTTTGCAGCTACTCAAGATTTTTAGTTATACACATTATTATTTCACATAGTTACCCGGTCAATGTATGTTGTTACACCCTTTTCTTTTGGTCTCTTTCGATTGGACTGTACCATGAATAAAACTATATTCAAGAAGTCGTCTTCGCTTTTTAACGGGAGTGAGAAAAATTAGAGTCCATAGTACTCATAAGATAAGATACTAAAACCCAACTTAGATAGATATTGGGCGATACACAAAAGAATCTTAAAACATCCAAACACTACAAAAGCCACAACTCTCGTTCGGTCACACTGGTAAACACTGTTGAATGGGAGATGGAGAAGGTGCTGAAAGACAAGTTCTTCTTTAACAACTACTTTTATTACATTATGTTTTGCGAGGAGGCGGTGAGCTGCTGCTGCTACTGTTACTGCTGCTTCTTTTCCCTCTCAGTGGCCTACACATTTAACAGCCAACAACAACAAACTCATTCTCCGTGTTTAGAATCTGAGAGCTATAACATTTGAACATTATTTGTAACAATTCCTTTTGACTTTGTTTCATCAGTCTCATTATCAATCACATCAAAGATGATCACCACTGTTAAGCACTGCACATATTGTCTTTGATATAACTAGTGCGAACATATTATTTCACGTTAACATATCAATCACGTTGAGCTCAATAACTAGTGTCCGCTCCAAACGTTTACTGTGTGTCTTTCATCATGATATCGATCGACTTTACTACAAATCTAGAAAGTGAGCATTTTTCTACTAATGCATTCTGCCAACATAAAGTGTTTCCAGTTAAGATGAGGAGTGAGGACTAGTGTTCAGCAAAGAAAGTGTTTACCTTCTAGGACTGCGGCTCCTTGAAATCTTCCTAGGAACCTGTGAGTTTCAATTACGCACACAAGACAAAAAATAAAATAAAAACACTACTCAACAAGGCATCAACATTTTATAGCTAAAAAGTATCTGCAACAAGCCCTTACCCTTCTGGGACTTGGCGAACTAGAGTATGAAGATGACCTCCCACGTCTCCCAGCTGGACCTCGTCCCCTGCTTATAAAGAAAGACACATTTACACCAATAGCATACTCCACATACATCTATTTAACTTATCATATTAGGTATATATATGCTAGGAAAAAACAAGCGCAAAAGACATGTCACGACGCATATCATCATAGGTACTATCTCATCTACGCAACTGCAACGAAATAAAATCTAGGAGATGTCAAAGGTGGCCCAAAACACATTCTTAATGGGTTTAAACATACCTGCGGGGTGAAATGGACCTTGAACGATAGCGAACAGGTCTACGAACTGGGGATCGGCTACGTCTGCGGATTGGAGATCTTCTTAGAGGACTGCGTAGTCTCCTTGGAGGTGACCTGAAACCAATTCAATATAATTACAAAACTGACACCTTTTCTAGCTCCAATGAACCAGCCTACAAAGCAGTAGTTCCTATCGTCCAAACACTAGGGGAATAATTTTTGTAATTATGAATGGACTTACCTTCGTCTTAGAGGAGGAGGAGACCGTCTGCGAACAGGGCTGCCACGGATTCTTCTAGGGGAGCCCCTGTTGATACATAAAAGATGAGCCATTGATTCTAAAATAGACACAGGAAAAAAATGGTGCAAACAGCTGACCTTGGAGGAGATCTACGCCGTCTTGGAGGAGAAGACGGCGATGCAGCCCTGCGTCTAGGAGGTGTATCACCACGACGGCGGATAGGAGAGCTTCGCCTTCGACGAGGGGGAGAATCAGGTAATCTCCTAGGTGATGCGCCTCTCCTAGGCAGAGGTGATCGCCTTCTTGGAGAAAGTACTGGTTTCCGTTGCGGAGAAGCTAATCACACATTGATGAAAATCATTGACACAATCAAAACATATGTTACAACAATAACAAAAATATAAACAAAGACGTACTCTCTCTTGGGCGCCTGGGCCCATCTTTCTCAATGTCAGCACCGGCACTATCAGATTTTGGAGCCTCTCTTTTTGTTGCACTTGAGACAGGTTTAGGGGGTGGGGATAAGTTCTGACGCGGTGGTAGTGTGAACTTTGCTTTGACAACATTTCCATCAATCTGACCCTGCGTTAAATAAACAAGAAAAAAGACAAGCATAAATCTTTTCAGCCAATATGTTAAGTACTAAACAACATAGTGCATTAAAAATTTGGAAAAAGACATACACCATCCATAAACAGCTGAGCTTTCTCAGCATCGTCTCTTGCCTTGAACTCAACATAAGCATACCCTTTTGGAAGATTAACCTGTTAATATGCAAAAGAGTTATGAACAGATTTCTTAACAAGTAATGCCAGTAAAGATAGAGAACAGCGAAATAGCAACTTACAGCTCGATCCATGGCAAGTTCCACATGAACAACTTCACCAAAGTTGCCTACAAATACGAGAACGAAAACTCATTACTAACACACAGTGAGGAGATTTTGGCATGTAGCCAAGCAAATTGGTCAGCAGCAGAAAACAAAATTCAATAGCAATAATGCCAGCGATGGTCCACGACAGTAACGACTGGTTTTTAGGTTGAGGTTGAACTCAGTTTATCATGTAGGAACAAGGGGTATGAAAGATCAACCAACATACCAAATATTTCTTTGAGATGGCCTTCATTCACATTCCTGCTGAGAGAATCAACATGGAGAACAAGTGATTCTTGAACAGGTGCAGCTTTCCTGAAACTATAATCCGATTGTTAAGTCATCAAAAAGTGAGGATCTAATAAAAGCATTAAAATACTGAAACTTCCAAGCAGAGATACAAACACGATAAAACTACATATCAGCTGAAACGGTACCACCATTTCTCTAATGTAATTACATTTTTTTTAACTAAGCCTGCTAGGGGGAGCGAGAAAGAGAGATGTTAATGTTCAATATGAACATCCTGAAGTGGAATATAATAATAAGCGAGTAATGAGTTTTACCTAGAGGGTGAAGGAGGAGGAGAGCGACCTCGCCTACTAGCAGGCCCAGCAGAACTGCAAAGAATAGATCACAACATTCACGCCACACGAATAAGAATTTACACATAATTATTATTAAATATTAATAAATTGCAACAGTCTCCAATCTTAAAACCTCTAAATGCAACAGACTTCTTCACACCACGAATACCGAATCCAATCAGGAAACGAAATTGGAAAAAAAAAAAAAAAAAGTTAGAAAGACAACCCTAACCTTTTACCACGAGGTGGAGGAGGACTGCGACTCCCAGAGCTAACGCTCCTGGAAGGAGAAGAAGAAGAAGAAGACGAGAGCGATCTGGAACTGGAACGGGAACGGGAGCGCGAAACAGACCTGGACGGACTCGAACGAGATCTGGAGCTGGAACGAGAGGAAGACCCAGAGACGGAAGGTGAACGACGTCCACGACTTGGTTTCGCCATGGGGCGACAATCGAGCAGAATCGCGAAGACGACGAAACTTTGCTTCAAAACCCTAAAAGCGGATAAAAAAGAAAAGAGAGTGACTGTGAATTTTACCCCTTTTTTTTTACAAGCATTAAAAAATTCCGCGAGATGATGATACGTGGCGGCTAATTATTATTTTTAAAGGGCTTTTTTTAGCTTATAAGGCCATGACAAACTTTTTGATGGCCTTTTAGGCCTTTTTACATGTTGCGTTTCCTTTATTCGTTTCGCCGGGTTAGCAAAATAAACCGAACCCGAAAATTCTAACCGAATTCGATCCGATAAAAATGAATTCGAACCTATCTGAACCCGACGTAAATACCGATTGAATCTTATTTTATAGTATTTTGGGTTATGTATATTATCCGAACCGAACCCGAACCTAAATGAGTACCCGATAGAACCCGAAAGATTCAAAATCCCCCAAAATAGCTTGTACCAAACATGATCTTAATTCTTAATATGTATCTAAAATACACAAAAAAATTATTGAACATCTAAAATAATTATCTATTACATTAAGGTTGATGATTAAAGTTAGCGGTTAAAGCTTGAAGTTTTTAGATTTTGTGTTTGTTTTCATTGTATAATGTTTTTCATTTTATAAGAACTTGGTTTTTGTTTTATGCTTTCTTTTATTTGGTTTTCTTTCTATCGATAACTATGTTTACTTTTCATTTGATTTTGAATGATCGAGTTTGATGTTTCTTTCTTATTTTTGAATTGATTTTACTTATGTTTTGGTTACAAATAGATATAAATCACGTATTTTAAAACCGAAGAACCGATTTTACTTATGTTTTGGTTGCAAAGTAGATACAAATTATGTACTTTTAAACCAAAGAACCGATTGGGATCCGAACCCGAAAGTACATCGGGTTGTACCGGTTCTTTGAAGATTTACCAACTCCGACATGAACCAGAGAGAACCCGAACCGGTCCCGAATCGAACTCATATAATCCGAATAGGGCTGATTTTGATAAACCCGAAAAACCAAGACCCGATTGGACAAAACCGAAATCCGATTGGGACTCCGAATGCCCCATGCCTACGTTTTGCCGTTAATTTCATGAATTTTGTTTTTTTTTTCAATATATAAAAAAAGCTATGAAGTAGCAACTCATAATTTAATACTCAACTAATCGTTAGAAAAATGTTCTAATCGATTTAACAATGCTGTTAAGCAAGAATTGTTTATACTATGGTCGCAAAACCATACCGCATGGTATTTTCTATTAAAAAAAAAAGATTATGGAAAAAGATTATGGTCGGTACGTAAGTTAAAGAACTTATCAATAAAACATAAATAAATAAAATATAAAAAAAAAAAGAAGGAAAACAAAATACACATCCTTTTCAAAAGATAAAGCTGGCAACCGCCCAACCCCACATCACCACTCCTCTCTCCTCATTCTCCTAAAAGAAAATTTTGTTTGGTTTCAATTTTGTCAAAGTAACCCAAATTTATCTATCGTTCATTCATTTCCCTCAAATCACAAACTTCAACTCTAGCCATCTCATCGTTCCTGGAGGCGGCAGCCAAATCTATTTCCTTTCCTCCTCCTCCAGAACGGTTCGTTTCCTTTTTCCGCTGTCATCTGAGATTCACAGTGTCCTAGTATACATTTAGGGATTCAGGATTTCGAGAAAAAAAAACTTGAATTTTAGATAGCTGCATCGTTTTAGGGTTTTGTTTTCTCCGATCACTCTTTTTTTTTTGTTGTTGTCTAATATGGGTTTTCTGATTTATTTATTTTTCAATCGATTCCAAGTTTGTTCTTTTTAAATACTAATCCTGTTGTTGCATTTGGGTGAATTTAGAACGGTCTTAGCAGTGGGAGTAGTACTATTGGAACAAGCCTCCTCAATCCTCATCATCATCTATGGATCTTAAGCAGATTGGAGATAACTCTACAGGTTCGTTGATTTTATGTTAGCTCAAGTATGCTCCTTTAAATTAGGTTAACTCAATCTAGTTTGATCTTCAATGGTTCATACCTGGTTTGCAATAGTTTCATCTCCTAATGAATTTATTTAGGAAATATATATAGTGTCCTTGCATACTATGTGGTACTATTACATGTAATTGATTATTTCCTTGGTGCAGGTGGTAACTCTGTCTTTGATGCATCTCAGTATGCCTTTTTTGGGAACCATGTTGCTGAGGAGGTTGAGCTTGGTGGCTTGGATGACGAAGAAGAGGAGTTTCCTCTGGCTGGGATAGGACAAGATTTCGCCTTTGATAAGGAAGAGGTTATTATTCCCTAAACCCCATCTTTTTTTTTATCTCTTCCATGTCTTCATGTGTGACTTACAGTTCTCCCCAATACTTGCAGACTGAACTTTCCAGAACTCTCTCCGACGTTGATGATCTTGCTGGCACATTTTCAAAGGTCAGCTAGCTTTATTAGGCCTCTGTTCAATTGTCTTACTCCCATCATGTCGTGGTTTCTTTTCTTGTGCTCGAGCAAGAACTTGTTTATTGAAGCTTATAACCTGAGGATTTTTATTCTTTGCTGTTACAGCTGAATAGGGATCATGACGGACATAGAAGCACGGTACCAATAGCTGACAATGGATCAAGACAGAGTGAGTTATTATGTGCATTGAATATTATCTCTTTACACAAGGAACGAATAACTGATATCATCATTGTTTGTTGCTTCAATTTTGCTCATCGCATATCTTAAGTTTCTCTATGGGGAATATAGAGGATGTTCTATTTAGTTGTGTTCATTACTTGAGAATTTTATGGTGTGATAGATTTCCAGCTTCCAGCTCATTTTCCTTTATTCATATTGTGGTTGTTTGGGCATCACTTGGGATCTTCCGTGTCTTGTACTAAGGCTTTAGGGTTAGCAGTTCACTAGATCTGTAATTAACCCCTTTATCATTCATCTTTCTTCCCAGATTATTTTGTTGATGGACGGAACCAGGGGGAGGAGTTGCCAAATTTGTATGGCCAGCAGATACTGGATTCCAATGACAAAAGGTGGATATCTCAGCCTTTTTCTACTCCAGATCTTATTGAGCAAAGAAACCTGCACAGGGCAATATCATATCCTGAGCCACAGCATCACCAGCGGCCGCACCAGCATCAGCAACAATTTTCCAGCGAACCTATTCTTCTGCCAAAGTCATCTGGTGGCAGACCGCCAGATCAGCAATATCATTCTGGCGGGCCTCATATGGGATCCCCAAATCTCTCCCCTTTTCCAAATTCTCATCCTCGGTTGGTTGGCATGCATCATGGGTCACCACAGCTCACTGGAAACATGCCTCAGTTTCAACCTCTGAACAATCGCCCACCAGCTCAATGGATGAATCGGCCAAACATGTATCCTGAGGATACTTCTGGGATCATGAACATGTTGCCACAACAGCAGTTACCTCATCAAAACGGTTTGTTGCCTCCACAGCAGAGGATGCCTCAGATGCCGGTTCCCCAGAATAGTATACCACATCCGATGCAGCCTCATGGGCATTTGCCAGGAATGCAACCTCAGTTTTTTAATTCCCACCTTTCTCGTTCTTCATCCTCAGGCAGTTATGATGCAATGCTTGGGTTTGGTGATATGAGGGAAGCAAGACCAGGATCAGGCCAGGGGAACAGACAAAACATGCGGTTTCATCAACAGAGTTTTGATGGTGGTCTTCAAAGGAGAGATAGTCGTTTCCGGTCGAAATACATGTCAGCTGATGAAATAGAGAACATGCTAAAAATCCAGCTTGCAGGCACACTTACCAATGATCCTTACGTGGATGATTATTACCACCAGGCTCGTCTTGCTAAGAAACCGGAGGGTGAAAAGCAGAAGCATCGCTTCTGTCCGAATCATTTGAGAGACCTTCCATCTCGTGCACGTACCAACAACGAGCCCCATGCGTTTCTTCATGTTGACGCTCTTGGTCGAGTTCCTTTCTCTTCTGTCCGCAGGCCTCGTCCTCTGCTTGAAATGGATCCTAAATCTGGCAACCTGGAGCATAAGGATACAGCCAAGCCCCTCGAACAAGAACCAATGCTTGCAGCTAGGGTGACTATTGAGGAAGGTCTCTACCTCTTCCTGGAAGTAGATGATATTGACCGGTTCTTAAAGTTCAATCAAGTCCAAGACGGTGGAAACCAGTTGAGGCAAAAGCGGCAAGCTCTGTTGGATGGGCTTGCAGTGTCGCTACAGCTTGTTGACCCTCTCGGCAAGAATGGGCAAAACGATGGGATTGAATCTCAGGATAACCTCGTGTTTCTGAGGATTATCTCCCTTCGAAAGGGTCGGAAGCTACTCACAAGGTACCTCCAGCTTCTTATCCCTGGCAGCGACCTGATGCGAATAGTTTCCATGGCCATTTTCAGACACTTAAGGTCCTTGTTCGGAGCTCGGTCGTCAGATACCGAAACCAGGGAGACTACAATCAAACTTGCGAAAGTCATCGTTTTGTGCATTCAAACCATGGATCTTGGACCCGTAAGTGCGTGCCTTGCAGCGGTTTCTTGTTCTTATGAGCAGCCACCGCTTCGTCCCTTGGGTAGTCCCGTGGGAGACGAAGCCACGGTTATTCTCAAATGCGCACTCGACAGAGCTGCCGAGCTTCTCCGTGCTAATCCTTACAACAACGCAGGCATGAATCTGTGGCGTGCGTCCTTTGATGAGTTCTTCAACTTGCTGATGAAACATTGCATCAGCAAGTACGACAGTATAATGCAGAATCTGAATTCGCAGTTGTCACCACACTTTGGCGCGGAGATGACTGAAGCTGCTGCACAAGCCATTGTCAGGGAGATGCCGATTGAGCTTCTACGTGCAAGTTTCCCACACATTAGTGATGAGCAAAAGAGAATACTTGTGGAGTTCTTGAAGCTTGGTAGCCAGAAAACGGACGCAGTCATAAATCAATGATAGTGGGAAAAAACGAAAGTTCCGCATGGAGCAGAACTCGTCTTTCTTTGATACTCATCTTTTTTTTTCTTGATTGACATTAATGATGTGAAAGAAACAGGAGAAGTTTGCATGTACAGGGAAGGTTTAAAGCTTGTTTTACATAAAAGATAGCAAATGGCAGTTACTGTTCTATGTTTGGATGTGTTTTATTTAAGATGACAGAGAAGGTCCAACGGTTTTGATTTTTTCCTCGGGACCAAAATCTTACCGTTCTTGGGTTTTTGTTTCATTTTTATTGTCTTTTAATGTGTGTCGACAAAGTGGCTGATTGTCTAGCCAAGTGTTCTTGGGGCTGTGGTGTGTATTGCCTCTCGATCAATTCAAATGTACCACCATGGTTTTAGTAGGTGAATTGCAGGCTGGTAAACAAGCCTCGTAGAACAATGATTTATTGTTGAAGTCTGAGTTAAAATAAAAGTAAACTTAGGACCCATTTTTTAGTGGTTTGTATAAACACCATTTCTACTTTCTGCTATGTTTCTTGTTTTGAACCCAAGTTTAAAGAACAACTTGTTCGAGAATTTGATTCTCTTGTCCATTTCCTTGTAAACAAAGTCAAGGTTGTAACCTTAAACCTGAGAAGCGCAGAGTTCTTAGGTAGAATATGGTAATGAAAGGGAACAAATGATGAATCCAATGTACTATTGGATTGTTAGTTATAGCTATTGTATCTTTATATATAAAATTAGTTTTTTTCTATTTTTATGACAAGTGGCAAAGGGTTTTGATGACATGTGTCTTTCATATATATTTTTTTTTACATTTTAAGTCTTTTTTTTATAGATTATTGCAATTTAGCGAAGTACTTTCTAATTATGCACTATTTACTCTTTTAATTTTAACCATCTTTGTATAAAATTTGATAATTTATTTTATTGGTCACTAAAATTCAAGATGAATAAAAAATAAATAAATAAAATAAATAAATAATTTTAAATATTTTTTATTATTTTTGTTATTTTACCATTTTCTATTATTTTATGAGGAGATGATTCATGATGAGGAAGAAGAGAAGCATGACGAGCAAAGCCAAGATAAACTTATGTATGCAGACTCTCAATCACAACAGGAGAGGTATGATTCGGGAAGAGGCGGTCGGTATGGATATCGAGGAAGAGGTCGTTGTAGATTTCGATATCAACAAAACGGATATCATCGGCAAGAGAGAGACGCATCAAAGGTTGAGTGTTACCGATGTGATAAGATAGGTCACTTCGCTCAGAACTGCCCTACAACTTCCACAAATAACCAAACTAATAAGAAAAAACTAGAATACAAC
>NC_027752.1:8004066-8018883 GCF_000695525.1 Brassica oleracea var. oleracea
TTTTTTCTAAAAAAACATTAAAAATATAAACCAAAATTAATTCATCCAATCCTTAAAAATAAATATAAAACATCACTGGTCACACAGTTTTCAATAAAATTTAAATTAATATAAAATATCAAAACATCATCTATTTTGAAACATCATAACCTTTCTAAAACATCATCTATTTTGGAACAGAGGGAGTAAAATATAAGACAAAGCATTCCTCTGAGCTCAAAGGAGCGTGATCAAGCACCAACCCAAAAAATCCAAAAAACCCAAAAAGGTCAGAGAAAGAATAATCATCAGTAGACCAGAGTCACCACGAAACAAGAAGACACATGCCTCAAGCACCGGAATCACAACCACCAGCTAAAAGGTAAGAAGCACCTCACAAACTAAACAAGCACATACAAGACGTTCATGCCAGCGAAGAACCACAAGCTCTAAGTAGAAGAGACCTAAGCTCCAAAGACTAACTCCGCACACCTACACCAAGAAAAGCAAGAGAAGAAAAGAAACAACCCGAGGGAGGGAGAATGGAAGCCTACCACCAAAAAAAAAGAGCTCAAACTTTAGACTAGAAATAAACTTCCAAGCACACAAAGCATACACAGAAGAAAACACTATCCAACCCTGGAGTAGCAAATATGGCGAAAAAAGAGCCACCAGAGAAGCGAGCAGCAATGAAAGGTGCAACAAGATGAGAGAACAAATATAGAAAAAGAGACAAAACAAAATCATCAAACCGTGAAGCCATCCTCGAGCTATGAAAAAGAGCATAGAAGTCAGATCACCAAAAACCAGATCTTGAAAACCAAGACGAGCAGAGACTATCGACGGCAAGTCAACGAGAGGAAGACAAAATCAAAGACAACTGAACTCTGACCCAACCCAACGAGATGTAGTTCCTAAAATTAGCCAAAATCTAAAAAAGAAGAGGACCAATATTGACCAAAACAACCTACAACACAGTGAAAAACAACCGCACAATAGGGAATTCGTAACATGATCTGTAACAAATACCAGATAATATCACAAGAGATGAATGTGAGGAAAAACAAGAACACAAAGGTGAGTATTTTCTCAGTGATGGCGAGAAGCACCGCACACCGGAAAGGTAAGCGAATTACATAGATGGAGACGGTTCAAAGTCAAAATATGGAGAGTGGGCAAAAAACATTTTAAAAGAGTAATGTTCAAAAATGTGACAAATTAAAATACAATTTTGACGCCAAAACCATCAATCTTAAAATTAACAAATGCCTAAAAATACAAAGTTATTAAAATTCAATATAATTTACATTAGAAGCTAACTTCATCACACAAGTACTATTATACACACAACAACACATTATTGAAAAACAAACACATAATATATTAACATATTACCTAATACTATATAACACAATAAAACATCAAATAATTATCTTTACAAATAAGACTTACCACTTAATTACATCATCCAAAAGTTCATATCTAACAGCAATAAAACAATATCCCGCGCGAAGCGCGGACATCCTTCTAGTTACCTATAAGGCTATAACTAATCAATTTATCATCGTCAACTCACACTTGAACACCAAATCGGTTGTGTTCTTGCAAAACTTAACAATCCTGGTGTTTATACAATATACAGTGATGATAATAACTTCAGGAAAAAAAAACGAACAATATTATTAAAACAAAAGGCCAAAAGAGGCTCAATCACACTGTTGAAGTACAATGTCAGACAAATACTAAAGCAAGAAACTTTAAAGGAGAGAATCACATCCAAAAGCTAAAAAGATCACAAACAACAAAGTCACCATACTACTAAGCTTCAGTGAGATGAAAAAGCTTTACTACAAATCAGTAGTAGTAACACAATGAAGTCTAAAAGCTAATTTCTAAATTCATTGTCCAGAATGTTGATGGTTCCTGATCCTGCTTGAACGCCTCACTGGTGTTACCATCTCTTCCTCTTTACGTCCACTCCTCTTTTGTATCTTCTCGTACGTTGTGAAACTTCCGTATGAAACAGAGCCCCCTATGGAGTATTCTGATGCCGAGGAAGCCATTGATTCACCGCTGTCATTACTCTTCCTACCTCCACCGCTTTGATATTCCTTAAGCTCATCTCTGTTGCTGCAGCTGCGTAATGACTTGTCCTTGTGGAAACTGAAACTCATCTCAGAAGGGAATGATGATGATACCTCTTCTCTTTTCATGTCATCATTAACTTCTTCTTCTTCCTCCTCCTGGAAGTTCAGCGAAGAAAACCTTTCTTTGATCAGATTCTCTACTGGCGCATGCTCAACGTTTACCTCTTTAGCGGCGTCAGAGACCGTTGTTGGCTCACTATCTTCTTGCATCACAGGTTTTGCCTTCTTGTTGGCTAACAAGAAAGCAGCTATTGCAGCAAGCATAACCATCACTGTGGACACTAAGACCATCACTTTCTTCTGGTTGTTCAACAATATCTCCTTCCAGTCTTCTGCATTAACAGAAACTTCTTCACCAATCCCACTCTCTTCTTCCAAATCATTACCATCTACATCACTAGTTTCTGCTGAAACATCCAAGCTGGCTTCACCAGTTTCCCCAATACCTCCTTCTTCTGGTACACTGTCAGAGTTGGCTAATGCACTAGTGTCTTCTTGCTGGTGACCACTGATTGCAGCAGGCTCCACATCATCAAGATGGTGTGCGTTGGATTCAGATTCTTCCATCATCTTCTCGTCGTTTTGGGCTGATGTAGTCTCATGTTCATGAACTTCATTTTTTTCATATTCTCTCTGCTCTTCAACACCATCAGTAGCTTGGCCACCACTCTCTTCTTCTTCTTCTTCAGAAAGAGATTCTGAATACACTTCACCCACATTCACCTCTGTAACTGTGGCCAAAGTGAACTCTCCTCCTTCACTCTCTTGCTCCAGTTCATTGCTATCCTCTTCGTAGACATCTTCAAGATTGATTTCACCACTGCTCTCCAGTTCTTCAGGCTCCTGAGTAACACCACTCTCTTCTTCTGTATCCGTTTCAAAGCTCAAGTCTAGGCTATCCACTAGCGACCCAGCAACACTGATTTCACCACTAGTTGGCTGGAAAACAGCATCAGACAATCTTGTCTCTTCCAAAACACCAGTCAAATTATGAAACTGAAACGGACCATACCCTTGTTCTTCTCGTAGACTAGAGATCAGCTTGCCCATGTAAACAAGTGATGATCCTGCCCACAGCCCAAGCTTCTCACTAAACTGCTCAAAGCTCTCTCTCGCAGACTTTGCGATTTCTGGTGGGATATGAAACTTGAAGACATGTGAATCTTGACTAATGTTTGGAAGAGTAAGCGTCACTGAAGAAACCAACAACGTGTACGCCAAACCAAGAACCAACATCCAACCAAGCAACTTGGATGTCTTGAAACGGGATTGTTTTGAAAGCTGACGAGTTTCTTCAGTGCTTTCTCCAACCACTACTTCTTCTTTTTCTTCACTCTCCACTGCTTCCAAGTGCTCCTCATCATCACTCTCCTCTAGGGTTACTTCACCCTCTTCTTCTACCGATAGTACAAGTTCCTCCACTTGTTGACTTTCCTCTGCCACCTCTTCTACACTTTCCGGAGAAACAACTTCCTCCTCGTGTTGGCTCTCCTTAGCAGACATATCAGTTTCAGAAGAAGAGCTTTCAGAGGTAAAAAGCTCCTCGAGCAGCTTGCACTCGATTCTTGGATTTGGACTATAATGGAGAAACTGGGGCCTAGGCGACAAGTAGTTCTTCTTCGGATCGTAAGGCGTCACCGACGCATCAACTTCATTCGCCTCAAACGCAGGGAAAGTGAACGGTACCGAAGCAGTGAGAGGGCTAACGTCGAAGCTCGAATCATCCATATCAGTAACAGTGACGTCATGAGACTCCTCCTCCTCCTCCTCCTTCTTCTTTTCACCGATAAAAATCTGATCTTTATCTTTATCTTCTTCCCCAATGAAGCTAACCACATCACAAAACGTGACAGAAGACCGAACCTGAGTCACATGATGATGGGATTTGTCGAAGGAACGAGACAGTTCGTTTTTTTCAGACAAGATCTTCTTCCTCGGAGACGGGTTGATCTTGGAAACAGCTGAAATAGTCGGCGACATGAAGTTCTTGGAAGGCTTCGGAGCTTTGACCACCGCATCTGAGATCTGGTTCTCTTTATCCCCAGACTCGGCCCCCCGGGTGATTTTCCCAGGAAATGGGCTGGCTCGAAAGCTCCGCCGCATCAGATCTCCGGTCTCGGAGTTTCTTGGTTTAGGGTTTGGACGGGAAGGGATCGAAGGTGAAGACGAATCCATGATTGAAATCTCTGAGGATCCTTGGAGAATTAGGAATGAGTTATTTAGAGGATCTCAGTTCTTTTGCTCGTTAAAGGAAAGAAGATATCAAGAATCTGAAAGATTACGTTGGATGCTTAAAAAGATCAGCAGTTTTTGAATTTTAAAAGGACAGAGTGAGGAGATATCGTAACGGCTAGTTGCACGTTTGGCGTATTTATTTGATGTTTTTATATTTGTAAATTGAACCCCTTGGTTTTCCTTTTTTTAAACAAAACCTCTTCGTTTTCCAAAAGTTTCAATTATCTCCCATAAACTTTTAAATGTAATATGCTCTGTGATTCACTATTTTAGTGGGGGGGGTTTGCAGTGGCAATATAAGGATGAGTTACCATCCTATGTAGAATAAGATTGAATACGAGCATTTTTATTCCGTTTGATTCTTTGAGAAAGAAGTCTTTTTTTTTACCTTGAGTTTGTGTCTAAATTGGATTTAATGGTGTAGAATAAGATTTGAATACGAGTATTCTGTTTGATTCCTTGAGAAGTCTTTTTTTTATACCTTGAGTTTGTGTCTAAACTGGATTTAGTGGATAATATAGAAACATTTGAGAAGATATTGATGTTTCTCAAAACATTGAGGTGTCAACTTTAAAATATTCTGTTCAATTGGTGTTGATGAATCACCGTTGTCCATTTTGGACGGCTTCGATGAAGGCACGTATGATCCTTAGATAAACTAGCCGTTAAGGCTTTCGCTTACGAAATAAAAGGAGAGAGCCGTTGGCAACCCTTTAAAAAGAAATAGAGAAAAGCCGAAACGGTGGCGTTGGGCCCGTCCAGTCCACTGATGGAAAGTCTTTGTACTTAATGGACATTTTGCTTAAGTAAACCAAAACTTAGGTTATCGGGCCGAGCTGAATTCATATACCTTACGAATTTCGAAAAAATCCTTTCCGCTATAGATCAGATGAGTTGGGTTTGTATTGGTTCAGTTAGCAACATTTCCGGTTATGCAGATGATGCTAAATGTCTTATCTATTCTATTAAAATAGCAGTGTGACCCATTGATAAAAGTATGGTGCTTTATGCCATTAGACCTATATTTAAATTACCAATTGAAAAGACCTAAAAAGATGTAAAAACAAAAAATATACCCGCCCTTTTTAAGGGGGGGTCAGAATCTAGTTTCCTAATAAAATCTGCCAAATTCGAGTTACTCATTATCTCTGTTTTGTCTTCGCAGCTTTTCTAAGAGTTGATTATACTCAGGGACATTTTTTGACTTTTCCTTACATCTAAAGACACTTCTTACATGTGACACTTTATTGTGGACCAGCGACAGATTGTGGACAATTTTATCCTTAATGGCAACGACAATTGTGGACGCTAAGGTGATATGTGGACGGGTGATGCGTGAATGAGTTATTTATGGACGGAGTATACGTGGACGACGGGTGATGAGTAATGTGTGGACATGCGATGTTAATGTGTTTATAGTAGATAATGTAGACAAACTCTCTGTTTTGATTCCACGAAACTATAGTACAATACGTGGACATGCTCATGTTACTAAAGTTATACCACAAAACATGGACACAGACTCTGTTATCAAAACCCTCACCAAAAAAAAAAGATTTTGTACATACCTTTCTCTGTTTTGTTTGATACGACAAATTGTGGACTGGATCAAAGCCAATACATATGTTTTTGATACAATTGCTCGTCACAACCAAGAACTTTAAGGGAAACCAATAATATATGGATAGAAAACAAAAGTTATGGACGAGGTTTTGTATACATAAAAATTTATCCATAAAGTTGTGTCCACATCCACAAACAACTGTAATCAAATATATCGCCTTCCTCCAACAGAGAGAGGAGAGAGAGAGAGAGAGAGATAAAGCTTGAGATCGTCATCACCATGGCTTTTGAATTAACTCAGGAGGAACGACTCGAGTTGGCAGAATCAATCGTTGAGTTAAGCTGCTCCTCTCCAACAAACAAAACACATCCTCTCCATCGACTTGACTCGTTCCTCACTCACCACAACCAGACCCAAGTTTGAACCCACAATCCATCTCGTTTCTCCACGGGTTCACTCCTGAAACAATCTCGTCGTATCACAACACGAAGACTAAAAAAATCTAGTACCGAGTCGACTCGAGCAAGAATCATCTCAAGTCGCCGGAATCACTGCGAAACCAGATTCGCCATCGAAGATATCGACATATCCTATTTCAATTTCGTTATAGATTTGTACCCTCGAGGGTCTGAGAAATTAAGATGCTTTTTCAATGGAGAGCTATGGTTCTTATGGAGAAGAGAGATTCCACCATTGTAGTACATATGAGATGTGTGAGGATCTAGGAAAATTAGAAAAGATTCTCCACAAACTGACCTCCGCTTCGTCATAGCCGTAGATCATGGAAACAATCGTGTCACGAACAGAGGGTTCAAATTCATCGCCTCACGAAACTGATTTCGCCAACCCTCGACCGTTATTCTCTCAATTTTGCAATCGCTTTATTCTTCCTTAAACCTCCATTACAGAAAGCTTTGTTCTTGTCAGAAGCTCTTATGGGGTTTTGTCTCCTTCTTCTTCAATCGATGTGATCGTTAGCCGATATGCAAATAAAATGGAAAAAGGTGTTTTCGAGAGAAGCGTGAGAATGATGAAGACATAGTGAAGAGGAGAGAAAAAGGTTTTGTTTAGGTTGATGCTATTGACAATGGATTGTTTCGGTTGATGCTAATTAGGGTTGTGTTCTTGATTCAATTTAGATAACGAGAGAGCAATAGGGTGTTTACATAGAAAAAATAATGTTTGAGCTGAAAGAAGGGTAAGATGGACAAATAACACTCATAATGTGTTTGTCAAGTGGAATGTGCTTTGGGATGAAATTGCAAAGTGATAAAGTGCCTTAGACCATCTTCAATGTATTTCCCTATTTTTTCCTGTAAAATGGGAAAACTTTATAATAGAGATGAATTTGTCTCCAATGTATTTCTCTATTTCTTCCTCTAAAAATGAATATTCTTGATATATTCTTTTATAATTTTACAAATAGTACTTTTTATTTGTGAAAGTTGAAAACCAACCCAATTTAATTTAACATTCATAAGATTATGATATTATTTACACTGAATATTTTTATAGAAACTATTATGTAAATAAAAGTATGATTATATATTTATATAAACAGTCCATTTTCATTAAAAATATTTTTTGAATAAAAAAGTATTCATCTATTATAGAGGAATGCTATTTCTTCCTCTAAATATAGAGGTGAAAATAGCAATCTCTATTTTAGAGGAAGAAATAGAGTAGGGTTGAATTGATTTTAGAGTAATTGCAGTGTACACACAATGATTATTCCATAATTAGCTCATTGCACATTTAGGGATTTTGTCTTTTGTTTTCAAAACCTTACTGACCATTATACCCGTACTCCTGGATGATTTCTTTCTTTGATATTTCTAAGGCAACTCAATTCTTCTGCTTATCGAATAAATATCACACGAAACCTCATTTGTGATAGACAAGTTGCTATATTTTATTAATTTCATTACATCCCATAACTAAAATCATCCCCTGCACTATTGCTAGATTTTTTTCTCAACCTTCTTGGTCTTCTTCTCTCCCGCCCTTCTCACCACAACGACCATTCCCTCTTCGAACCTGACCCGGATTTGATTTCCACCGTCTACAACATCCTCCCCAAAAACGACCTCCCAAGCGGCCTCTTGCCCGACGCCGTCACCAACTTCACCCTCTCCGACGACGGCCAACTCTTCGTCTACTTACCCAAGCCCTGCAAAATAGAATTCGACTACCTCGTTCGATACGACAAGACCGTATCCGGATGCATTAGCTACGGCTCCATCACCGAGCTCGAGGGTATTCAGGTGAAGCGGCTTTTTATTTGGTTGGATGTTTATGAGAATAAGGTCGATCTATTTCAAGGTTGGGTTTATCAACAAGAAGCTTGGTATTGACCAGTCCAAGACTGTACATTCATGTGGTGTGTCTGGGTCTTGTGGAAGTTCTTGGAAGAGTTTTTTCAGGCAAAGATCATTTCTTTGACCTAATTAGATCTTGCGTTTCTGGGTTTTTGAAATTTATCTCAAAGTTGGCAACTTTATTGAGTTTTGATCTAATTTGAATTTCCAGACTTTTTTGGTGATAACGAATCAATTGACGCCATGGTTTCTACAATTTAGATGGTAGCTTATGGGCTTTGTTTTGATATGCTCATGGGCAGCATAAAAGAAAGAGATGAAGTTTCACTATCACAGAACACAATCGCCATCAAAGGTTTCGTTCTATAGTTAAAATCTCTCAAAATCATCCACTAAAGTTTGATTCTGTTTCAAATATCATTGTATAACTTTTACATATTCATTTCAGTATTTTTACAATAATCTATTGGTCTAATATTTTGTTTTCTCGTCCATCACAACTGTTACACAATTTAATAGTCCCTGAAATAACCAGCTTAATATCTTCTTAGCACGTAAGAACACTAGCTGGTTATAAAGTTTTGTCATGACTAAGATATTGTGCACAAGATCAAAATACAAAGATTATATATTACATCAAAGGTTACAACTGAATTTTGCAAACCAAGACGACCAGAGACACCTTGCTAAACGCCTTCCTAACCGCACCGAGAAATGAAAAAAAGATACTGCTATCATTCAAGTTCGGTCACTTAAATGTTAAGCCGTCACAAAACCAAACTACCCGGCTAAGACATCAAGTAACCGACCAACAATGATGCGACTCCACAACTAGACCCTTTATTACATCCACGGTTACAAGTGAACTTAGCAAGCCAAAACGAGAAGACATATTGCTAAACTCACAATTTAACCATCCTGAGAAAAGATAAAAAAGATACTGCCGAGTTATGAACCAATTAACATTGAATTCTAAATTTTGTAATATTCTAAATTTTGTAATTGTGATTTTTATAGTTGTTTAACTTGTTAGGAATAATTTTATGTGCTAAATATAATATTGAAAGCTTCCAACAATTTAATTTGATACAATAAATATTTTAGCCATGTAAAATTTTAAGTATACCTTTAAATTGGCTTTAAAATTCATTTCTAGACTGCTAACATAATTTATAGCATATAACAATCATCGTACATTTAACCATGAATCTTTTAATTAATATTTTAAAATTTCTTGGTAACCCGCTAACTTATATAATAACATAAGTTTTACTTTTTCTTTTGCATTGATATTTTGGATTAGTCTATGAATTCATTGTTATAAGGCTAACATTCTAAGAATGTATAAAAATTGATTTATCCGTTATATCTTTATTTTGGACATCTATACACATAACATACTAAAGACAAATAATAAATCACCTATAATAGTGTTTTTAATGTTGAACAATCTATAAACATGATATCAAACCACATTATGTAACATCTGCTTTAACATTAGATTGTAACACTTTTAATAGCTTGTAACAAATAATTTATTAGCTAAATGTAATATTAGATGTTACATTAATAATTATCCGGGTTAATACATCTTGTTTGTATATACAGACGATATTTATCTACTTAATTCAAAATAAAGATAGAGTCAATTTGGTCAAAATCCATAGAAAATTTGAAAATTATGAATCATGCGTTGTGGTGAGGCGGATATCTGTGGGGGGTTAGCGAGACGGTTCTTGTAGAAGCAGAAGATCATGAGAGAGTGAGAAGTTTTCTTGAAAATTTAGAACTGATATGAGATGTGAGTCTCTGAATTATTGTAATCCTAATCTTTAATTCACTCCAAACCTTAGGATTTGAGGAAGAAATTATTTTGGGGGGTTTTAGCGGGGATGAAACGCATCTTCTTGATCGTTGGAAGAGAAACGTGATGACTTTTCCAACTCTGAGAAATAGTGCTTTATAGATGATTTCTTTGACCTAATTAGATTTTGCGTTTCTGGGTTTTTGAAATTTATCTCAAAGTTGGCAACTTTATTGAGTTTTGATCTAATTTGAATTTCCAGACTTTATTGGTGATAACGATTTAATTGACGCCATGGTTTCTACAATTTAGATGGTAGCTTATGGGCTTTGTTTTGATATGCTCATGGGCAGCATAAAAGAAAGAGATGAAGTTTCACTATCACAGAACACAATCGCCATCAAAGGTTTCGTTCTATAGTTAAAATCTCTCAAAATCATCCACTAAAGTTTGATTCTGTTTCAAATATCATTGTATAACTTTTACATATTCATTTCAGTATTTTTACAATAATCTATTGGTCTAATATTTTGTTTTCTCGTCCATCACAACTGTTACACAATTTAATAGTCCCTGAAATAACCAGCTTAATATCTTCTTAGCACGTAAGAACACTAGCTGGTTATAAAGTTTTGTCATGACTAAGATATTGTGCACAAGATCAAAATACAAAGATTATATATTACATCAAAGGTTACAACTGAATTTTGCAAACCAAGACGACCAGAGACACCTTGCTAAACGCCTTCCTAACCGCACCGAGAAATGAAAAAAAGATACTGCTATCATTCAAGTTCGGTCACTTAAATGTTAAGCCGTCACAAAACCAAACTACCCGGCTAAGACATCAAGTAACCGACCAACAATGATGCGACCCCACAACTAGACCCTTTATTACATCCACGGTTACAAGTGAACTTAGCAAGCCAAAACGAGAAGACATATTGCTAAACTCACAATTTAACCATCCTGAGAAAAGATAAAAAAGATACTGCCGAGTTATGAACCAATTAACATTGAATTCTAAATTTTGTAATATTCTAAATTTTGTAATTGTGATTTTTATAGTTGTTTAACTTGTTAGGAATAATTTTATGTGCTAAATATAATATTGAAAGCTTCCAACAATTTAATTTGATACAATAAATATTTTAGCCATGTAAAATTTTAAGTATACCTTTAAATTGGCTTTAAAATTCATTTCTAGACTGCTAACATAATTTATAGCATATAACAATCATCGTACATTTAACCATGAATCTTTTAATTAATATTTTAAAATTTCTTGGTAACCCGCTAACTTATATAATAACATAAGTTTTACTTTTTCTTTTGCATTGATATTTTGGATTAGTCTATGAATTCATTGTTATAAGGCTAACATTCTAAGAATGTATAAAAATTGATTTATCCGTTATATCTTTATTTTGGACATCTATACACATAACATACTAAAGACAAATAATAAATCACCTATAATAGTGTTTTTAATGTTGAACAATGTATAAACATGATATCAAACCACATTATGTAACATCTGCTTTAACATTAGATTGTAACACTTTTAATAGCCTGTAACAAATAATTTATTAGCTAAATGTAATATTAGATATTACATTAATAATTATCCGGGTTAATACATCTTGTTCATATATTCAGACGATATTTATCTACTTAATTCAAAATAAAGATAGAGTCAATTTGGTCAAAATCCATAGAAAATTTGAAAATTATGAATCATGCGTTGTGGTGAGGCGGATATCTGTGGGGGGTTAGCGAGACGGTTCTTGTAGAAGCAGAAGATCATGAGAGAGTGAGAGGTTTTCTTGAAAATTTAGAACTGAGATAGAGATGTGAGTCTCTGAATTATTGTAATCCTAATCTTTAATTCACTCCAAACCTTAGGATTTGAGGAAAAAATTATTTTGGGGGGTTTTAGCGGGGATGAAACGCATCTTCTTGATCGTTGGAAGAGAAACGTGTTGATTTTTCCAACTTTGAAAAATAGTGCTTTATAGACAGACCTTGACATGAATTTTCTCTCAATCCCCCCCCCTCCAATATTCATGTAGAAGAAGATTTTCTTGTTGTGATTCGTTAAAAATGTCTGACTAATTATGTTTCACGTATTTGGAGTGGAAATAATACCTAGACTAATAATTATCAGAACTAACAATTAACTAGAAAATTCATACATATTCCAATCTAAAATTGACCTAATCTAAGGACTTGATAGTCATTTTGTTTCTACAACTTGCAATATTCAATCCACACAAATTTAGTCATGGATATTTACCTAATTATTTGATTTTTTTATGATATTGGTTTAATTCACTCTTGATTTTATCTCTAAATAATATTATAGTGGCAAATATAGAGTTTGTGGCAAATATATAGTTAAGTTGGTGATGCTCTAGAGAGAAAAATTCCTTTTCTAATGGCCTTTCTAGGGTATATTCACCATAAAATTCTTGTAGGTCAACTTTATTATCAAAATCATATTCATGGTCTGTCTTTGAAAATTCTTCTGAATGACACATTTATTATCATAATCATATATCCTGATATTTCCTTGATTATCACAATATGTGCGTCTAACAAAATCGAAGCGAACTTGTCATTGGCCTAACTAATGATTAGAGGGAGAGCGAGATTCAGATGGTAGTGCATGATGTAGAATTCATCAGAAGATGTCAGAGTTGGATTGTTCTATGGTAACATCATCATCATCATTATCATCGCTCTCTCCCTCTCATAATTTTTTTATAGAACACACACAAAAACCAATAGTACCATTGACAAAAAAAATCATATTGTATCTGACAAAAAAAAACACAATTGGAATTTTTCAGAACCTAAACAATGACAAACGTAGACGGATGCAAGAACCTGCTTCGGCTATTAAAGGAGTGAGACTTTTATATAGTGGAAAACTTTAGGGTTTTGAGTTCTATTAGCTTCAAGATAAAACGCTGTCATTTCAGACTGTACGGGTTTGAATGAGGCTACTGGGCTTCCATCTTTCGGCCCAATAGTAGTATTAAGAGCATTTATATTGTAGGGGTTCGTTTCACGGGACGTCACAATAGCTGGCAAGTTGTTTGAATATGACATCATCATCTCCTTAGCTCAGAAAAACGACAAAACAAAAAAAAATTCCAAAGGAAAGTGAGCTCTCTCCCCGTTTCTGTAAACAAGGATTTAAAGTGTCTCTGTTTACTTTCTCTTAAATATCTAGATTTTGATCGTAGCTACATTACTCTTTCCCATGGCTGCCCCTGATGAGGACCAACGGTTTATTAAGCCTTTCATCTCACATAAGTCAGCTAAATCATTGGTTACAATCTCTCTCTCTCTCTCTCTCTATATCTTTCTTCTTTTGCTTGCTTTCTTCAGAGTAAAAATAATATTTTGTACATATATTTTTAAGAAAATTTAGAGTCCTTAAAATTGTTTTTGTTCTGTAGCTTCAAATTAGCCCAAAAAAGCAGTAATGTGTCATTATCAGATCTGTTGTTTGTTGGCTCTTGCTTTTTATTAACATTCTTAGTTTATTTAGCTGCTGATGAAAAACATTCAAGACTCTTTTATCTTTTTGGGACTAGAGTCTCTCTTGTGTTGTGCGTTGCTGCTATTATTGTGTGTTCTGAGAGGTTGATTTTGTATGTTAAGGCGATTCCGTTGGCCTTCAACGAATACTTTCCGGATCCATTGCCAAATACAGTGGAGCTCCTAGACTACTATGGGAGATCCTGGACGATTAGGATGAAGAAGAGAGGAGAGACGGTGTTTTTAACTGTTGGTTGGGAAAACTTTGTAAAGGATAACGAGCTTGAAGACGGTAAGATGATGGAATTCATCTATGACTGCGACCGGACCTTTTATGTTGTCATATTTGGTCATGGCGGGGTTAGCGAGCTTAGAGTCTTTCCTCAAGCCGTAGTAGATGTTGGTGACTATGCAACAGGCGAAGAAGAAGGAGAGGAAGAGGAAGAGGAAGAGGAAGAGAAGAACAAGAGTAACTGAAACTTGAGTCTGTATCATCCACGTAGGGAGAAACAAATGCTGCTTTTGAAGTTAGTTTATCAGTTTATTTATTTAAAAGTCTTATGTAACAAGATGTTTAATCTAAACCAATCTGAACCAAACGCTTGTGGCTTGGTGGTAAAGGAGGTACAGCTGTACTGTCCGACACCCGGGTTCGAACCTTGGCCACAACGGATTTAACATCCCTTCCGTTGGGGCGCTGGACCCCTACGGGTATAGTTGGGAATGCAGCTGCTCAGATACCAGAGTTACAAAAAAAAAAAAAAAAGAGATGTTTAATCTAATGAACGAACACACTTTGTTGTCTTGCTATAAATCCTTGTTTTTAACGGTTTAGAACAGTGATAAAAATACTGTTGGTTGTTTATCATTCATGTGTTATTTGTAATTTTGTATTCCACACAAGAGAGCGTTAACAAAAAGAGAACGAGATAAAGTATTTGGTATCACTAGGGATTAACCCGGGCTACGCCCGGAATTTTTTATTTTTTTCTAATTTAAGTTGTTAAATTATTTATATTTAGGTTATGATATACATTTATATAAATGTTAAGATGCATGTCATAATTAAAATTTATTTTTAAATTTTAATACGTTAAATTAACATATTTTTTACTATTTAAATATTTTTTTTGTAATTTTGTTGGCTATCTAGTTATCATATTTAGCAAAACTATATGTTGAGTGTTGGAATAAATGTTTTAGATATTTAATTAAACTGCA
>NC_027752.1:8018979-8020636 GCF_000695525.1 Brassica oleracea var. oleracea
ATATTTTTTAAAAAATAATTTAAGATATTATATATTGAGTAACTGAATAAAAGCTGAATTTCTTATCTTGAAAATGAAATATTTATATTTTTGTCTTCATGTTATACTCACCAATACAGCATTGACATTTATAACTCAGTATGTTTTTAACAAAACTTAGTTTTAAGTAATAAACGAATTTAATAAATTAAATTCATCACCTATAATGTTCTGTAAACTATATTTGAAAACTCTCTAAAATTATATTTTAAGAATAATATTACTATTGTTTAATTTAAGTTATTTTAAGCATAATATATGCTAAACCAACTTAAATTATATTTACAATAGGATCATCATAAACCGGTTAATAAACCAAAAACAATACTAAACCAACATGAACCAATACCTGATTCGGCGAGGAAAGAAGTGTTTCGGGATAAACGTTTGAATGGTTATTAACTGTAATGGTTTGATCATGAAAGAGTTAGTATGAATATTAACAATAAATTTATGGATTAGATTAATTTAAATTCGTAAGAATACCTTTGAGTATAGAAAAAGCAATTCAATTCCCATCAATAAGTTTGGCTTTTGGAAGTTGCGGGTTTCCCAACAATGAATCCACCTAACAAAAAGTTCGTTGTTATAAAAAAATCTCATTCAAGGTCATTAAAAGTTTTTGGTACGACAAGAGTTGATGGTGGAACCATTTTTTTGCTCGAGTGCTTTGAAGTTTTCCTTGATAGTGTGAGGTTGATGTTGATGGAATAATAAATTTTATAGGGACTTTCTTGATGTAAAACTATACATTTGTTTTGTTTAGTGTGGTATTTCCATTTTTATATAATCTTTTTATTTACTTAATATCATAGATGTACATTTTAAGATAGATGTTTAAATCTTAAAGTACTTTTTTCATTGTTTAAAACATTTTATATATAATTCATATATTTATATATTTATAATATTTACTTATTATTTATTTTTCTTTATATTGTGTATTTCTATTTCTTATACTTTCTATTTACTAATAATTTTATATTTTAAGATAGATTTACATTTTAAGATGGATGTTTAATGCTTAATGAACTTTTTTCATTTTTTTTTAAAAATTGTGTATTTACTTATTATTATATATATAATTCATATATTATATATTTACATTATTTACTTATTATTTATTTTCTGTGTATGTATTTTCATTTCTTGTACTTTTTATTTACTTAATATCTCTATTTTACATTTTAAGATAGATGTTTAAATCCTAATTTACATTTTCCATTTTCTTTAAATTGTATATTTCCATTTGTTATACTTTCTATTTACGTAATATCTATATTTTAAATTTTAAGATATATTTTTAAATCTTAATGTAATTTTCCATTTTTAAATTGTGTATTTACTTATATTATATATTTACTTTCTTTTTTTTTATATTATGTATTTCTATTTCTTATACTTTCTATTTACTAATAATTTTATATTTTAAGATAGATTTACATTTTAAGATATATGTTTAAATACTAAAGTACTTTTTCCATTTTTTTAATTGTGTATTTCCTTTTCTTATACTTTCTATTTGCTCAATATCTATATTTTACATTTTAAAATAGATGTTTAATATTTAATGTACTCTTTACATATTTTAAAATTATGCATTTACTTATTATTGTAT
>NC_027752.1:8020772-8021599 GCF_000695525.1 Brassica oleracea var. oleracea
ACTATACATTTTTCAGATATATGTTTAATTTAGGCTTTTCCATTTTTATATTATATATTTACTTATTGTTTATCTTTTCTTATTTTGTATATTTATTTATTCTAAATTTCTTGTTTTATATCAATGATAATATTACGATATATATCTAATGTAATATTTTTATTTGTTATATACTATATTTGCTTATTATTTTTTATTTTATTTTATATTTATTTATTCTAATATTACGATAAATATTTAATATAATATTTCTATTTCTTATATTGTGTGTTTAGTTATTATTTAATATACTATACATTTTTTAGATATATGTTTAATTTAGTTTTTTTATTTCTTAATTATATATTTACTTATTATTTATTTTTTTATATTGTATATTTACTTATTATTGTTTAATACAATGATTCTATTTCTTATATTGTTTATTTACTTATTGTTTTTTTTTATTATATTGCAAATTTACTTATTATTTATTTTCTATTTTTTAAATAATAATGCCACGTGTCATTTTTAGGAAGAATTTTGTTTTGCTGATGTGGACGCTCTATGGAGCCTCAAAATGTCCCTTTTATTAGTAAGGATTTTTCTATTTTTATGTTGTATGTTTAAATATTATTTTTTAAAAATAAAAATGTAAAATGGTAATCTTACATATGTTTAATGTAGTATTTTCATTTTTTATGTTGTATGTTTACATATATTTATTATTTTCGAAATTATATATAATGTTTTTGTTTTTTTTTTATAAAACGGTAATGTTACATTATGGAGATAAGCCATCTTTTTTTAAGTAAATGGTAATCTTACATATGTTTAATGTAGTATTT
>NC_027752.1:8021652-8021928 GCF_000695525.1 Brassica oleracea var. oleracea
TTATATATTTTTCCTTATATTGCAAATTTACTTATTATTTATTTTCTATTTTTAAATAATAATGCCACATGTCATATTTTGGGAGAATTTTTTTCGCTGACGTGGACGCTCTACGGAGCCTCAAAAGGTCCTTTTTATTAGTATAGATTATTTATTTTTTTATTATATTGCAAATTTACTTATTATTTATTTTCTATTTTTTAAATAATAATGTCACGTGTCATCTTTAGGGAGAATTTTGTTTCGCTGATGTGGACGCTCTATGGAGCCTCAAAA
>NC_027752.1:8022149-8022709 GCF_000695525.1 Brassica oleracea var. oleracea
GTGAAAAAATGGTAATTTTACATATGTTTAATGTAGTTTTTCCATTTCTTATGCTGTATGTTTCCATATTATTTATAATTTTCGAAAATTAGTAATAGTAAAATGAAAAACTATATTTTATGCCACATGTCATCTTTCGGAAGAAGTTTTTTTGTTGATGTGGACGCTCTACGGAGCCTCAAAAGGTCCATTTTATTAGTATTTAAGTGAAAAAATGGTAATTTTACATATGTTTAATGTAGTTTTTCCATTTTTTATGCTGTATGTTTACATATTATTTATAATTTTCGAAAATTAGTAATAGTAAAATGAAAAACTATATTTTATGCCACATGTCATCTTTCGGAAGAAGTTTTTTTTGCTGATGTGGACGCTCTATGGAGCCTCAAAATGTCCCTTTTTTAGTAAGGATTTTTCTATTTTTATGTTGTATGTTTACATATTATTTTTTAAAAACTAAAAATGTAAAATGGTAATCTTACATATGTTTAATGTAGTATTTTCATTTTTTATGTTGTATGTTTACATATATTTATTATTTTCGAAATTATATATAATGT
>NC_027752.1:8022847-8086639 GCF_000695525.1 Brassica oleracea var. oleracea
TTTACATATTATTTATAATTTTCGAAAATTAGTAATAGTAAAATGAAAAACTATATTTTATGCCACATGTCATCTTTCGGAAGAATTTTTTTGCTGATGTGGACGCTCTACGGAGCCTCAAAAGGTCCCTTTTATTAGTATTTAAGTGAAAAAATGGGAATTTTACATATGTTTAATGTAGTTTTTTCATTTTTTATGCTGTATGTTTACATATTATTTATAATTTTCGAAAATTATAATAGTAAAATGAAAAACTATATTTTATGCCACATATCATCTTTCGGAAGAAGTTTTTTTG
Organism: Brassica oleracea var. oleracea; assembly: GCF_000695525.1. Lineage (NCBI taxonomy): Eukaryota > Viridiplantae > Streptophyta > Magnoliopsida > Brassicales > Brassicaceae > Brassica > Brassica oleracea. The sequence continues at coordinate 8,023,146 of NC_027752.1, forward strand.
ATTATGTGGACGTTCTACGGAGCCTCAAAAGGTCCATTTTATTAGTATAGATTGTACTTTGAATACTCGGTTTAAGTTAGAAGGTTTCAGCTTTGGTCACGTGACGGGAAGGGTTAATTTGTTAGAAATAATAAGTATAAGCCCAATTTGAACAAATTAAAAAGTCACGAGGTGTTTTTAGAAATATGTTTAGACTGGCTAAGCCAAGTGTTCTTCTCTGTTATTTTCGCCGGCGTTTAGCGGCGGAAAGTTCAATCCTTTCCCTACTTGGGCCGTCGGGGAAAAATGAAGAGCGGCAAGTACTCTTGCAACACGAGATCTGAAACTCTAGAATGGATCACCGCAATTATTGATTTCCTTAAACCCTTGTCTTTCCTGATCAATGCCCACGTTGTCAATTTCTTCAAGGTATCCAAAGTTTTGATCTTTCCGGTGGAAACAATCTTAAAAAGTTCGTCTTGTTGATGGGTTTGTTCTTAATCTCAGGATAAGCAATGGGAAGATGTTGACGAGGAATGGATGAGCTGCCTAAGGAATGAAAAGCCGGAGAATATTCTTCTTATTCCCTCCGGTAGTGTCCAGGTAAAGAGCTCTTCATGATTGAGAGTTTGATTAATAACAACACACTGTCCTAGTTTTAGTTTAGCTAATATGCGTGTGTGTGTGTGTGTGTGTTAGGATCACTGGCCTGCTTCACTCAAGGACTTTGTCCACACGCTAAGGTCTCTATCGTTTCCTAGAGAGCAAGCTGATTTACAGACGGTATAAATTCTCCCTTTGTATTATAGACTCTAGACTGAATATGTTAAAATCATTTTTCCGCTGTTGGCAGATGCTCTCAGATGTGAATGTGGCACCGCTTAGCACCGTTCTTTCACAAGGCATGAATCTCAAGAAAAAACATGAGGTACAGTTTCTTTCAATGATGTCTACTTTTTGGTATATGACCTTCAGAAGTATGCACAGCTGTTTCTTTCAGTTGGTGACTTACCCCAGTCCAAGTAACTTCAAATTGAAAAGAGAATATCTAAAAAATAGATGATCAGGTCCAACCATTTGTTACTTCACATGTAAAAAATAGAGAAGTATTCTAGTTGTGATAATCACCTAAAATCTCATAACATTTATATAAAAATTTCTTGGTTGCAAAACCAATGTTTTTGTTCAATCGTGTATTTGGTAAATGTGTGTTTCATGAATTTCTTGGTAGCAGGTTGAAGTTCTTTCCTCTGTTGTGAGCTCAGTTGTTAACAGTGTTGGAGAATCTACTGTTATCGATGTCGGTTCTGGCCAGGTACCTGACTTCAATCCCTTTGGTTGTCCAAGGAACTTTTTGCTTGATGAATTTTTCGCTTTTAATATAATTTTATTGTATATAGTTTTCCATAAGTGTTTGTTAAACAACATCAATGGCAAATGTAACATTGTGAAAATATTATTTCAGGGGTATCTAGCGCAGGTTCTTTCTTTCCAGTATAAGCACTCAGTTGTTGCGATTGATTCATCATCTCATCATGGAAATGTAACTGATGCACGAGCAGCACGTATAAGAAAGCATTTTGCTTCACAAATGCGTAAATCTGGGTAAGCACATTGTCTATTCATTTTAGCTTGGAAAGTCACTCAGTGTCTATTCCTTATTCTTGCTACTCAACTCTGGTCTTTTAGACTTAACCTCTTCTCTGTTAGTTCAGGAAACAAGTGCCCAGATGCTCCAACAACGATTACATGCCGTGTACTCTCCACAGAGATGTTAAAATCCTTGACCAATGTTCCCCTGGAGGAAAATGACTTGGATTTAGATGCAGCTGCATTGAATGAAGGTCCAAAGAGTTCACAATCATCAAGTGATGCAAACAGACCGTGTTCACGTGTGCTTGCTGGCCTCCATGCATGTGGAGATCTCTCTGTCACAATGCTAAGGTTAGTTTGAATGCTTGCTGCAGACTGCAGTTGTTTCATCTGGTTTCTCTTAGACCTTAAAAGCTAAAACAATGTGCAACTTGATTTCTTCAGGACTTTTATGGAGTGTGAAGAAGTTAAAGCCGTAGTGAGCATTGGCTGCTGTTACAACTTATTATCTGAAAAAGCTAGTGAGAGTTCTTGTTCCAAATGTGGTTTTCCGATGAGCGCTGGTCTCAAATCTTTGGGATTCTCGCTTGGCAAAAATGCACGTGATCTAGCTTGTCAGGTATTGCATATCTGTTTCTGAATGTTGTAGCGTTGTAGTTGTATATGTTCTTCTCCGTAATCTATTTATTGAAGATTTCATGTGTTTTTTTATCAGAGTGCTGAGAGATGGAGCAGCTTGGGAGAAGATGCTGGTCTGCAGAACTTCGAGTTGCATTCTTTTCGTGCTGCTTTCCAAATGGTATTATAAAGTTTGGCTCTGTTTGCGGATTTTCAGCTATTGTCTCTAACAAAGCAACAACTTTTTTCATTCTGTGAAGGTTCTTTCGAAACATTATCCAGAGGTTTTAGCGACGAGTCCTTCTATTGGGCGGCAAGGGAAGGCCTTCCGTCGTCAGAAGCAAAGAAAAGCTCTTGAAACTCCATCAAAATTAAAAACAAGTAGGAAAGGTTAGGATTTAGATGGATTAGATTCTGTAATTAGGCGAGACCAAGATTGGTTTGCTTTAATCTCTATAACTAACTGCAGACACCGACAAGAAATCCATGACGCATACAAGTTCTTCTTTTGAGAAGTTTTGCCTGTCAGCATTTTCCCGCCTGAATCTAGAACATCCTCGAGATCTCGACCTGAGTGCCACATGGAATGAAGCTAATGCATTCACGGTAAAATCTATTCCTCAACTCTCTCTTTTGTCTCTGATTCTCTCATGCATTTGATGGATGCTTGTCTAAAATATGTAGGAACTGATAGGACCTTACTGGTCTATACGAGCTGCACTAGGACCAGTGCTTGAGACATTGATCTTGCTTGATAGACTTATGTTTCTCCAAGAACAAGGAGACTCCATCCAAGTTACAATGCTTCCCATCTTCGACCCCACCATCTCACCTAGGAACGTCGCCGTCATTGCTAAAAGGCTTTTACCGTAAAGCTTAAAAAACTCTCTTCTGATCTTAGGGTGACGTGTGAAATGTGTTTCTGTTGGAATTGAATGACGTTGAGTTTTATGCATTGATCAAAGGTCATTGAGCAGTTACGAGAATTCACCTGAAGTGTCTAGAGGACTCTGCTTTTTTCCGTTGTGTGAACACAGTTTTATTTCTTTCTTGTTGTTCGTGATGTACAAGAAACAAACTAGGAAATGTATTAAGGTTTCCTTTGACTTTTCCACCGTAATTGATTTCAAAAGTCATGTTTTGTTTCTCCTTAATCATTGTTTTTGCATTCCATCACATAAGTCTATATGTTCAATATTATTATTTTGACTCGTCCATTCAAATTCGCCATTCTTAATTAGCAACCCCATTTTTTAGTATTTGTTATTATTTTTTTTTTTTGAAACTGTTTTTTAGTATTTGTTATTTCACGTTCATATTACAACTTGCAATAATAAAAAACTGAAATCATCAATTTGAAACCTAAATCTACCTGATTCTGTTATAGTACAAAACTAAACAGCTATATAAAAATCTTAGTCAATAAATTTGTTCATGGTTTTAAAAGATTAGTGTATTTGTAATTATATTTATTCATTTGACACGCTGTTCATTATTACAACATATACATTGTGTGTGTGAATATGTGTGAGGGATATATATTCAACTATTTGAATTAAAAAAGTTAAGCAGTACAAAAGAATATATATCATGATGCTTTTTTTTTGACAAAAAAAAGATGTTTAGATTTTCTTAGGATACATGTTGAAAAAAACATTTATTTGACTATTATAAATTTATAACCAAGAAGTCTAATAATTGGTTCATCCTTAGTGGACAAAGACATTCGCCTATACTCTAAAAAGCAAAGATTTAATTCAAAGTACAATGAAGAATTATGCGCACGATGCCCTTTTTCAAAAAAAAAAAAAAAAAAGAATTATGCGCATGAACGAAGCATAAAGCTAAGACGAATAATAATAATACTACAAAATAGTAGAATAATAATCAAAACGATTATTAAAAGTCGTTAATCATAACGGAGAGACATTTAAAACATGAAAAAAGTTATAAAAAAAAGAGACGGTAGCGTGCTTGGTCGTCTCGGAGCAACGTACAAGAAGATGCTGACGTGTGCCTACGAGTGACTCATTGACTTTTACCCAGCCACCATTCGAAGACCAGACTCGTCTTCCGTATTCATTCCCATCTAGTACTCCATTTCAACGAATCCGTAATCTGATATCCACACACGCGGCAAAAGAAGAGACAGCGACTCTGATCGCGTATAGACACTGCCTTTTTTATACCAACTTAGTAAGTCTTTCTACCTGCGATCTTTGTCTGAATCTCTTTCTCTCTCTCTCTCTCTCTCTCTCTCTCTCAGGTGGGTTTCTCTCTCTCCATGTCTTGAATTTCGTTTTATCTGCTAATGTTTCTATGTTTTGAGAAAGAAAAAAAACCCAAAATTCAAAGTTGACAGCTTTTGTTTGCTGCTGCTTTTAACTTTTGAGGTTTATGGTCCCCCACTAGGATGTTTTTTGTTTTGGGGAGATTCTTATTGAGGAGTAATTGAAATCGATCTATGTTTGGTTTCACTAGTTTGAAGTCAAATCTCTTAATTGTGTCTCGTTGTTTTTTTCCGTTGGTAATGGCAGAAACAGTTGACAGGTCTCTCTGTCTTACATTGATGGGTTGCTCCTGGTTCTCACGGAGGAGAGGAAGACCTTCTGAAGTTGATGATGGAGGTACTTAATTAAACCAAGAGGATGATTACTAGTTTCTGAGCTTTAACTCTTCCATAGTCATGTTACTGGCTTCCTCTAATTTTAGTGTGTTGTGTCTTTTTTTTTTTTTGCAAAACAGGAATCGCATCGATACAAAACGTAAAGATTTACAAATACAAAGAGATTCGTCAGGCGACAGATGATTTCAATCCCCACAATAAAATTGGTGAAGGAGGGTTTGGTTCTGTGTACAAGGTAAATGAGAAAAACACACTCGTTTTTGCACTCTTCTTATTCAAATTATCTAATTCATCTTTTCTAACGCTTTGGATGACTTTAGGGCCATCTTAAAGATGGAAAGATCGCAGCTATCAAAGTCCTCTCGGCTGAGTCAAGACAAGGCGTTAAAGAGTTTTTGACTGAGATCAACGTGATATCAGAGATACAGCATGAGAATCTTGTCAAGCTTTATGGTTGCTGCGTGGAAGGGAATCACAGGATTCTCGTTTACAACTACCTCGAGAACAATAGCCTTGACAAGACCCTTCTAGGTAACTCTCCTAGTTTTGTCTACTCTCTATGGTGTCAGCTTATCATTTTCTAACCGAATTAATGTGTTTTTATTTTCAGCTGGGGGATACACTCGGAGTGGGATACAGTTTGATTGGAGAACTCGAGCCAAGATCTGCATTGGGGTTGCTAAAGGTCTTTCCTTTCTTCACGAAGAAGTAAGGCCACACATTATCCACAGAGATATCAAGGCGAGCAACATTCTACTTGACAGAGACTTATCCCCCAAGATCTCTGATTTTGGACTCGCCAGGCTTATGCCACCCAACATGACTCATGTCAGCACTCGTGTCGCTGGTACAATGTGAGTTCCTTTCTTTTTCTTTACTCTCAGCTTAAACCTTCAGGTATTTTAACATGTGTTCATATCCGTTTTGTGCAGTGGTTATTTAGCTCCGGAGTATGCTGTTAGAGGACAGTTGACGCGTAAAGCAGATATATACAGCTTTGGAGTCCTTCTGATGGAGATAGTCAGTGCAAGAAGCAACAAAAACACTCGGCTACCCACTGAGTATCAATATCTCCTAGAAAGAGTAAGTCATTATCTGGTCTAGTTAGACATGTCTAAGCGTCTAAGCTCTTGTTTTGAGAGATGATAACACTTTTTCTTTTGCATTCCACAGGCTTGGGAACTTTATGAGCGGAATGAGCTCGTGGATCTTGTCGACACAGGGCTAAACGGAGTCTTCGACGCAGAGGAAGCTTGCCGGTACCTAAAAATCGGTCTTCTGTGCACGCAAGACAGTCCAAAGCTGAGACCAACGATGTCCACGGTGGTGAAGCTGCTGACAGGGGAGAAGGATATAGACACAAGGAAAATAACCAGGCCGGGTTTGATATCTGATTTTATGGACTTGAAAGTGAGAGGACCCGTGGTGAAAACAAAGCCAGATGATGAAGTGAACAGAAACAACTACACGAACCCTTCTTCTTATAATGCCTCGTCTAGCTCTGGGACTATAGACAACTCAAATGCTTACTCATCAGGGGCTTCATCAGCTGCTGCGGTTTCTTCTTTCAGCAGTACTATTTAGAAAAGACAAAAAAGTGTTTTGACGTTTCATCATCTTTCTTCTTTCTTGGATGCAAACAGAGGTTTTTCTGTTAGATTTTTGAATTGATAGGCAACTGTAAGAGAATTGAGGTTTTCTGCCTCACTCTTGTTAAGGTTGTCTTCAGTTGTAAACTAAGATTTGAGTGTATGTATATAAGTTTGAAATCTGAATTGGTCCTAAGAAATAAAATATCTTAATAAGTAATGAAAGAGGCGAGTTAGGATCTGTGTGTTCTCTGTCTGATCTCAGTGTTCTAGAAATTAGTATATGCTTCCGGCTAGTCCGCTTAGTCAGATTTAGCAAATAGGATATGAGCAAAATGATTTTTTAAACAGATAATTTTTTTGAAAAGGCAGATTTTTTTGAGAAAATTGTTCAACTAATTCTAGACATCCTTTTAAATATTAATCCTCTGCATTATTCTAAAAATCGTTAGACGGTAGTTCGTCTTACGCCTCATAGAAGATTATGATTTAAGCAGGCGCTTAGGCCGATTTTTTTAACGTCTAAACTGATTTTTTAATAAATTAGTTTGAAAAAATCGTTTCGTTTATATCCAATTTCCTAACTAGGCGTCGCCTAGACCGATTTTGAAAACACCTATCCTCTGTAAGGCGCCTGACCAACCGATTTTTCGAACATTGCATCTCTCTATGTTTAGTAAAAGTTTCAGTGCTCTTGAATGAGTCTTAACCGGGAGATTAAACCAAGTCCTGTCCGATTGATTGACATCAGCTCGGTCTGGTCGAAACAGCACGGTTCGGCTGGGATGCGGGGCCCACGAATTTAATGTTCACTTAATCCAAGTCCAAAACGATAAGAAGTAAAGAACAGTAGTATAAAGGTAAAGTATTTTAATGTTACCTTCGTCTCTAATCTCTGTCTTTATACGCCACTGTTGTATCTGTGTTCTCTCTCTCTCCCCGAAGAACTTTTTTGAATCTTTTAAAAGTTTCCAACTTTTTCTTTTCTTCCATGAGTTCTTTTTGTGGTTTCCTATTTCCCGAGCTTATCTCTACACTAGTAACCCATTTACTTTAACTAAAGCTCATCTCTCTTTTGCTTTTTTTTTCCTTCACTCTCTCTCTTCTCTACTCTACGCACCGAACCTGGGGAGTGCTTGTCGGTGCACGGTGATGCTCTAACGAAGTTTTTTTTCATGCGTTGTTCCACGGAGAGATACTAGGATTAGTTAATTGGGATCCGGGTTGAGGATATGCGGCTTGTTGTTGGATAAAGTTAGGGTTTTGTGTGTTTAGGAAGAGGGGAAGGCAATTGAATTAGCTACCAAACCTCTTGTAATGTCTGCTGATCTAAAAAAACAGATCAAAGCAACGGCCAATAAGCTCGCTTGCTTGAGTTACTACCAGTCTCTTCAGAATTGATTTGAGCTGTGGGGGGGGTAGGGTCTGGGGTTTGGGGTTTAGGGTTCTTTATTTAGTAATGGAGGATATAGGATTGGTTAAGCAAGGTTGGAACTGGTTACAGTCTCAGAAACATTTATGCTCGTGGGTTTGTGCTGCAATGCAATGTTTTGGGGGAAAGACAGAAGCTTTCGTGGAGCGTCACTGGCCACTAGTGTGCAGTGGATGCGGGAAGCTCTTAGGGCTGCTTAGTTTGTCGTTTTCTTACTGGAAAGACTGCGTTTTGAGGGGTTTCCAGTCCAGTGCCAGGTTCGGCTCAGCTGCTTTGCTCCTCATCATGTGGAGTTGCTTTCTCAGCCTGACTTCAATATCTTGCTTGGTCTATGTCCTCCTCGGTATGGTAAGGCCCTCTTAGACCCCTCTTTTCTTAATCGAGTCGTTCTTGATTTTTTTTTAATCATTGCAGGGAGCTGCTGGTGCTGTTGTTGTGTACTTAGGTTGCACTCCGGGGATCTTTATTGTAGGACTATTTGGGATTTTGATTATGTGGATGTACGCTAACTTTTGGATCACCGGAACATTATTCATAGTTGCAGGCAAGTGTCAATATACTTCTTTTCTTATTACTCTTTTGTTTAATTTCTCTCAACTATGTTTTGAATCAGGTTATTTGTTCTCCTTGAATCACGCTAGAGTTGTGGTTCTTATGGCCACGGTCTATGCGATTTACTCTGTCAATGTCAGACTTGGATGGCCTGGAGTTATTCTCTCGATGAATCTTGCCTTCTTGTCCAACGATGTATTCATTCGTCTTCTTCAGTGGTGCGATAGCGTTAGTGAGAAAGCACAGCCGGAGGAGCTGAAGAAGCCTGAAACTTTACTAGAGGAGGAGTTTACAGGAGAGTTTGAGTACCCTTCTCCTCCTCCTGTTGAAGAAGTACCAGAGAAGAAGGTTCACGAGAATAAGTCGGCTAATAAGCCAGCGTCCCCGGCAACTGTTGTTAGTGACTTGAAGGAGGTTTCTAGTGTTAAAGTAGTAAGTGTAGAAGAGACGGGTTCAGCTGATGAGATGAAAAGAATACTGGATAGTTTGAATCACTACGAAGCTTTGGGGTTCCCTCGGCATAAAAAGATTGATGCTGCGGTGCTTAAGAAGGAGTATAGAAAGAAGGTATGTTGTTTTGAAACTGACTTTTGTATCTTCTCTTGGCTTGTGAGTTAACTTTGTGGTTCTGTTTCTATGTTCTTAGGCAATGCTGGTTCATCCGGATAAGAATAGGGGAAGTCCTTTGGCAAGTGAATCATTCAAGAAACTTCAATGTGCTTATGAGGTAAGTTCTCAGCTTACTTGCGGATTTGTACTGACTTTATTGCTTAATTTAACAAATTTAGACTAATTTAGATCAATTTTAACCGATTAACGGTTTAAACCGATTTTAATCATATACATGAGATATTAAGACCAGTCGCCTATACCGAGTTTTAGAACATACTAGGTAGTTTTCAGATTAGATGCTGTAGTCAGACGCTATTTTCTTTCTATTATGAATATCTAGACATGAAAAGGATGAATTTTCAGGTTCTCTCTGATGCTGTTAAGAGGAGAGATTACGATGAGCAGTTAAAGAAAGAAGAATCTAAGACCAGGACAGTCTGTCAGACATCACATGCTTCTTCGCATCAGGTTTGTTGATACAGTCTGTTGTGAGATTTCTGATGCCTTATTTGTTGTTATCATTAAAGTTGATGAACATCTTTTTTTGGATTTTGTTTTTCAGAATGGTCCTGATTATCGATCAGAAGAGTCAAGGCGCATACATTGTACTAAGTGCGGTAATTCACACATTTGGGTATGTACCAACAGGAGTAAGGCAAAGGCCAGGTGGTGTCAGGTTAGCTAACTCACTCACTCTGCATGATATCTTTTTTTTTTTTTTTTGTTAAATGCTTATTGCTTCGATTAAAATTATAGGATTGTGGTCAATATCATCAAGCCAAAGATGGTGACGGATGGGTTGAACACAAAGGGACTTTGGTATTTGAGAAAGCACATAAGGTTAGGCTTTCAGTTCTTTCTTCCTACTCTGTTTACTAGTAATGGTTGTTTAACTCTTTTGTTGTCTTGTCCCGTAGATTGAAATACCGCGAGCTTTTGTTTGTGCCGAGAGCAAGATCTTTGATGTCTCAGAATGGGCTATATGTCAGGTTGGTGCTCTGTTTATTTACCAGTAATAACCGATGCTATAACTCTCTCTGTTCATAATTGGCTAGACTAAGACATCTCAATAATCCAATTAAAGGGTTTTTTCTTTCACTCAAGTGACTTGGATTAGCTTTAAAACTTTGTACAATATGTGAAAGTGATGATGATATGCATATACTCTTCTTTGATTGAAGGGAATGGCGTGTAGACCAAACACACATAGACCAAGTTTCCATGTGAACATGGTTGGTTTGGAAAAGACAACGCAGAGATCAAACTCGAGCAGGTTCCCGTGGGATCTTGATGTGGAGATGATGGACGAGGATGAGGAAGAGTTTGAGTTATGGCTTCAACAAGCTATGGCTTCTGGCCTCTTCTGTGAGACGTCAAAACGCAGAAAAAGCTGGAGTCCTTTCAAGTTAACCAAGAAACAGTCTCGAAGAACATCTACCTGAGGGAATACCCACATCGACTTCAAATGGCGAGATCAACAACAATGGGGGTCAATAGCGCTCTATGCCTTGTTCAGTACTTCAGCCATGTGAATATGAAGAAAGACCCTAAAAGGAACAACGTTTTAAGGTGCTAATGAAGAAGATACAGACATGGGCAGCGTGAAACGAACACTTTTAGATCCCTTGTCTGTAAATAGAACCTGTGGAGGTTTGTGTACTATCAAGTTATGTTTTTTTTTTCTCTGAGAGAAACCCAAGAAGACCGGTTAACGATAAGCATGAAGTTTTAAAAATTGTGTGTTTTTCTCATATTAGTAATTTAGATCCATGATCCATTCTCATGGTAATGCTTTCTAAATTAGTTTGATTCTATTTCTCTTTTCTGTTGAATTCACATATTTAACCGAATCTGTGATTACCAAATTGTGAACAGTGGTCAATGGTTTGGTTTGGTTTGGTCCACAGCTTGAGAACTTGGAATGTGTGTGTCATACCTAGGGATGTTAATATGGCTCAACATAACAGGGTTAGCCCTACTCCTAACCTTCATTTTTTAAATAGGGTTTAAACAGGGTTGGCCCTAATAGGACCAGGGTTTAAATTATAACCCTTTTATTTTGATTCACACAACTATTATACAATATTTAATAATGTTTTTCATCAAAAAAAACTTAAAGTCGAGTTTTCTCGCCAAAAACCGAACAACGAAATTTTCCGTCGAAACCGCAAAATCGAGTTTTTAACTCGATTTGCCGGTTTCGGCGGAAAAACTCGATTTGCCGGTTTCGGCGGAAAAACTCGATTTGCCGGTTTCGGCGGAAAAACTCGATTTGCCGGTTTCGGCGGAAAAACTCGATTTGCCGGTTTCGGCGGAAAAACTCGATTTGCCGGTTTCGGCGGAAAAACTCGATTTGCCGGTTTCGGCGGAAAAACTCGATTTGCCGGTTTCGGCGGAAAAACTCGATTTGCCGGTTTCGGCGGAAAAACTCGATTTGCCGGTTTCGGCGGAAAAACTCGATTTGCCGGTTTCGGCGGAAAAACTCGATTTGCCGGTTTCGGCGGAAAAACTCGATTTGCCGGTTTCGGCGGAAAAACTCGATTTGCCGGTTTCGGCGGAAAAACTCGATTTTGCGGTTTTTGGCGGAAAAACTCGATTTTACGGTTTTTGGCGGAAAACCCGATTTGCCGGCTTTGTAGGGAAAACTCGATATTGCTGTTTTAGTTTTGGCAGAAAAACCTCGATTTGCCGGTTTTGACAGGAAAACTCGATTTTGCGGTTTTTGCAGTTTTTGCGGAAAAACTCGATTTTGCGGTTTTGGCGGGAAAACTTGATTTTGTGGTTTTGGTGGAAAAACTCAAGTTAGGTTTTGGCGAAAACACAATTTTTTTTTTGACGGAAAAACTTTATTCTTAGTTGTGGAGCAAAAACTCGATTTTGCGATTTTGGAAAGAAAACTTTTGATTTTGATGCTCAACAAATTGGAGGAAAGAATCATATCATATCTTAATTTTTCTAGTTTTATCTTTAAAATTTAAGAACAAAAATAAATGAAATATTTTTTTCAATTAAATGAGCTAACCCTGGTACCAGCCCTAACCCTTGATTATAATATGGTTAAAATAGGGTTGGGTTAAAATAGAGTTGGACTTATAATAAACAACAGAAGGCTGAGCCCTAACCCTGTAGTTAACATCCCTAGTCATACCAGATAAAATAAATCCGGTTTGATGTAAGGTTGATTTTCCCCGGTTATGACCTAATTAACAACAAGGGTAAATTTGTAAATGGACATCTGATCCGAGTTTTGTTGTCTTCTTCGTGTCCATGCCCTTGTCCTTGTGACTTGTGAGAGAGATCGAACTTTCTCTTCTCGGGTTTATTTGTGTGTGTATCATCGTGTAATACCAGTGAAAGACCTAAATTTGATATTTGGAGCTCCATCAATGGCTTCATTGCTAGCTCGCAGGTCGCTCAATGCTCTCCGCGCCCGACATCTCGTAAGAATCTTTTGTCTTTTTTTTTTTTTTTTTTTTTTCTTTTTCACTTTATGTCCTTAGTGTTGCTATCCATTCCAGTCTGCATCTTTTGGTCTGTAGCTTGGTGGAATTTGGAATTTGGAATTTTTTAATTTAACACCAATTGAAACTGGCTACAGATTTTAGGGATTTAGTTTATTGTTATTGTTGATTATAATCACGAGGCTTTATTATTGTATATGTCGTTACTCTTCCTTTAAGGTAGAATGGATAATATTTTAGCTCAATCTCTGCAAATACATTGCCTTTAACTGAGAGCAACCTTGTTATAGTTAAACTTTTACGTTCTTTAGCTTCTTCTGCTGGGTTATGATGACTGATGAGATTCTTCTTGTTTTTAACGTTTGCCTTGTCTTTGATTATAGGTTTTTTCAGGGCAGGGACCTCATCTCTCTGCGCTACAATCCCGTGCTATATCGTATGGCACTAATAAAGGTATATATATATATTTCTTCTCTTGTTTCAGGCATATATGATTAGACTAATGGTTTGCCTTTATAACTTGCAGATGATGAAGAAGCTGAGCAACTTGCTAAGGAGATCTCCAAGGACTGGAGCACTGGTAAGCTATTTGATCCACACACACTTTTCTACCCCTTTCTATGAGTATTGACGGTTCTTAATTTTACAGTCTTTGAGCGGAGCATGAACACCCTATTTCTCACTGAAATGGTCCGGGGTTTGTCGCTGACTCTCAAGTACTTCTTTGATCCAAAAGTTACTGTGAGTGACAGTCTTCTCAGACTTGAGTAATTAGGTTGAAAGAAACATATTGTGAATTCTGTAAGTTTTATTCCTGTATGCAGATCAATTATCCTTTTGAAAAGGGTCCATTGAGCCCTCGCTTCCGTGGTGAGCACGCTCTTAGAAGGTATCCAACTGGGGAAGAACGCTGCATTGCTTGCAAACTCTGTGAAGCTGTAAGTTTTTAAAAGTCTACGTTACTTGTACCATAGCATCACAATTCACCTGAAATTTGAGGGATACTGTTTTTTTTCTTCCTTTCATCAGGTATGTCCAGCTCAAGCAATCACCATAGAAGCAGAGGAGAGGGAAGATGGAAGCCGCAGAACCACCAGGTCTCCACTTAATAAGCTCCCATTCATTAACCATATGCTTTCTTCTAGACACCATCTCGTCTCTCGGGTTATGTACATTTCATAGTGCAAGTGTAGTGATGGTTTGAAGCTGTACACAGGTATGATATCGACATGACAAAATGCATCTACTGTGGTTTTTGCCAAGAAGCTTGCCCTGTTGATGCAATCGTCGAAGGACCCAACTTTGAGTTTGCAACCGAGACTCACGAGGTAGGCACTAGATAGAGATACATACCATTTGTACATGATCCTAAAGTTAAGATGTGTATCTGATTCTTCTTTTTACTAAAACGCTGCAGGAGCTTCTGTATGACAAAGAGAAACTTCTTGAGAATGGAGATCGGTGGGAGACAGAGATTGCCGAGAATCTGAAGTCGGAGAGCCTCTACCGCTGAACAAAAAATTTAAAGGTCTGTTGCCTAATTTATTCAGAAAATGTTTTGGTTTAAAATAAAATGCTTCAGCTTTTGCACTCTTACTGGCTTTTGCTGTATTTCTCTGATTGTAAGTCCATACTCATGTGAAAACTGGGTTTGGTTTTGTTTCCGGTTTAAGTTGGACCATAAAATTATAGTTTCATGGAGTTGTTTGTTACTCTCTCTCTAGTCTAGTGTAGCCAAAATGTTAAATATCCAAACAAAAGAAAAAACAGAAGCAAGCCACAACGTCCAAACATCAGAAGAGATGACTCTTTGTTTCTGTTTCATGCACGGACCTGCAAACCGCCATTCCCATACCGAAATTGCGTTACTTTATGGAGTCAACATGAACAGTGTGTGTTGAACCGTGTATTGTTCGTAGTCGTCCTCCCACAAAGCGCATTGATTAGCAATTATTAAAAAAAAACTGCAAGGAGGGCCACAGGCACGACCTGCCTTGAGCAGCAAGCTAATGTACGTGCCGTGGTTGGGTTTTAAAATCGAAAGCAGGACAATGGACAAAGATAGTGCTAATTGGCACAAGTAAATTTGCACAGGTTAAATCAGATTTGAAAGAAACCATTAATTAAGGTAAATGTTTATATAATGTGTCTTTTTGCGTACTACTAATTAGTAATTACTACTTCCAAAATAAAAAAAACGAAAAAACCCCCAAAAAAGGAAAAAGGAGAAAAAGAAGAAGAAAATCCCCAAAATCGCCCTAAAAAATCTTGGAAGAACTCCGACCCCGGCGGAAACCTCTCCGATCTTTCGAAAATTGTCGATCATTCGGTTTTATATTCTTCTTGTTTCGCCGCCTCTAGGGTTTGTAGTCTCGTTCTTGCTCGTTGGATCCTAATTTTATCTTCCTGGCTTTGTGCGAGTGAGGTTCTCTCGATCATCACCGAGTCTATTGCCTCTGTTCTACTGACACTCGATCATCGTAATCACTCGTAACGATTTTGTTTCCGTGACCTTTCGAGAGAAAAGAGTTTTGCTTCTTTGTTTCGAGGTTGGATTGAGGTATTATTATTTTTTTAAATAATTGTGGGGGAATGTATCTTTGGTTTAATGTTGGCCTTTGCAATGCTTTGATCATCTCTAGTCTTATCATTCTAGTTCAACTGTAGACTAATGGGAACTCGCAAATGCAGAACTTAGTTGTTGCTTCATCTGGTGCTGGTGCTGGTGCTGGTGGAGGGCCTTCACGTAACACCGTTGGTCCTATGGACCATGATAACTTGAAACTCCGGCAGTACATGCAAAACTTTGTGTAAGTCTTCACCCTTTGTGTCTTTCCACTGTACCATGTCTATGTTTGTTTACTTCATCTTATATTGCTTGTAGTGGATTGAGTTACTGTTTTCTCAATCTGTGATGGGAATGATCGAACTGATTACTTTCTTGCCTGCATTACTGTATATCTTCTTTGTTGCTTGTGACCTGATATTTTAGTGTTTATTGATGTTATCTGAACCTCCTTGATCTTCCAGCTTTAACATTGTACTGCAACGGCAACAATCTCCTGTTGATGCTGCGTCAAAGGCAAAGTTTATGGAGATTGCTAGACGCTTGGAGGAGGGGCTGTATAAGATGGCTAACTCAAAGGTATCTCAAAATATATCTCTCGTGTCTAATGTTGGTAGTTAGCGTTTTGGATTCGGTTTACTTGTGAAATTCCAACAAGATTTGGTGATGCTTTTTTGACATCTAGATCCAGCTTATTGACTTACTTGGAATATTTGTTTTCGTTTGTGATACGTTCCAACTTATACTACAGGAGGATTACGTGAACCGGTCAACCCTTGAGTCTCGGATTATGGGCCTAATGAAAAGCAGATACATGAGTAACTACAATCAGCTACTTGCTGATTCGTCTTCGGTTGGAGCGATGATACCTACTCCAGGATTATCACACGCAGCGGGTAATCCTAGTTCGATGGTTACATCCTCTGCTGATGCTACAGTAGCTGGACACAACAACAGCACAAGTACAGCTGTGAACACTGGAAACCTTCTAGCTGCTGGGGGCATGCATGAAGGTTTTTTTTCCCGTTAAAATGCTCATAGATCCTTTTCCTGGAACTTTTCATCTCATGTGTCCCTGACACCTTAGCAATTTGTTTACAGGCAATGTCTCTACTGGATACCAACGTTCATCGAGAAACTTTTCTCTTGGTTCCGGAGGGAACCTGGCATCCTTGGGTTCTCAAACAAGTACTGCCCAGATGATTCCTACGCCTGGGTTCGCTAACAATGGTACTAATAACAACAGTGATGGATTTTCTGGTGACTCTGTAAATGATGGTGTTGGAGTGAACGAAAAAAGTGTAGACACAGGTAATTCTTAAAAATTTACCGTAATCCTTGTATAACATCCCTGTCAGGAAAGCTGGGTAATTTTCTCCTTTTTTGGTCTTGATAATCTGATTTCATATGTATAATGTATGTTTCTTTCCTGGGGTATGGCGCTTGTGATTGACTACTAGTAATATCTAAAGCATGTTATTTCATATTTCAGGGGAAGGTTATAGAACAACAAATCCTGACACCTTTGGATTAGGAATCCGACAGATTCAGCAAATGTTACGCCCTCAGAATATAGGTTCTGATCCTAAGAACAGTTTTAGAAATCTTGCTGTTGGAGTAGAATTAGAACCCAGTCCACGGGGTCAATGGCCTTCCCAGTCTCAGGAAAACACTCAAATTTCTAATGGTATGTCAAGTGAACAGAAGGTTCAGGAGGATTTCCGTCGAAGAAGTACCGGAATAGATGAAGCTCAACCTAATAATTTGACCGAAGGGTCTGTTATTGATCAAAATCACACTTCTACCATATCCGAATCCCATAGTCTGCAAAATTCTATTGCACTTCAACAGAGATGGCTCTTGTTTCTACTTCATGCACGGTCCTGCAAACCGCCAGTAGGGAAGTGCACAGAGCGAAATTGCGTTACTGTTCAGAAACTATGGAGTCACATGGACAGTTGTGTAAAACCTCGGTGTTTGTATTCGCGTTGTGGTATCACAAAGTCATTGATTATCCACTTTAAAACCTGCAAGGATATTCGGTGCCGCCTCTGTGTACCAGTGAGAAGAACCTACAATCAGCAACAAGCTAATGCGCGTCTCCAGGCCCGTTTACAAAACAAAAGAAGTTCAGTGATCGCGGTGAACAGAGATGTAGTATCAAATGATTCACTATGCGCTACTGCTGGAGCTGTTTCTAGTGCCCCTGGCTGTGCTGACACTTTAGATAATTTGCAAGCTTCATCAAAACGGTTGAAAGTGGAGCCGTCTTTTCAACCAGTGGTCTCTGAGACTGAAAGTTGTAAAAGCTCCATTGTTTCAAAAACAGAAACAGAATTGTCGCAGGATGCTGAAAGAAAGGATCATAGGCACAGCGATGCACATGCGGTATTGAAGTCGGAGAACGTGGAAGTGATAGAAGAAATTTCTGATATTTCTGTTCAAGCTGGATTCGGCATCAAAGAGAAAAAGCATGAAGCTTTTGAAAATGATCCCAAGCCTAGGTCTGTCAGTGAACCAGGCCAACATGATCTATGTGGTGCCTCGCCAAAGCAAGAAAACATAAAAATGGAGCAAGAGACGAAGAAAGAAGTTCTGGTGGAGTCTGCTGATGTTGTTGCATCAAAATCTGGAAACCCAAAGATAAAGGGTGTTTCTTTGACTGAATTTTTCACTCCCGAACAAGTGAGAGAACATATTCGTGGTCTTCGTCAGTGGATTGGCCAGGTGTGCAACTTTCTTTACTTCGAAAGTTTAGAGAAAAGCAAGTTTTATTCTTAGATTTTTCTTTGTTTACTCTTCGTGGCATTGGTTATACAGTTGTTATTTGTTCAGGATGAATTTTTAAGAGCGCAACTGAGATGCTCCGTTAAACAGTTCTCTCCACATTATCTGAAAGTATGTGCTCGCTGATGAATAACTTGTCATATAATTTCTATTTGTCCACAGAATAAAGTCAATGCAGAAAAGAATCAGGCCATGGAGAATTCGATGAATGAGAATTCCTGCCAGTTATGTGCGGTGGAGAAGCTTACGTTCGAGCCACCACCGATTTATTGTACTCCTTGTGGTGCTCGTATCAAAAGAAATGCGATGTACTATACAGTTGTATCTGGTGAACATCGGCATTACTTTTGTATTCCCTGTTATAATGGATCCCGAGGAGACACTATACTCGCTGAAGGGACTTCGATGCCAAAGGCAAGACTCGAGAAAAAGACAAACGATGAAGAGACTGAAGAATGGGTAAGCTATCCACTCGGTAAATTTTTATAGTCATGTTCCTCTCACCTTGTAGGTTTTCTTAGTTTTTTTATTGCGTTACATATTTTTTGCAGTGGGTCCAGTGTGATAAATGTGAGGCCTGGCAGCATCAAATATGTGCTCTATTTAATGGGAGAAGGAATGATGGGGGGCAAGCTGAGTACACCTGCCCAAATTGCTATATACTTGAGGTAGAGCACAATGAGAGAAAGCCTTTGCTTCAAAGCGCTGTTCTTGGAGCGAAAGACCTGCCAAAAACGATTCTCAGTGACCATATAGAGCAGCGGTTGTTTCAAAGGCTGGAGCAGGAAAGGACTGAGAGAGCCAGGGCTCAAGGAAAAATTTGTGATGAGGTAATCTCGCGGTTGACTTGTACAAGGTTTAAGGTTTCATGTGCTTTTGCATCTCTGAGTCTTATCTTCAATTAAATTGTGCTTCTCTGGAAACGATGGATTGAAGTCTTGGTCACCCATTTTTTTTCCTTTTTTTTCTCCCACTGACAGATTCCTACTGCTGAATCCCTTGTTGTTAGAGTTGTTCTATCCGTTGACAAGAAGCTGGAAGTCAAATCTCGATTTCTTGAAATTTTTAGGGAGGATAATTTCCCCACAGAATTTCCATACAAGTCCAAGGTAAGAATGATTCACGCACACCACTGTTGTATTTACTTCACGTTCACATTTTCATGATACTGTTCTTCAAGCAATAAATTTTATTTTGCCAGGTGGTTCTATTATTCCAGAAGATTGAAGGTGTAGAAGTTTGCTTGTTCGGGATGTATGTCCAAGAATTTGGATCCGAATGTTCATCTCCTAATCATCGCCGTGTGTTTCTCTCGTATCTGGATTCTGTGAAGTACTTTAGACCTGCGATTAAATGTGCTTATGGAGAGGCTCTGCGCACTTTTGTATACCAAGAAATCCTAGTAAGTCCTGGTTTTAACCAAGACTTGTGTGTCTTTACATTGCATGGAGAATTCAAGGGTATGCATTGATGTTTTTTCAGATTGGTTACCTGGATTACTGCAAAATGCGTGGTTTCACAAGCTGCTATATATGGGCTTGTCCACCACTGAAGGGTGATGACTATATCCTATATTGCCATCCAGAAATTCAGAAAACGCCAAAGTCTGATAAACTACGGGGGTGGTCAGTCCAATTGCATTTGGTAATTTTCTTCATAGATTTTTCGTATGAAAAAATCTTTTACATCCTCCATTTGCTCCTGGTACAGGTACTTAGCAATGTTGAGAAAAGCTGCAAAGGAAGGGATTGTAGTGGGAACTACAAATCTATATGACCATTTTTTCTTGCAAATTGGTGAATGTAGAGCTAAGGTTACGGCAGCTAGGCTCCCGTATTTCGATGGTGACTATTGGCCAGGTGCAGCAGAGGATATCATACAACAAATGGGTCAAGAAGATGATGGTAGAAAGGGAAATAAGAAAGGAATTCTGAAGAAACCCATTACAAAAAGGGCTCTAAAAGGATCCGGCCAGTCGGATCTGTCTAGGAATATGTCCATAGATCAGCTGCTAATGCATAAAGTAATCGTTTCTTTCTAGCACCCTTCCTCTCTTGCATGTCAGTTTCAGTAGTTCGGTTCTTTTGTTAATATTATTTATGTACGTTTTTAGCTTGGTGAGACCATTCGCCCCATGAAGGAGGATTTTATCATGGTTCACTTGCAGCCTTGTTGCACGCATTGCTGTACACTGATGGTAACTGGAAATCGTTGGGTCTGCAGCCAGTGCAAAGACTTCCAGTTATGTGACGGGTAAGAATTGTCCTGCCTCTTTTGCTAGTTAATTCTTTTTTTCTCTTTCCCGCGCTTTATTTGGTATAACTTGGAAGATGTTGTTTTTATCTTCTTGGAAGAGAGAGAGACTTATTGCTAAACCCATGCGTGTGTTTTACATGATAGAGTGGTTCTATCTCTGATACGATATTCAACCTTTCAGGTGCTATGAGGCTGAACTGAAACGATGGGGCAAAGAAAGGCATCCTGTTAATCAAAAGAATCAACATACACTGTATCATGTAAGTTACATTGACTTGTGATACACGTTACGGTTTAACATACAGTCGACGAAAGAACTTGAGTGTTGTGTCTATTTCCTTTCTTTATTGTAGTATTAAGGTTTTGGTGTGTATTTTATCCTTAGTTAAGGATAAAAGTACTTTTGGTTAGGTTTTAGTTTAGTTTAACTTAAACACTATAATGTCTCCTATATCATGTTCCGACAATTAACCTTATTCTCTAAGAGCCACTAGGGTTAAAACGGTTGCTTAGTTTAGTCTTTAGTTTGTTTGTTTTTTGTCGAGTTAACAACAGCTCCTATTACGAGAAAAAAACATAGTTGCAAGCTCGTATCAGATAGTTTTGGAATTTGAGAAGAGGTTCTCTCGTCTAGTCTCATGTGTCTCTGTATTTTCATGAGATTATTTATTTTTTGTGTATTTTGTAGGTTGAGATCACCGATATTCCTGCAGACACCACGGATAGAGATGCGATACTTGAAAGTGAATTTTTTGATACGAGGCAAGCATTCCTGAGTCTTTGTCAGGGGAACCATTATCAGTATGATACACTGAGGCGGGCGAAACATTCCTCAATGATGGTGCTTTATCATTTGCACAATCCAACTGCTCCTGCTTTTGTCGCAACATGTAACGCATGTCACCTCGATATCGAAAGTGGTCAAGGTTGGCGTTGTGAAGTTTGCCCGGACTACGATGTATGCAATGCTTGTTACAGTAGAGAAGGCTGTGTTAATCATCCTCACAAGTTGACAAATCATCCGTCACTAGCTGATCAGAATGCTCAGAATAAAGAAGCTAGGCAATTGCGAGTCTTGCAGGTATTTAAAGATATTCTCTCCTTTCGAAAAAGCTGCACCTTCTTCTCTTGCTCTAGGCTGCTTATTAGGTAGATATATGCTGTTTAGCTCCCGAAACTTCTCCGAAGTAACGTTTTCATTGTTTAATTTTTGCAGTTCACGATAATGCGCGATCTTCTGGTGCATGCGATACAATGCCGTCTTGCTAAAGATTGTCAATATCCCAACTGCCGCTATGTGAATAGGCTATTTCAACATGCCGTCCATTGCAAAATACATGTGGGAGGAGGCTGTGATCGGTGCAAGAAAATGGTGCATCTCTTGCAAAGCCACGCTCGGGCCTGCAATGAATCAAATTGCGATGTAGTTCGATGCGGGTAATCTCTTTTAACTTATATCCCTGTCCAACACTTTTGCAATTAATTTCTCTGTGGGATCTCGATCATTCACTAGTTACCCTTTGTTTTATCCGAGTCTTTTTGCTGTGAAGCTCTTAAAAGGAATGGTTTGTATAATTTGTATTGATCATTGTGAATCTCTCTCTATTCAGGGAGCTAAAGGAACGTCTGAGAAGGATACAGCAGCGATCAGAATCACGGCGCAGGGCAGCCGTCATGGAGATGGTGCGACAGAGAGCCGCAGAAGTCGCTGGGACCTCCGGTTGATTCAGTTGTATATATTTATTTGATTTAGGATATAAACAAAAGTGAAAATCTAATTTTCCTTCCGAAAGGTAATCCACTTGAAGAAGAAGAAGACAACGAAGTGAATATTACCAGCTAGTGAAGACTCGTAAGAAGCAGGGATACAAACCCCAATAACGGTTTGACAGAGATTAGTATTTTTTTGTCACAAGCCATGGAGTGATGATGATGGTGGTGATTAACTTGGGGCACAAGCTCTCGGGTGCCCACTTATGCTCTGGTTAGGTCTCAAAAAGGAAGAAATCAGGTTCCAGACTCTTTAGTTCAGTTCAGTAGCTTGATCTGGTTGGTGATTCAATGACTATAGCTTCTCTATTTTTGCTTACCATAACTTCTTCTAGTCAAGTAAGATGAAGAGAGTGTATATGGAATTATGGATACGTCTCTAACATTTTTGAATTCACTGTGTTAATAACATTCTCAGATCCTTAATTGGAATAGGTTTTGGTTTAACAAGGTAATCGCTATCACGACATGCTAAGGATTTTTATTTCTTAGGTATTAAATTAGAAAAATTCTTTATGATAGCTATTTTTAAAGTTTCAAATTTAAAAAAATAAAAAATAAATATTAAAAATTTCAAAATAAAGAGAAGTTATTTTAGTTATTTTTTTTTTAGAACTATTTGTGACAAAAATTTAAAAAATGTTATTTGAGAGAATTGCCCATCAAATTTTTCATGAGAAGTAAGTTATTATAGAAAAAAAAAGAATGTTAAATTATCCATGAAAAGTAAGTTATTATAGAAAAAAAAAGGAATATTAAATTATCTATGAAAAGTAAATTTATTAATAGAAAATAAAAAGAAGAGGAAAAGCGAGAGTGTACGTGGCTTGTTAATTGGCTCACAAGTCATATCACTGTCGAAAAACATACAAGGCAGATTATGTGGTCATCTTCTCTCCTCGTCACTCTCTCTCTCTCTCCTTCTGATATGTCAAAATCCTCCGATCCAACCATTTTTTATTCTTCGAACTGTTTTTATATTTCTGAAAAATCTCACTTTCGTTATCCGTCTACAATTTCGACCAAGAAGCGTCTTCTCAGTGACAGGCTAGCATGCAAAGACTCATATAACAAGTGTATATATATATAAATAATTATCCAAAATATTTAGAATATTTGAAATAATATTTTTGCTTGAGAAAATTGAAACCTTGAGCTCGAATTGTTGGTGTGGAAACAGCGTTTGAAACATGGTGGGTGGTATTGTTGGGAGTAACATGGCGGCGACTGATGCGAGGAGGTTTCTAAGTTCGAATTTTGGCAACAGTTTCAGCAGAATCCACAGATGGGATTTCCACGATCGGTCCCAGATCGCAATCCCTAGAGCTCAATCTTCTTCATCCTCCGACAAGAACCGCCGCGAAAAGAAGCCCAGGAACCGACCCGTCACCACAGCTACAAAGGAAGGCGGAGAGACGGCTGCGAAGAAACTCGACGCACCTCCTCCCCCGCAGACGCAGTCTCCGTCTCCGCCGCCGCTGAAGCTCGACGATGTGAATCCCGTGGGTTTGGGACGGCGGTCAAGGCAGCTCTTCGACGAGGTGTGGCGGAAATTCTCCGGATTAGGTCAGATTTCGAGGACGACGAGACCCGATGAGCAGGATGCTCTCGACAGTCTTCTCATCAGAGAAGGGCCTATGTGCGAGTTCGCCGTCCCCGGCGCTCAAAACGTCACCGTTTTAGTCGTTGGAGCCACTAGCAGAATCGGCCGTATCGTCGTCCGTAAACTCATGCTCCGTGGCTACACCGTCAAGGTTCGATTTAACATTTCTTAAATAAAATGCTGATTGTTTTTTTTATTCAATGGATGTTACTGTGTTTAGGCGTTGGTGAGGAAAACAGATGAGGAAGTGATAAGTATGTTGCCAAGATCGGTAGATATTGTGGTCGGTGACGTGGGCGAACCGTCAACGCTTAAGTTTGCGGTGGAAAGCTGCAGCAAGATCATCTATTGCGCCACTGCTCGGTCTACTATCACTGCTGACCTCGTCCGGGTTGATCATTTGGGTGTTTATAACCTCACCAAGGCTTTTCAGGTATATATATGACTAAACAGTTAGTTGGTTTTGTTTTGTTGACAAGAGAGAGAGTAATCATTCATATGTTTTGAGTGCTTTCCAGGATTACAATAACAGACTAGCGCAGCTGAGAGCTGGTAAAAGCAGCAAAAGCAAGCTTTTGATTGCAAAGTTCAAGTCTGCTGAGGCGCTTGACGGTTGGGAAGTTCGTCAAGGGACTTACTTTCAGGACACAACTGCTTCTAAATATGATGGTGGGATGGATGCTAAGTTCGAGTTCACCGAATCTGAGAGAGCTGAGTTTTCAGGTACACACTACTCAGTCTTATGAGAGAGAGTTAGGCAATTCTTTTGAGGTGTACGGTGGTTTTAACCGGGTTTTCAAATGCAGGTTATGTTTTCACCCGAGGAGGATATGTTGAGTTGTCTAAGAAACTCTCACTTCCACTAGGTTCCACTCTTGACAGGTATTGACCGTCCTTACTCTCATCTTGTTCTGTGAAATGATTGGATCATAGAAACGTAGAGAAAGGGGATAGATAAGCATTAGCTTATTTTGTGTGCTTATTGTTTTATATCAATAGGTATGAAGGCTTAGTTCTTTCTGTTGGTGGGAACGGAAGATCCTACGTTGTAATCCTTGAAGCTGGTCCTTCATCAGATATGTCTCTGAGCAAACTGTATTTCGCTAGGATTACTACCAAAGCTGGATTTTGTCGAGTATGAAAAGCATCATGTGTCTTGGCTCTCTTCCTCATTTATCTCTGGCTAAAACTTTGGTTCTTTGAGCAGGTAAGAGTACCATTTTCAGCTTTTCGTCCGGTTAATCCAGAAGATCCACCGCTAGATCCGTTTCTCGTTCATACATTGACAATACGTTTTGAGCCTAAAAGACAGGTTTGCTTACCCTTTTCGATGATTCAGCGCTTGTTTTGGGGGTTTGATCGGTTAGATCATTATTAGCCAAATACTTTCTTTCATTCCTTGGTGTGTGAGTTTAGCAATGTGTTGGGGTTTTTTAATCTCTTTCAGAGACCAGTTGATGGTGTTGCTGGTGCACAACAGGATCTAAGAAGCTTTAGCCTTGTATTCGAGTACATCAAAGCTTTGCCTGTAAGTAGTACTCAAACTTAATCCTTCTTGATGAAGTTCAACGCTTGGAAGACAGGAGAAGTATCAACTTTCTGCTTTTTTATCTGTAGGCGGGTCAAGAAACCGACTTTATATTGGTTTCATGTACTGGTTCTGGAGTAGAACCCAACAGAAGGGAGCAAGTGCTAAAAGCTAAGAGGGTCAGTCTACTTTTTTTCTGAAACGCACATTGCAACAGCTCTTGGATCTGTCTTGAGGCTACCCATATTCAGGGCTGCTATGTTTTCACATCTCTTGCTCTTTGTCTGACTGTCCGCTAAAATGTGTCAGGCTGGTGAAGATTCATTGAGAAGATCAGGCCTAGGATACACCATTATTCGTCCTGGTCCCTTGAAGGTAACTCTTCTTTGAGTTTTAGCCAATGTATATATCTATGGATTTGACTATATTCTTACAAATTTTCTGAGACAGGAGGAGCCAGGCGGTCAACGAGCTCTGATATTTGATCAGGGAAACAGAATATCTCAGGTTAGTTTCAGTCACAACACAAGTCACTACGCTCTCTCCCGGTGAACTCACTCAACTCCCAAATGGCGCAATTTATCTATCATTTTACAGGGCATCAGTTGCGCGGATGTGGCTGATATTTGTGTCAAGTCACTGCACGATTCAACGGCGAGAAACAAAAGCTTCGATGTGAGTTGCAGTTTACATAAAAGCAGCTGAAAATATGATTCAGCTATTGACCCATAAGAAGAAATCAGTCTATGACCTGTAAACAAAAGAAATCGAAACAGTGGATATCTCACATACTTTTGTTTTCACATACAGGTTTGCCATGAATACGTGGCTGAGCAAGGAATAGAGCTCTACGAGCTGGTAAGGAATAAACCATAAGAGGAACACTTACAGTTGCCACTTTTACATTATAATCTGGCAAAGTTACTTGTTTCTCTCTCTCTCTATGTATTGCTGCTTTCAGGTGGCTCATTTGCCAGACAAGGCGAACAACTATCTGACTCCTGCTTTATCTGTACTTGAGAAGAACACATGATACAAAGTTTCCCTCGCAATCCAGAAATGAAAAGGAAGAATCCTTTTTCTGCTGTTGTATTCATCTCAACCTCTGATATACATTACAAATATACATACGTGTACTTGTATAATCTGTACAGACAAGAATCTCTTCTTCCTTGGTATCTATCTCCCTCTGACATTGTTGTCTTATATTCATCTTTTGAGTTTGTGTAATACAAGAAAAGGGTGCGAAAGTCTGTTTTTCTATATTACACACCCACTCATTATAAAAATGAATAATTTATACAGTTAGAGCGCTCATGTTATAACAGTATAAGCAAACATGACATTACTTCAGATTGTCTCATAATTCCGTCGTATCCCATCTCTGATCATCAAAGGTTTGGCCAGAGAGACGAAAAATGAAGACGTCGGAATAGGCAACTTCTCCGGAGCTTTCTTTTTGACTCTGACGTGTTAATGTTTTTTTTCCTGACGTGGCAACACGTGTCTGCTATAATGGAGTGAGGCCCATTAGATTGAATAGTTGGCCCATTAGATTTTTTTTCAGTTTCGGTATTAAATGGGTTATTTAATTGTGACCGGGTTTGGCTCGGATCCGACCCGACACGGAGCTGAAAAAACACAAGCGAGAGAGAGAGGCGGCGCTAAACAGTGAGAGAGAAGGAAAGGGAGAAGAAGAAGAAGAGAGGAGGAGAGGAGAAAGATGAACAAGAAGGAGATATTCAAGCTAGCCAAGGGTTTCAGGGGAAGAGCGAAGAACTGCATAAGAATCGCGAGGGAGAGAGTGGAGAAAGCTCTTCAGTACTCTTACAGAGACAGACGCAACAAGAAACGTGAGATGAGAGGTCTCTGGATCGAGCGTATCAACGCTGGCTCCCGTCAGCACGGTGTACGTTCTTCTTTTGCATTCCCCCAAAATTCTGATTTGGTGTTTCGCCTGATTGCTTCCGTTGACTGCTAGATTCCTTTGGATTCTATTCTGATTAGTTTAGAAATGAGACTTTTGAAATCAAACTTATTTTAGGGTTTATAATCTTTAGTGTTTTGTTTTGTTTTTTTTTTTTGTAAAGTTGAATGTTTGATTACTGTCTTCGTCTACCTCCCAAGTTGTAGTTTGGTTTCTGAACAGAACTCTGTCTAGTTTGTTGATCCCTTTTTGCAGTGGTTCTCTGTGTTTGCAGCCGCGTAGTAGAAATACAACTTATTGTGTATAACTAGAAGCTCGATAGAACTTGGAGTAAGGGCATTTCAGATTGCTTGTTTTGCACTATCTTCGCTTGGGTTTTGATCTCTGAATCTAAATGGAGATTAAGGATGTGAATGTGTTAGGTAATGCTTAAAGAAGTGAATCATTTCGTACTTTTCTTGTCAATTGTTTCAAACGCACTGAAACCCTTGACTCCTAATACAAATTGAGCAACATATTCATCTAACTCGATTACCTTGTTTCAGCTTTGTCCTTAAATTTTCTCCCTTTTTGACTTCTTCTGTTTACTTCTAGTCTTGGTTTTATTCTTTAATGACTGTATATCTCTCTTTTGCATCTGTTTTAATATATGTGGATCAGTACCCTGTTTCTGGTGAAGAAATTTTTGGAATCTTAACGTGTAAAGCATGAAACAGGTGAATTACGGTAACTTTATCCACGGACTGATGAAGGAGAACATCCAGCTGAACCGTAAAGTCCTCTCTGAGTTATCTATGCATGAGCCTTACAGCTTCAAAGCACTCGTTGACGTCTCCCGCAACTCCTTCCCTGGAAACAAGAACGTTGTCCAAGCTCCTCGTAAACTAGACATTTCTTCTATTAATGCCTAGTTATGAATCCAAGTTAGTTTCATCTCTCCCTCTTTCAAATGGAACACATACCCATTTAGCTTTTTTGTCTGAATCACATGTACGCCGGTTTGGTGATAACTATTAAACTTTGGCAAATCTTGAGAGAATGCATTTCTGTCTTCTTGTTTATTAGTTTCAGAAATGAAACCTTAGTCACCTAAGTAGTTATAGACCTAACCCCTAGCAACACAACCATGTGCGCTTTCATCACATGAGTGCTCTTTGCGCAAGAAACAAGTACCGGAACCGTGAATCAAAAGGAACAACACCGCATTTGCTACCCCCCACCGTTGTCTCCGGTGAATACACTGCTCAACAAATGCGGGTTGGGGAGGAGGCAAGTGTCTTGAAATCCACAGAACAACCAACTTCCCCCTGGGGCTCACTCCCACAATCAACGTTCTTCTAAATGTCTCATTTGATATGGGCTAAGGAAAGAATTATAACAATGAAATTTTTTGTTCAAAAAAAAAAACAATGAATTTTTTTGATCTAAGTGGTCCGTTCAATTAAATATCTTTTAAAAAATTGTTAAAATAATTCAAGCAATTTATAATTAGCAAATAAATTCATACAAAGTTTTCTCAAAAATTTTGATTTGAATTTTTTTGCTTTTTATATCATTTTCTAATTATAAGAACTGTTTTCAGATACTTTATGTTTTTATGTTTATATTTCATTTATAAATACTGTTGATAATAAGAATTATATTGGAGATAATATATTTACTTATAGTACATTCTACACATAAAACTTGAAAAGAAAAAAACAATTAACTAATTATTTTTGGTGTAGTAGTAGACTTAAATGTTGCTTTCTAAAACGAAAAATTATCCATTATTTTTTCTTATAAATTTTACTTTATTGATGCATATTTTATTACTATTTATTTTTGTACCATTCATTTTACTCTTTAAAATGAGAGGTAAACAAAAGTATGTTTTTATATTTAGCTTTATAGTTTCCATACATTATAAAAATCAATACTATATAATTTCCTAAATAAACACTTCATATGTGTGGTTTGTTTTATAAACTCCGAAATTAGATATTTTATCCAATAACACAACCCTTAAATAAGAAACAACGAAAAATAGAATTCTTTCTCAACCCATTACATTAGCTAATTTTCATTATATTTTAATGTTAAAATTTATTCCAAAAATATCATTTACTAATGAAAAAGTAGAAAAAATTCTCCATTTGTGCGAGTTTTCTTTTTGTTCTTTTACGGAAAAGGGAAGGAGGAGGAAGAAAAATAATGTGGCTACCGAAAACAGATGCGACATGTAAAGGAACATTAAGTGGTTCAGTTGCTGTTGCAATAGACAAAGACAAAACTAGCCAAAATGCTATCAAATGGACAATGGAGAATCTTACTTCTCGGGGCCAAACTCTTGCTCTTATTCATGTCGCTCCCAAATCTCAATCTTCTTCAGGTTCATTAAGGAATGCTTTCAATCCTTCATTTTTTGCTCAATGATTCTTATGAGTGAATTTAGGGTTTTTTTTTTACTTGCAGACATTGAAGACGGAACAATGCATATGCAGCAAATGGATAAGCAAACGAAAGATCTCTTTGTATCTTTCCACTGTTATTGCAGCCGTAAAGAAGTAAATAATAATTGAAATCTAGAGCTTGTTAATTAAAATCGGTTTGATTCTTTGTTAAAAACTTAAAATTTATAAACTTTCTTTTAATATATATGTGCAGATACATTGTCTGGATGTTTTGCTTGAAGACGCTGACAAAGTCAAAGCGATTGTTGAATACGTTACAGTTTCTGCCATTGAGAATTTAGTACTTGGTGCTCCATCAAGGAGTAGCTTTATGAGGTAATAAAAAAAATTGATCATTAGGGTTTTGATTTATTGATTGCGTGCAGCAGAAGATTAACCAAAATTAGGTTTTGATACTCAAACAGAAGATTCAAAACGGATTTACCAACGAGTGTGTCAAAGGCAGCTCCAGATTTCTGCAATGTTTACGTCATTTCCAAAGGCAAAATATCTTCCTTACGAAGCTCCTCTCGTCCTGCTCCTTACAAATCAACAGTTCTCAGCGATTTTGAAAATCAGGAAACTGCTGCCTCTGAGAAAAAACACAAACCAGGTGGCTGTTTCAATCTTGAGGATAAATGTTTCTTGGTTTCTTGCACTTCAAGCAACTCAACACACGTTCTTTAACTCTGTCATCTTTCTTGTTTTCAACAGCTAACACAACCCCAATAACTAGGGCACGAAGATCAGTTGATTCAGATGGTCCAAGGTAATTATTACGTTACATTACTCATCGAGTGTGATTACTTTAAGAATATCCCAAACCTTGGTTTCAATTTTGTGCAGACCAGGGCTTGTGAAACTACCACAAGGACACATCAAAATGATAGGAGACTTCTCAGATTCAGAGTCCGAGTTCTCATTCATAAGTGCTTCACAACAAGGATCAGAAAACTCCTTTATCAGCTCGGGGACGCCGAGTAGTATAGATAGGTGTTCTTTTACCTACGACTTACCAGACTCAGCAAGAACCTCAAGAATGTCAACTAGCTCAGAGCAGAGCATTGGTTCACATAGATTAGGGATCAAGTTCACGGATCTAGGTTTTCTCAATAACTCTTCAACGGCTTCTGAAGAGAGTGGAACAACTTCTTGCTCTTACTCATCTCAGAGCTTGGATGATGTTGAAGCTCAAATGAGGAGACTGCGTTTAGAGCTAAAACAAACCATGGATATGTATAGCTCAGCTTGCAGAGAAGCTTTAACCGCAAGGCAAGAGGTATTTTATTATACACATTGTTCTAAAATCGATCTACACGACAACTCGGTTTTGTGCACATCAGTTTAGATTATTGTAAATCGATTTAAATAGATCTAAATTAATATAATATGTTAAATTAACTAATAATGTTAGTACTAGTTCACAAATTTTTCTAATTTCTTTTGTTTTATATATCTAATTTTGATTATTCATCAATATAATTTTATAACTAGATCCAAAAACTAAATTAGTTTCTATAAATATAAAAAATATATATAATACATTGATTATACATTACATTACTTCCTTATTGGTTTCTCAAGTGGTTGTTTCATCAAAAGCAAACTAAAATCTTCATTGTTTTAGGCGACAGAGCTGAAAAATCTGAGGTCAGAAGAGGGAAGAAGAATGGAAGAACTAAAGATGACAGAGGAGACCGCAATTTCAATGATGGAAAATGAGAAGGCAAAGGCCAAAACAGCCATGGAAGCTGCTGAAGCTGCAAACAGGCTTGCCGAAGCTGAGGCAAAGAGAAGACTAACCGCAGAGATGAAGGCACTGAAAGAAAGCGACTCTCCCACTCGGTATAGCATGGTTCGGTACAGGAAGTACACTGTTCATGAAATCGAAGAAGGAACTGGAAACTTCGCAGAATCTAGAAAAGTTGGAGAGGGAGGGTATGGTCCTGTGTTTAGAGGTCATCTTGATCACACAAGTGTTGCTGTTAAGGTCTTACGTCCTGATGCTGCTCAAGGAAGATCACAGTTTCAAAAAGAGGTAAGAACTGCAATCACAAAGAGGGTTTTTGTAGTATAAGGTTCGGTTCCTTTTAGTTTACTTGTGCCGCAAGAAATACTTGTCGATTGAGAAAGTTTGAAACTTCATGTGTGTTTACTTGTGTCACAAGAAAGTTTTGTTGAGTGAAGTATTAGGTTTTGTTAGCTTTAGTTTACTTGTATTACAAGAAAGTTTTGTGGAGTGAGGAAGTTTGAAACTTCATGTGTGTTTTGCCCCACAGGTTGAAGTACTAAGTTGCATAAGGCATCCAAACATGGTGCTTCTATTAGGAGCCTGTCCAGAATATGGCATTCTCGTCTACGAATACATGGCCAAAGGAAGCTTAGATGACCGTCTCTTCAGACGCGGAAACACGCCTCCGATCTCATGGCAACTGCGTTTCAGAATCGCTGCAGAGATAGCTACTGGCCTACTCTTCTTACACCAGACCAAACCAGAACCAATTGTCCACCGAGACTTGAAACCAGGAAACGTTCTCCTCGACCACAACTACGTCAGCAAGATCAGCGACGTAGGGCTAGCGAGACTCGTCCCGGCGGTAGCAGAGAACGTGACTCAGTACAGAGTCACATCAGCTGCAGGAACGTTCTGTTACATCGACCCTGAGTATCAACAAACAGGAATGTTGGGTGTGAAGTCTGATGTTTATTCGCTAGGGATCATGCTTTTGCAGCTTTTGACTGCGAAACAGCCAATGGGTTTGGCTTATTATGTGGAACAGGCCATTGAAGAAGGGAAGCTGAAAGATATGCTAGATCCTGCAGTACCAGATTGGCCGTTAGAGGAAGCTATGTCTCTTGCTAAGTTATCGTTACAATGTGCTGAGTTGAGAAGAAAAGATAGGCCTGATCTTGGTAAAGAAGTGATGCCTGAGCTTAATAGACTAAGAGAGTTAGGTGCAGAGAGTCTTGAGAGTGTGTTTTATGCTGGACATGGACCGTTTTCACATTCTAGCCAAGTCTCTTATACATCGGTAAGAAAATTGCTTTTAATTTTTTTTTTTAAATTCACCAGATTAGATGTTGGTATTTGAGATTTTTTTTGTGTGTGTGGGGGGGGGGGAATTGCAGGAAGGTAGGAGTGCTCCTTCTATATCGAATCCAGGATCTTATATATCAAACCCATAGTGTTGAGAACAGATGAGGAATCTGGTAAGGCATGGCACACTCTTGTTACATATCTGAACCTTGTTGAGATAAACACTCATGATTGAGATTTTGATTTACAGGAGAGATAAATGTCAGTATAAGAAAGCCAAGAGCAATGTATATATATATATTCACGATTAAAAAAAAACTGCTTCTTTGAGCTGTAGAAGAGAGGTGTTTGAGATTTAAAGCCAATATTATTTTTTTGTGTTTTGGATTAAGAAACAATATTTATATACAGGGAACATAATTTATTCAGAAGACGTAAATATTAGTTGCATCACTCATTCACTCACTGGAATAACATAAGCTAGCCAGCTACACTTTACCGTTCTGATGTTAAATCATTTCTTAAGAAACTTATTTCGTAATATTCGTGGGCCTGAGCCCAATAAAAGGTCCACGAAGAAAACATTACCCAAGGTTGAAATAGTTCCTCTATCATCGTCTTTTCATCTCCGTCTCCAACCTACGAGCTGTACATTGAGTTTCCCAGATAAGAGAATCAATTTCTAATTAGTTTCTCCAAAGAAGATGAAGCAACCCACGTTTCCCAGCGCGGCGGAGGAGGAAACCAAATCAGAGCAAAACCAGACCGGAGCAAAGCAGAAATCGAAGAAATTCCCAACTGCAACGGAGCTAATCTCACACTACCAGAAGGAAGGAGGGCTCGAAGCAGCCGAAGCCTCGGTTAAGGTAATCGAAGACCTGCAAAACGCGCTCGTGCGAGTCGCTTCGTCATCGAAGAACGCCTCCAGCAAGAGCAAGCTTCTAGCTGACGCGAGGAAAATCGACGCCATTAGTGGAAGGCTTGCCGTCGTGGACGCCAAGTTGGAGACGAAGCCTGGATACGTCGAGACTTTCGCGTTAGGGTTAGCTTCCGGTGCAGCACTTAACGGAATTAGCGCCGTTTGGCCTCACGTTACCAGAGGGATCAGTCAGGTTTGGTCCGCCGTTAAGAGTGGGACAGATCCGTCAGCTGCCTCTTAAACTGAATATTCTCTCCAGTGGTTCGGTTACTTGGTGTTGTATTAGCTAACTTCAGTTTTTTCACTGTTGGAACAAAACAAAATTAGTTTTTTTTTTTTTGTTATCGTCTATGTTTACTGTTGTTCCTGGTGGAAAATGCAAATAAGAAGAGTGAATTGAAAAGTTTCAGCAATCAGACATAGGAGCTCTTGAATCTAAAACATTATTCGAGGCAAATCTTACCTTTTGATCGCATTAGGCGGTCTTGTGTGAATGTTTGAAGCTGAACTTGGGGACAATGGTCGCTTTAGAGGTATGGGCTTGTGTGAGGGAATCAGAGACGAAATTAGAATGTCAGCAACACACGCTGGTGTTTCCGCCAGGATATCATATCTTCAACACCTCCTTGGTTACAAGAAGCATTGCCTTTGTTTATTTGTTGATCTCTCTCTCTCTCTGTTAAGTTTCACCTGTGGATTTTGCCCTCAAGTTTTGTTTGATGAAGCCTACTTAGATTTCTTTCCACGCATTTGGATCTTCCTTCTTCTTCAAACTAATTACATACTTTCATTTTTATTTTCTTGGTTCCGCCTAGGATGTCACTTTTTCACTGCTTGGCACTCTGATCTTTTTTAATAAGAGAGGCACACCATCTCCATCAGCTTTCCTCATTTTTTCTATCAGACCATGTCTCTCCTCTCTTCGTTGAGGCGCAAATGCTGCTATTGCCCAGACTAAAGAATTTTGTGTTGTTTGGAAGATTTCTCAAACTGTTTCTGTTCTGTCTTTTTCTTGCCAAACATGTTGTATAGTGTCTCTTAACTGGTATGATGACCACCTTACTTTCTTATTTGCATCTTTCACAAGATTAATCCTCCGCCTTGGTCACAAGATGGTGCTGACAGCATTGGGCACAAAATCAACTATTATCATCTTTGAAGAAACTGTAGAGACCATTACATCGCCATAACCACACCAAAAATTGAGTACAGTTAGGCAATGATATCAACAAAGTGAAAGCATCTGTAACCTGAAGAAGAAGAAGATGGATGGAGGAAATATCAACTTGAAGTAGAAAACCCAAAAGGTGAAATTGGATTACACTCAGTTTAAGAAGGATTACTATCAGAGCAAGTAGGCATGGGCATTCGGGGTCCCAATCGGGTTTCGGTTTTATCCATTCGGGTTTTAGTTTTTCGGGTTTATCAAAATCAGCTCCATTCGGGTTATATAAAAGTTCGGTTCGGGACCGGTTCGGGTTCTATCGGGTTCGGGTCGGGGTTAGTAAATCTCCAAATAATCGGTATAACCCATTGAACTTTCGGGTTCGGATCCCAATCGGTTCTTCGGTTTTAAAATACATGATTTGTACCTATTTTGTAACTAAAACATAAATGAAATCGGTTTTTCGGATTTAAAATACATGATTTGTACATATTTTAATAGCCAAAATATAAGTAAAATCGATTCAAAAATAAATAAAAACATCAAACGTGATCATTCACAATCAAGCGAAAGATAAACATAGTTAGTGATAGAAAGAAAACCAGATAAATGAAATAATAAAACAAAAACTAAGTTCTCATGAAATGAAATGAGAAACATTATTCAATGAAAACAAAACCAAAATCTAAAAACTTCAGGCTTCAACCGCCACATTCCACCATCAACCTTCGTGTAATAGATAATTATTTTAGAAATTCAATAATATTTTAAAGTATTTTGGATACATATTAAGAATTAAGATCATATTTGGTAGAAGTTCTTTTTTGTGATTTTAAATGTTTCGGATTCTATCGGATATCCATTTAGGTCCGGGTTCGGTTCGGATAATACCCAGAACCCAAAATACCGAAAAACAAGATCCATTCGGTATTTATGTCGGATTCGGATCGGTTCGGATTCATTTTTATCGGATCGGGTTCGGTTCGGATTTTCGGGTTCGGTTTATTTGCCCAGCCCTAAGAGCAAGTGAGTGAGATGTAAAAGTAGCCATTGCTCATTGCTGCTGGTTAAGACGCCGTAGTGTAGACTGTAGAGGGATCAGAATCGTCATTCTCCTCCGCTGGCTCGAGAGCGCTCCCCTTGAGGAGACTTTACTCGAGACTTTTCTCCTCTCAGTTTAAACAATCGGACTGCAAAGTCAAAATTCCCGGCGACGGGGATTAAAGTTGCCCATGTAAGAGCATGATTATCCGGGATACTTAGTGGGTTTCTTAGTGCGTGGGTCCCCACAAAACCTTTAAGTATCGGTTACAAAAACTACTAATTAAGAACCGATTTTAGTGAGTTTCTTACACTGTTCGCGGACCCCACTGACTCGTGGCGGCCCGCGATTGGTTTGTTTTTAATTTTTTTTTTTTTTTTTTTTTTAAAAAACTAAGGGATAATCATGGTCTAAGAGAGAGAATGAGAACCAATTTGAAATCCTTAATTTTGTTACCCTTATTCCTAGAGGGAAACAAAAAACTCTTTAAATGGGCTTATATTCATCTATTAGGCCGTCCATAAATGGGCTTCTTTAGCGGGAAACCCACCGACCTTATTTTTTACCCCCAAAAAAATACAAATAATTTCTTTTAAATAAAATAGACATTTTTTTATAAAATCTCCTCTTTCTGGTTCGGTTCTCGCGTTCTGCAAACTCCTCCGTCGATTTCAGGTGCGTGATTTGAGTTCTAACTCATGCTTCTGCTTCGAATTTTTTTGTGATTCTGGGTTTCTGTTGTGTCTCTCTGTACGGTTAATTACGTAGAGTACTCTTCGAAGCTAATTATTAGGGTATACACTATAGATCTACTATGGCTCCTTCTCGAAAAACATCTAGGTTATGTAATTACTCTTATTGTTTGATTGATTTTGTTCGATTCCTGTGTCTGTGATATCTGATTGATTCATAGGGAAAGAATTAAAGGTTAGCCGATTGATCTTTTGATGTTTATCGATCTGAGCATGTTGAAGTAGATATTTTGGAACCTCTTTATTGATTTTGATTATGTTTACTAATTATTTGTACCATTATATCTCTCCATTTGCTAACTGGCTAGCTTTTACTTATCATCGTGTATTAACAAGTCACTGACTTTTCCAAGTTTCAGACATTCTGTGCCGTTAAATCTTTTGTCTAATTCGGATTATTTATAGTTGGCAGTTTCATTTCTAATATATGTTGTGTGGTAATGTGTTCTTACTAGCAGCTGAGAGATGTCGGCATATGACAATGTTATTGGTGGGAAGTTAAAGCTAAAAGGGAAGGCTTTGGATGTGAAAGCAGGTGGAGTCAAGAAGAAGAAGAAACAAAAGAAACAAGAAGAACAAGCTCTTAAAATTACTGATCATCATGAACTCATAGAAGGTACACATGACCCGCTTCATTCCCCAAGTTTTGTATAAGCATTTGACTTGAGCTGTTTTTTTTTAACATTCAATCGATATGTTGTGTATTGGCGTTTTGGTTATAGGAGAAAATACTGAAGCTTTGGGTAAATTGATTGAAGAAGAAGGAGAAGAAGATGAAGCGGGTATGAGTGAATTGGCGAAATACGACGATGATCAGTTAACG
Organism: Brassica oleracea var. oleracea; assembly: GCF_000695525.1. NCBI lineage: Eukaryota > Viridiplantae > Streptophyta > Magnoliopsida > Brassicales > Brassicaceae > Brassica > Brassica oleracea. The sequence continues at coordinate 8,060,215 of NC_027752.1, forward strand.
CCTGCAGAGAGAAGGTACATAGAGCAGAAGCAGAGACTGGATGTGCAGAAACTGGCTAAGGAAGCGAACAAGTCTCACCGTAACAGGATTGAGGATTTCAATCAGTACCTGGCTAACATGAGCGAGCACTATGATATCCCTAAAGTCGGACCTGGTTAATCTTATTCTTCACTGGCTTTCTTCAACTCTGCTTATCGATTTGTCATTGTTAAATAACTTATGTTGGATCTTTATTGCGTTTTCCTTTAACATTTCAATTGTGTGATCTCCACTCTCTTAATGAAAAAGAAAACACACCTTGGAATCTTTTATCAGCTGCTTTGAACCATTAGAGGCCTGCCAATAACTTTATGGAGTTTTGAGTACACAGGTCTATATTATTTTTGTCTATACCAACAAAGAATTGGAACGAGGCAATATAACAACAACACTGTTTTTCTTTGTCACAAAAACTAGATTCGTGGTATCATCGTCTTACCCAGTTACGTCCTCCAAGGCTTGGATTCCATAAGCCAGTTATACAACAACTTCAATTTGGCAACAAGCGGATCTTCACCCTCAGCTGGATCTTCAAGCTTCTGAAACTTCAGTGCGTTCTCAAAGACTGTCTGCATTTCATATATTACCGTGACTGTCAGAAAAGCTGTTCCCAATTTAAGGAGCAGAATGTGGAAGCATCCAGCTAACTTACAGCATGCAAGTCACCACCAGTCATAGAACAATTCGAATTCAGTTTATCATCAAGAATTTAGAATTCAACAAAACAACATGCGCAGTAAACACAAATACCTAATAATCTAATATATTGGGGCAGGAACTCCCAAGGACAATCTTGGTCAAGAGCTGGAATAGACACCCCACGAAGCATGTATACATGAAACATCACCACTCACCAGATTGCTTTGTAATAGTCTTTAGAATCCTCTCTGATATTAATTAACAAAAAGATATCAATAATAGTGCGAAGCTAGAGCTTGAATGAAGAATAGAACCCGTCGAACAATGTAACTCTCGTTCAAACAGAGAAAGAGAGATCGTGACCAGTGAACAAAGAAGAGTGGCCACGTCGGAATGACAAGAGTTAAAAAGAAGTAAGAGATCCTGTACTCCGAATCACATCCTACACCAGCCACGTGCAACACGTGACAATTAATTAACAGTTGGGAAGAAAATAACAAGCTTCTTTGAGTTTTCTTCGTCCCACATCGGTTACTGAAGATACGTTCGCTTTAACTCGATGTGTATATAAAGCACGTCGTATTCACCGTTCAACTCATACCTTTCTCGGCCTTTTGGCTAAGATCAAGTGTAGTATCTGTTCTTATCAGTTTAATATCTGATATGTGGTCCATCGGATCACACGATATTAACTTTATTTTTTACGGAAGAAGATCCATTAAGATAGCTTGCTATTTGGGTTTTCGCGAGTCGTCCATGCGTTGCACTATAGCATGGATCTGGCTCATTCCGCCAATAAAAATCCAATAAATTTTTTAAATTATCTGTTGTGGGCTCAGCTCACGATTCGAAATTAGTTGTGGTTTCTTTACTCATTAACCAAATAGACATTGGATTGAATCAAACATCTTATTAGAACTGAAGTCTAACCGGCAAATCAAACTGAACCATTTCTATTTCATTGTTTTGTATGAAATAAAATGTGGGAAGAAAAAGATTTCGGAAAAAGTGAGAGAGATGGGAAAGGCGATAGGATTGCTGATAAGCGGGACGCTTGTGTATCACCATTGTGCCAATTGAAACGTGACTCTTCTTTGTCTCTTCTCTGGTGTCCTTATCGTTCTTTTATCTTCCCTCACCGTTCTTGGTCTTCTTTTTCGCAAGTCAATGTCTCGTATGATTCTCAGATTTTTCGTTTTGAATTTTTTTATGATGATTCGAGTACGAGAATATGTTTGTATTTGGTCTCTGGTTTGCTGATCGATGGCTGCTTGATATGTTCAAATAGAATGTGCTTTTGCGGTCTTTAGTTTTACATAATCGAGTGTATGTTCAAGTTTCTTTAGTGTTGCAATGCCTACTTCTTCGTCTACACCCTACGAGAAGGACTCTCTTTTTAATTGATTTGAGTGTGGTTTCATCATTACATATTAGGATACGAAGCTCAAGCTTTTGTTTCTGTGAAACTATCCGCGTTTGATATCCAGAAACTACACAAGTTTTTGGTTGTGTATCACTGTGTCATCCTCATAACTCTATTATTCTCGTACCTCTTCTGCGATCAATGCATAAGCCCAAAGTGTTGTTGATATGATGATCACTTTGCATTGTTTGGAAGATACTTGCAGTCACATGATCTACAAAGTAAAAACTTTTTTTAAGTGGTGGGTACCTGTGGATCCATTGGAGTGGCAATATCACAGGTTACAGCATGTAACATCATTGCACGCTTAGCTAATACTGTCGGAGCAGCTGAGTCCGTTTTGTGAGTTGCAGCTACGGGCCATGACAAGAGTCATTTGCTAAGGCAAGTTTCATCTATCCTAATCCAGTCTCTAACAGAGATAGTTCTCTTAGACACTTGTGTTTATCCGAGTGCCTGCATGGCAAAAGTATAAAACTAAAATATTTACTTATGTTTAAGACCATTAACTAACATTCTGCAAAATTCTGAACATTGTGTGTAATTACAGCCACAACTCATATTTATTACTGGGCCAACTCGACATTAGTAAAAAAGATGGTTTCACCTCTTTGTTAGGAACTCAAACATTGTAAATAGTTTCTCCCAGGGTATATTGAACCCAAATGGTGGTTGTTACAGCCAGACCCGGCTTAGCAATATTTAATGCCTAAAGCAAAAGAAAATTGGCGCCCACATATTCCCTGTGTTGAGCTTCGAACCCGACACTTTTGACCCATTGCACAACGAAAGATCCAATGAACTACGTGAAGATTTTGGAAATTTGATGGCCTTAAAAATTTACTAAATTATGGCGTCTAAAGCACTTGCTTCAAGTGCTTTAGATCAGGGTCGACACTTGTTATAGCTGCAACCCATTTACCACTAAACCAACTCAACGTTTGATATCATTGTTATTTTTTTTATTACTTTTGTCTGAAACATGACTATGTTTGTTCCGTCTCTATATGCTCTATCAGAATTCTCAGTCTACAGGAAACTCTATACCGAAAACGATCAAACCGAGAGATTTTGGAACGAGAAGCACTTTCAAAGTTCTGAAATCTGAGTCACAAATCACAATTTGTCTAAAATTGTTTTTTTTTTTTTTTTTTTTTTTTTTTTTTTTTATCTTTCCAACGTTCCCCTTCATATAGCTTTTGATAGTTGCATTAATATAGTTTCTAATTCTAGTTGTAGACATAGTTTTGGTAAAAATAGTTTTTGGTAATACAATGTTTTATTTCAGTTATCGTAATAAAATAGCTAAATCTTAGATTATGGTCTTTCTAATGTTTGATATAGATAACACCATTCCTACTGTTGCTTTAATTATCTATCTGTTCTTTCAAGCTCTTATACCCCTTTTGGTGGCAGAGCCGCGCGGAGAGTTTTTGTCGCCCTAAGCATAATAAAAAAATTTGCAAAAATATTAGATATTTTACTATAAATAAACTTTTACAGAAATTAATTTATAAATAAATTGTTTGTTGACATAATAGTAAACTGTTCATAGGAATACAACAAAAATATAAAATTTTATAGAATTATGATCCACAATGCAGTAATAATTTATATAAAGGTACGTAGTATAACTTTGTTAAGTAAGTAAAAATATAACAAAAGTTAACTGCCAATACCATATAAGAAGTTAATCAAAATATAATTCATTTTCGTGAAGTTAAATATAAACAAGTGATGTATTATAAATAAATATTAATTTTGTAAGAAGAAACAAAGATTTAAACCATATGAAAAAAAGTATTTGTAGATATGCCTTTAAAATTTATCTGAAATCAAATTGATGTCCTAAATCATTGTTTTTTTCATCCATATAGGCACGGCTCTGTTTGGTGGGTTTATTTTTTTTCTGCTCTTTATTTTTTGATAACAATGCTTTTGCATTGAACCGGAACAATTGAAATTTCAGTGTTAAAAAAAAAAAATAACAAAATTCATGTTGGTGTTGCTGTAGATAATGCTCGTAAGTTGTACAGAAATAATTATGGTTAACTAATTACGAGGCAAGTTAAAAAAAATTCAAAATCTTACAGTTAATCAGCAAAACCGGGGTGTATCGGTTTACGAAAGTACCAAACCGAATCCGGTCAATCCCCTTAACCCTTCGCTGCCTCCGCCACAAGCAAGCAGGGTTTAATTCGTACCAATCAAAAACCCTCCGCCGTTTCCTTGTCCTCTCTCTCTCACTTTCCCGGCGGTTTTCGCTTTCAAAGTCGCAACCTTTCTCAAGGATCTAAAGTCGGCTTTCCCGGAAACCTCTCCAGCTCTCAAGGAACTTCCTTTCATGGTTAAGATCTTGGCGTTGAAGGTAAGATGCTATGGAGATGCAACTGGGTAAAGCAGAGGAGGAAACTCATTAACACGCTCAGCTTCTCCTCGCTTCACACTCACTCCTCACCGAACCCAAACCAAATCAGCGACCTTTCTCGACACCGAGCTGCTTCTCCGAAACCACCGCTCACACACGACGACGTCTACTCTCGCTTAAGAGAATCCTCTCCCGATCTAAAAACCTTAACTTTCTTCTTCTCCTGCGCGAAGCAGAGCAACTACTTCCACGATGACCGAGCCTTTGATCACATGGTTAGTGTTGTCGAGAGACTAACTCATCAATTCAAAAGCATCGATCGAATCGTAGAGGCGTTGATACTATCAGGATGCGCAATAAAGCCTCGAGTTTTATTGCTGCTGCTCGAAATCTTCTGGCGCGGGCATGTGTATGATAAGGCTATAGAGGTTTATAAAGGCATGAGCACCTTTGGTTATGTGCCTAACACACGTGCCATGAATATGATGATGGATGTTCTTTTCAAATACAATCTCGTCGATCGAGCTTTGGAGGTTTTCGAAGGGATCCGTGTTAGGAACTTCTTTAGTTTCGACATTGCGTTGAGCCACTTGTGTAGTAGAAAGGATTTGGATCTGGTTAGGGTTAAGATGGTTTTGAAGATGATGATTAGAGAAGGGTTTTATCCTAACGGAGAGAGGTTTGGGCAGGTTCTTGGTGTGTTTTGTAGAAGTGGATGCGTTGCTGAAGGTTATCAAGTGGTTGGGTTGATGATTTGTTGTGGAGTCTCTGCGTCTGTTAATGTATGGAGCATGTTGGTTAATGGGTTTTTCCGTTCGGGAGAGCCGCGGAAGGCGGTTGATCTGTTTAACAAGATGGGTTGTTCGCCGAATCTAGTTACGTATACTAGTTTGATCAAAGGGTTTATGGATTATGGAATGGTTGAAGAAGCGTTTAGTGTGGTGAGTATAATGCAGTCTAAAGGGTTGGCTCCGGATCTTGTTTTTGTGAATGTGATGATACATACGTTCACAAGACTCGGGAGATTCGAAGAAGCTCGTAACGTTTTTCTTCATAGTTTGAAAAATGGGAACCTTGTGGCGGATCGGTATACTTTTGCGACGATGCTCTCTAGTCTATGTGTGTCTAGAGACTTTGATCTGCGTATCACCATTGGTACTGAAACAGAGCTGGATCTTGTGATGGGAAACTCGCTCATGAACTATCTCTGCAAGGTAGGTAACACTTTGGCGGCGTTGAAAGTGTTCCGCAACATGTCTAACAGAGACTTAGCTTTGGATTGTTATACGTACACCGGCTTTCTCACTGCGCTTTGTCAAGGAGAAGCATATGGACATGCCCTGAACATGTACGACGAGATCATAAAGAGGAAGAGGATCCGTCTCGATGCTCATTTTCATACTGTGATGATCGACAGTCTTGTGGAGCTTGGTGAATACAGTAGCGCGATGCGTTTGTTTAACCGTTGTGTCTTGGAGAAGCGTGGGTTGGATGTTGTGTCGTATACGGTAGCGATTAAGGGACTTGTGCGTGGGAGGAGGATGGAGGAAGCTTGTTCTCTCTTGGAGAAAATGAAAGAAGATGGAGTTATGCCGAATCGGCGGACTTATAGGACTGTTATCTCTGGTTTGTGCGGGGAGAAGGACAAGGATAGATTGAGAAAAGTTTTAAGGGAGTGCATTGAGGAAGGAGTGGAGTTGGATCCTAATACTAAGTTTAAAGTGGTGTGTTTCTTATCTCGATATCCAAGAGATTGTTCCGAGTTTAGATCAGTTTTCGAAAAATGGAGGGAGAACGTTGATGTTTCTGATTCATGCGATGAGTTATCTGTTTCTGCTGGGTGAGTTGTATAATGTATATTCAATCAGCGCTGTAATTGTTTTGTTTATTAGTATTATTATAGAATGAAAATCTAATTTCAAATCATGTTTTATTACAAGATCTTACTAGATATTTTCATAACAAAGTCATTAGTCTCTAAGGGCTTAATTTTGTTGTTACACAAGTGTTAGTTAACTTGAGAGACAATACTTCCAATGAGGTAGGATGATCCCATTACCTTCTCGTAAAACAGAAATATATACAAGATCTTTATAAAAAGGGTAAAGAATATTACATTAAAAAGAGGGAAATGCTACAAGCATACAACAGCTACTCTTACTCGAATTACTTTTTACATTTCGGGACTAATAAAGAAACATGGTTGTCTGTATGGCAGTCTTATGCATTTTGGTTCGTTTTCTTATGATATCTGATCTTCAAATAGTGCAGTTTCACCCTTCCTCGTCCTCAGAGTGATACTCAGTATTTGAACTAGTCTCGATCTTGGTCTCCATCAGTCGAGGTTGTACACCTATAAATTTCAAGGACCAAAACAATTTGTCAACGAGCGAGAATAAAGACACGATTCTACAAACTTCTCATCGATCTACTTTAAATAAAAATTTTACAATTGCAATGGGATCTCATCGATGGAACAAAATACGAACCTTTGAGGAAATAATCAGAGGAAGGCCATCCGTGAGACGAATTGGTGGAGAGTGTTTCTTCATCGGTTAACGGATTAGCCAGCTTCGCAACTAGCTGAGCGACCCCATGACTCTGGGATCCAGATCCTGGAGGCGGGACGTAATAGGAAGCACCTGGAACAAACGGGAGCCAATCAGGTGCAGCTCGGCGTACGAATATCCGGTGAACAGCGTCTTCGAGCTTCTGTATTAAAGGATCCGACGGCGAGGCGGTGTCGGTTTCGTGGAGATCGCCGCGACGATCGGAGGATTGAGATCGGAAGGAAAGGAGGTGTGATGAAGGGAGGAGAGAGGATGCAGATGCGGTGAGTCGGACTTTAGAGAGAGAAATCGAAAGGGAACGAGCCATCTAGAGACAGAAGTAGATAGGTTTGGTCTCTGTTCTGTTTCAAAGTTGTAATTAAAAGATAAGATGAGTTTGGTTTGGGAGATAAAAGGATAAGCTCATTTCTTCCCCTTTTTATCGACAAATTTTAAAAAAAATTCAGATATATTTAATTTTTTAATTGTATTACCTACGATTTGATAATGTTTTGTCGATCTACTTCTATTTAGTCTCTCAGCCGACTTCTAATCGCTGAAACTAGGACAAACTATGGCCTGAGTTTATTTCTAGGGGCGTTTAATTAAGACAAGTTTCAACTGATTTTAAGATTCTTTTTCTTTTTTGAAAAAGGTACTGTTCAATTCGCCATGTTAGGTACAGTGTGTGAATTGCTGTCGATGTTTTGCATCTCAAGATATATTTCTATATTCTCAGTGGTATATAATTATATCTACACTTTTTATAAAGGGATATTTTGAGTCGCAAAATGTTGGAGTCTATCCTTAGTTGTTTCAGCTGTTTGAAGTTTGCGTTTCATTATGTTATTTGCTTCAGTTGTTGTCGTTTGCTAGGTCAATGTCAGTTAGAGTCAAGTGGCTTAAGTTGGGTTAGTGGTCATAGTTGTTTCCTATTTTCTAGTTGAGTCAGTTTACGTTTCCTTGTAAGCCACTATAAAAGGCACTTGAAGTTCATTAATAAACGTGAGATTCTAGTGCAAATCTGTTCTTTACACAAAAAGATATTTTGACTCCCAATTAGATATTTTCTTGTTTTTTGGCATAAAGATAGAGAAAAGATATTTGTGAGGCAACTTTTTTTCACAAAAAAAAAAAAAACTATGACCCTCAATTCTTATTTGATTATGAGATTTCAAATCCTGATGCAAAACAGCGTTACATAAATCACTTTTCTCATCAACCACCTGAAGAAATTAGTTGAATCTAAAATGTTTTTTTACACGCAAAGGATAATGAAGAACGACGATACAACATGTGACATGGCGATGCGTTAATAAATAAAAAAGCATGTGGGTCGACAGAGAAACAATACAAAGCATATGATACGTGGCAAAACTGCGTTGTTCAGACACCGATCGAATAACACACACTAAGAAAAACATGAGCTGAAAGTGACAACGTACTTAAAGTTCATTAGTACCCTCCGTCTGCTGATGCTGCTTCGTCTCTCCGTCGGAAACGCTCCTCTTCATCTTTTCTTTCACCGCTTCAGTTGCATCACATGCCACCTCTGCCGCTGATCTGGCAGCTTCCTCCACCGTATCTTTACTATGCTCGAAGCTCCTTGTGACCGCCTCTTTCATCTTTTCTCCCGCTCCCATCTCTGCTGCATCATCCTTTCCTCTAAAACTACACAAAAGGTAAAGAAGAGAACGAGAGCTAAATAAAAGTTTATGAACGGATTTAATTAGTATTATAATAAGATCTAAGATCTATAATATCTACTTACTCTATGTTAGGAGGAAAAAAGCGGGAGTGACCACGTCCTAAAGTCTCTTTGAATTTCGACCAATAATCATTACCAGACCGTTTGATTCTAGATAGCCAAACCGTCGCCGTTTTATCTTCCGGCGGCACTGCTTCACTGGAAACATTCGCAGAGAATACAAAAAAGAAGATCACGGAACATAGACATAGCAGATGAAAAACTTGCACACGCTTTACTTTCCCTACCATGTTATTTACGTTTTCAGGGTTCTTTGTTTTCTATCTGTTTCTAAATAACGAGGTAAAGCGAAACTAATAGGATAAAAAAGCTGAGGAAGAGAAATGTTTAATAAGACCATTTCTAATAGTACACAAGAAGACGTGGTGGGGACAACACACGTGTACGACGCGTGAACCAGAAAGCGACGAAAATGATGAACGTGAAGGAGGTGGCTCATGTAATACTGTGACGCGGACACGTGGTGTATGTGACATCGACACTTCAAGTTTTTTACGTTTTTTTCGTCGGTTTATCATCAGACACCGTGACGATGTTTTCGAAAATATATATAATCATGAAAGTTTTTTTTTTTTTGAGAAAGGGCTTTTTTTTTAATAATAATAAAAGTTCATTTGGTCCGTTTTAAGCCTAGTTATTGTGATAGGAAATATTTTTTTCTTTTTTTTTTTTATAGGAAAGATGTTAAATGACGAGACCTAGTATTTCAACACATCATTTTCATTCGATTAGATAAACTACACTTTTAACAAAGCATCAAGACAAGTAACCACGTCTGTGTGGTTATTCCTAGCTTAGTTTATATTATAATCATGAGACCGACTAAAAATTCGTACGTTTATATTTCTTACATTATTTCGTAATTAAAGAAAACATATATATCTAAGGGAAATTGGATTTTCTCCGTCTTGCTTCAATCATTATAATTGAGTTACATTATTAGCTTTTACGTGTCTTTGGCGCATTAAGGTTTAGAATAATGCATACTAATCAATGAAACCTCACATATAAAAGCGGTGACTAATACAATACTCATTCCGTTTTTTAATATATGTCGTTTTACAACTGTGCACAAATATTAAAAAAATCATTATTTTTTTATATTTTCTAAACAAAAACATCATTAATTAGTTATATGACCATAATAAAATAGAATGTATATTATCATTGGTCATATAACGTTAAGTGTTAATAAATTTTACATAGAAAATCAAAAACATATATATAATTTGAAACATAAAAATTTCTCTAAAACGAATTATATTAAAAAACGGAGAGAGTAATAAATTAGGTGATGATGAAAATGCTAAATCTTGATTTAGGAGTACTAAATACACTAACCAATCGATGTTGACCAATCATTCTTTCGAAATTAACTTTGCTTAAAAGGAAAGTTTCCGATAATTAACCAAATAGACAAAAGCAAAACGAACTAATTAAAACGTCATATGTAGATTGTAGAATAGAAAGACCAACTAATTTTCATCATAAAGGAAATTAGGTGAAAAGAGGATTTATATTGGACATGTTACATCATATTTCTACCAAATGATTTAAATCCTATTATTAAATGAATATGAAATACAGTTTCGTATTGTCGACATTGAAAAACATTAATTTTCAAATTTTAAATTTTACGATGTCTTTATATATTCTTTGTTTTCACTTGTAATTAAATAAAAAGAAGAAGAAGGGAGTGTTTCTTCTTCCTTCTCTCTCAGTTTGGTGGACAATAAAAATAAAACTTGGCCCTTTTAGAGAGAGTAAAGGGAAGAGGAGAGAGAGAGACTGAGACAACTCATCAGCTGGTACAACTCGAAGAGAGAAAGATCAAGATCCAAGACGACGGAGAAGAGAGCTCAAGGGATATGGGATCTCGTCTTCCTCAGTATTGCTTCCTCCCTGTTTTCTACTGCCACTCCCAGAATAGCAACTACAACTACTTTTCTTGATAGTTCTTTTTTTTTTCTCTCTCGGCGTGGACTACATTTTTCTCGGAATCTTTGACTCTCACAGGTACGAATCAAACAAACCCCTTCGTTTTCTCCTCATTGTTCCTAGATTCAATTTTGCTTGTGTGATCATCTTTTTTTTGTTTAATGAGACGATTTTGAGAACTTAGAGATCTGAGCTTATAGTTACTGGTCCACTTCAAGTTGCGTCTGATTTCTTATTAACTCAGTTCTGTTGTCGGTTCGCTTGTCGGCATAGGTCTCTGAATCATTTTTTTTTTTTTTTTTTTTTTTTGTATTTTCCGATTGTTGTCCTGTACCATCATCGCCCATGGTTTCGCCTGTCACAATCTCGATCTGGCGATGTATTTTTTTTTTTTAATTAGTTATTACTATTTCATAGTTATATTTAGTAAATTGCTATTTATTAATATTTGATTCATATTTCACTCAAGTTACAGAAGTTCGACCCCCCCTCCTATTTTTTTTTTTTTTTTTTTTTTTTTTTTTTGTATTTTCCGATTGTTGTCCTGTACCATCATCGCCCATGGTTTCGCCTGTCACAATCTCGATCTGGCGATGTATTTTTTTTTTAAAAAAATTCATTATTTTAATATTTGTTTATGTCAATTACATGTGAAGCAGTCTTCATTTTGAGTCATCATCTCCCTCTGTTGTCTCTGTAGGATTTGAAGTTCTCACCTCTGTGGGTCCTCTCTCATTCATCAAGTTTTCTTTCCTCTGTAAGCAAACGGAAATGGGTTCGAGATACCCTTCTCACCAGCTCGGCAACGGCCTGTTCGTGTCTGGACGCCCCGAGCAACCCAAAGAACGACCTCCAACGATGAGCTCAGTAGCCATGCCTTACACGGGCGGCGACATCAAGAAATCAGGAGAGCTGGGGAAGATGTTCGAGATTCCAACGGATGGGTCCAAGTCAAGAAAGTCCGGTCCCATCCCCGGCGCTCCTTCAAGGTCCGGCTCATTCGCACAATCAGGTCAAGGAGCTCCCAACGCTTCTACTGCTCGTATGTCTGGCTCTTTGGCTTCCGCTGCTGGTTCGCTCTCCATGAAGAAAACGAACTCCGGACCTTTATCTAAACACGGAGAGCCTCTCAAGAAATCATCCGGCCCTCAATCCGGCGGCGGGACGCGGCAAAACTCCGGTCCTATCCCTGTTCTTCCGGCTACAGGTCTCATAACGTCAGGTCCTCTGAACTCATCTGGAGCTCCTAGAAAGGTCTCTGGTCCTCTAGACTCGTCTGGTTCGTTGAAGACTCATATGCCTTCCGTTGTTGTCCACAACCCGGCTGTTACTACCCTTGGTCCTCCGGATGACTTCTCCAGCCTCAAGAGCTTCCCAAAGCCTGTGCTGTGGCTTGTTGTTCTTATATTTATAATGGGGTTCCTTGCCGGAGGCTTCATCCTCGGCGCAGTTCATAATCCGATGCTCCTCATTGTTGTTGCAATCTTCTTTGCAGTTGTTGCGACGCTTTTCATTTGGAATGTTTGTTGGGGGAGACGTGGCGCGGTAGATTTCGTTGCTCGTTATCCTGATGCTGACCTTAGAACTGCCAAAAATGGCCAATACGTGAAGGTCACTGGGGTAAAGCTGATGAATGAATCTATATTCATTTTGGTTTGCTATGTTTATGATCTTGATTCACTTTTTTTTTTTTTAATTATTATTTGTAGGTGGTTACTTGTGGTAATGTGCCGCTGGAGTCATCATATCAGAGAGTTCCAAGATGTGTGTACACATCCACGTGTCTATATGAGTATCGTGGATGGGGTTCGAAACCAGCTAATTCTTCACATCGTTTGTTCACTTGGGGACTGAGATCATCAGAGGTTAGTGATTCCCCTATGTTTTTAATATTATCTGCCCCAACTCAATCAATAATAAACTTCTTTTATATGTATGGCAGAGACATGTGGTGGACTTTTACATATCAGATTTTCAATCTGGACTCAGAGCCTTGGTCAAAACCGGGAACGGTGCAAAGGTGACACCTCTTGTAGATGATTCTGCTGTGGTAGATTTTAAGCACGGAAATGAGCAAATGTCTCCAGATTTTGTTCATTGGTTAAAGAAGAAGAATCTATCAAGCGATGATCGAATAATGCGGCTCAAAGAAGGGTAAACAAACAATCATTTTCTTTAACAAACGAGTTCTAAAGTATTTATTTTAGAAGCATATTGATACTGAATCTCTCTGTTGGGGTTTTATTGTCAGGTATATAAAAGAAGGAAGCACAGTGAGTGTGATTGGAGTTGTGCAGAGAAACGATAATGTGCTGATGATAGTGCCACCATCTGAGCCACTTGCAGCTGGTTGGCAATGGAGGAGATGCACTTTCCCAACAACCCTTGAAGGAGTTGTATTGAGATGTGAAGACTCTTCGAACGTTGATGCAATACCGGTTTAAGTCCATCATCATCATCATAGCAACATCAGAGTTTGGTTTCATTGAATATTTTTTTTTTCATAAAATCTTAAAATATGTGGCTCTTCTTGGTGCGTCCATTTCGTGGTGGGTGGTGTGGTTTCATATGCCTAAAATGAGCTAATTGTATTCTTCTTTTTTTTTTTTTTGGTTTGTATAGAGCTCTTTTAAGCAAGTTCTACTCAAAGGTTGTTATATAGTGTAATATGTTATGGTCAAATCTCTTCTTTTTTTTTTTTTTGGTGAAAAAACAGAACTCATTTTGATGTATTTTTGAAACTCAATTGTTTTCTATTCATTTATTTTGTTCCTATTTGGTATAATCCGTTCAATATAATCCAACGTTGCACAGCTTCATTTTATTGCATCTACTTTGTGACTGTGTGTGATCACATTATTAAATGAAAGGCACTGATTTTATTATGAAGAGATTTAGATCCAACCACAGGTCTTTTACAGACGAGACAAAAACCTAAACTAGCAAACTCAAATAACAAGAAATCTTCCTTTTAAATCAGAAACTGAAAAGAGTTTCTTTCCCAAGCTAATGGGATGACTTCAAACACCAGCAAAAGGCCACATTAAAGTAACCAACATTTAAAAGAACTATGTTGTTTGTTCATGTGTTTGTTTCTCAACGCATGAAAGGGACTAACCAACGCATCTCTGCTCCATTTCCATTAGCCAAATAGTATATCTTCTTCCAGTTTTCTTCTGAGAATACCTCACGCCTAACCAGTCTTTGCCTGCAACAAAAGCGTATTCATGACATCAATATCCGCTTTAGGTCGGTTTATTGACATGACATTCAAGCAGATCAGCTTAATGATATGTAACTTATTAGCTATGTTTCAAGAGTTAACAATTGTTATTATCTCGTAAAGACGTATTTCGTGTAACTCACCGAAGGTAGTAATAGCAGACAGCTTCTGCTTCATCTAAACTATAACGAGGGAAATTCTGACGAGCATCGGCTGGAACATCTGGCAAGTCTTTGCGTAGTTTACCTACTGCTGTTGAATGTGAGAATGCACCCACCATCATATCATCATGCATCATGCTCCTAAAAGCATTCACCTGCCAAAATGAATTGTGTGAATTGGGGATTTTTGTTTGTTTGTTTGTCCGAGTTCAGACAAGAATTCACAAAAGAAATTTACCGTCGTAAGTTCTCTGGCATGTATAGGTCGGCAAGAACGTGGTGTCACGGGCTCTTCAAACTCACTGAACGTAAACCAATTGTTATACTGAAAGACAAGTAAACAACAAGAAACAAGCAGCAGTAAAAGATTAGTGAAAAAGAGGCATAGCTTTTACAATAGTAGACGACACAAATATGGTATCATAAATGAGAAAGTTTGGGGGACTAACTTGATCAATTGCAATCAAGACTGGAACATCTTTAACGAGTGAGAGTTCTTTCCTAAGTCGCACAACGACACTAACAGCAGCGTGAGTGCTATTAATCCCCATTTGCACAAGGTCATACAGAGTTGAATCCTCGGGAATTGGCATAGTCTCTTGCCCTTTCAAATATCCTACACCCGCACCCTCTCCAAGCACGATGGGATCATAGACGTTGCACCGCAACTCCCTCAAGCGAGGTTCATTGAACTTGACAAAATCCTACAGAAAAAATCAAGTTTATTAAAGAAATACGATTTAACTTAGGAGTAAAGCCCATTTCCAAGAAATCTTGCCTTGAGAATACTCTCAGCTTGAAGAGGAGTGTCCCAAAAGCCTGTATGTTGATTCTTGTAGAAGTAGCCTCCATGAGTCCAGTCACGGCCTTTGGGTGCATACAGAACTAGCCAGCCTTCGTCACGTGCCCAGTGAACAAGCATCGCTAAAGCAATGCTCTTTCCGCTCTTAACAGGACCATCCAAGATAATCTGCTTCTTAGGCTTCACACCCCCTTTACAGAACAAAGTAGGCAATGATTAAAAAAACCTATGGTGCTACAAATCCTGTAAAACTAACTATTCTTAAACCAGTTAAAGATAGAAACTTGGAGGAAACAAAAGAAGACACCTTTACCCTCACTAGGCCACATGGGAGGATCAGCAATGCGCCTGAAGTTATCCCTGAGATCCAAGAAACTCTTCCTCACAAGCAACGCAGGTCTCCATGATTCTTTAAACTCATCTTCAATCCCTGAAGCCAACCCCTCCGGCAGAACTGCTTTCAACGCTGCCTCACTACCATCCCACACACATAAAACACACAATGAAGCATAACAGAAGACCAATATATAATAAAGGAAAGAGAGAATAGTAACTCGAAATTGAAGTAGGAGCCGATATCCTTCTGAGAGAGCTTCGAGAGCGTAACATCTCTGGGAGTGAACAGAGGTCTCCCATTAGGACCTACATCCAGAGACGGAGTCTTCTCATCATCAGCCAGCCTCTTGGCGCGACCCGCCTCGAGGTCGTCTCCAGCGGAGCCGCCGAACTCTCCGTCCTCGGCTCCGGCGGCGGCGCCGGATTCGCCGCCTTTGGATTTGGATTTCTTGCCTTCGGACTTCTTCGTCTTGGTGATGGAAGATTTCGTGCTCTTGGAAGATGAGAAGCGGCGGCGATGAGCGTGGTCTAAGCTAGGGATGAGTGTTGCTGCGGAAGCTGAAGGAGGGGAAGGGAAATGAGAAACGGCGTCGTTTGGAATCAGAGATCTCCGATTGAGATTGAAATTCCTGGAGGTGATTCTCACGACGGATCTAAACATTTTTTTATAGTTCGTCTCTCTCTCACACTGTCTCTCTGGCGTCGTCAAGGTTTTAGAGAGGGATGCAAATCTGAACGAACCAACGAGAGAGAGAGAGAGAGAGAGAGAGAGGGGAAGTGGGTGGCACACTTGTAATTTCCGACATCGATCACTTTAGCGCTAGGCCCATTAATTTAGTGGGCCTTTATGTTGAAGGATGGAAAGTTAAGCCCATTTTTTAAATTAATTACGCGGTAAATTTATTTGGACCAATAGCAGCATGCTACATGCCATAACATTGGGCCAATAAGCATAAAGAAGCTTGTCGTATGCGAAATTTTGAAAAAGTAAAAATAAAATACTTTTGGTGGGAATTTAATGAATTATCACATATGGAAGAGTGGGGAAGGAAAATGAAAGCAAGAGAGATGACTATCTAACGTTGAAGATAATTTGTTTTTTCTTTTCTTTTCTTTTTTAAATTATCATCCTCTCATGGCGGATAACACCAGAGGTGTCCAGAGGCTCTTGTTCTTCTTCACTTTTAGTCTCTAACGTTTTCCTCATTCTTCTTCTTTTTTTTTTTTTTGCTTCGGGTTCAAGTCAGCTATGGTGGCTACGTCCTCTGCTTCTGGTTCTGCTCTTTGTTTCACTGATGCTTCTAGTTCTCCCGCTATCAGACGTGATCTTGGATCTTTCTGTCTTCCTCCTAGCACAATCACGTTTGGATTTGTCGATAAGCCTATTATAAATCTTCAGCGACTCAGGTTTCTATTTTTATGTTATGAGCTGATTTAGCAATGATTTGTTTGAGCTTACTCTGTTTTTGTATATTGGTGATACTTATGTTATTTTCCTGTGTCAGATTATCGGGGTTGAAGCCTCGAGCAGCAAACGCTACTGCTGTGGAGGTATGAAATGATCGGATTACACGAGAAGAGTATAGTAGCACCAACGATCAAAAGAAAATATTTTTAAAAGTTTTTTTTTTTCTTTTTTGAAGAATGGTAAGCAAGATTCTGACGAAGTTCCAACTCCAGTGGTCATAGTCGACCAAGATTCTGACCCTGATGCAACCGTTGTTGAAGTAACATTCGGAGACCGTCTCGGAGCTCTACTTGATACTGTAATGAAATGTCCTTCTCACTAACTTCCTTCCTTTTTCCCACTCTTTTTGCGAGGCTGATCAAATGTTTTTTTTTGTACAGATGAATGCGCTGAAAAACTTGGGTCTGAATGTCGTCAAGGCTAATGTCTACCTCGATTCGTCTGGCAAACACAACAAATTTGCCATTACTAAAGCGTATGTCTTTTCTTACATTCTTAACGTTACTTTTGAATCAAGTCATAGAGTTGACTCTCTAGATTGAATCGTTGTATTGTTCTGAAACAGGGATAGTGGAAGAAAAGTAGAAGACCCTGAGTTGCTCGAGGCCATCCGTCTCACTGTCATAAACAATTTGCTTGAGTTTCATCCTGTATAACTAACTAGCTACTTGTATCCTAATATCAAAGTTTCTATCTTACACAAAAACTCTCGCATTTGTTTGTCGATCATTTGGATCAGGAATCAAGTTCTCAGTTGGCAATGGGAGCAGCTTTTGGTGTTCTTCCACCAACTGAACAGGTGAGAATACATTTAAGTTTTATGCTCTTTATTCACTTCTTTTGGTGCTTCACCATTTGTTGTACACGTTTAGTATCCTTGCTCGTACATAGAGGCCAAGAATGCTTTTCATTCACTCGGTCATGCAGGTTGATGTGGACATTGCAACACATATCAAAATTGAAGATGATGGACCAGACCGCAGGTAAAGAAAACCCATACCTTATCTTCTTCAATGATCTTAACTTTAAAATACTTTATATATTTTATTTATTTATTTTTTTTTGTCAGCAAATACTTTATATTATATAATATATGATCTGATGATCATTGATCCATAAAGTGTTATTTTTGGGAATGCAGTTTACTGTACATAGAAACAGCGGATAGGCCTGGACTATTAGTTGAGCTGGTGAAGATGATTACAGATATCAGCGTAGCTGTCGAATCTGGAGAGTTCGACACCGAGGTACACTGGTGCTTTTAAACCTGATTCTTCTAAAGATATAACCAACCACTCTGCTTTTTGCTCATGTTGCTTCTTCTTCTTGTTTTATGTGAAACAAACAAAACAGGGTTTGTTGGCTAAGGTTAAGTTCCACGTAAGTTACAGAAACAAAGCCCTAATCAAGCCTCTTCAGCAGGTAATTCAGAAGTTCATAAACCAGACTTTTTATTTTAAATCTTAATATGCCGTTTTAAATGAGTAAAATCAAAATGTTGTTTGTAGGTTCTTGCCAATAGTCTGAGGTACTTCTTGAGGCGTCCATCTACTAACGACTCCAGTTTCTGAAATGTCATTTATAAGAAAGAAAACAAAAAAACACAAAATTGAAATATCATTTCACATGAATACTTATTTTTTTTACATTTTACCAAAATAAGCTGCTTCGTTTTAGTGGCCGTCTCATACATCTGCAATAGCAACATTTTTTCTACTTCAATCAATTATCACATTTACCTTCATTCACAACGATTAAATGATTATAGAGGATATTCAACACAGACAAAGTTCAAGCATGCACAAACACATTCGAAGAAAGTTAGTTTGCAAATGTGGATAAACGAGTCTTAGACCCCCCTAGTTATACAGATTCATATAGTACAAATCTTTTTCTTTCCTGTTTTAGAAAGAAGGATCCACCATATATATTGTTATTTAAAATGACAACGAACTTTCTCCTTTTGCACTCCGTATCAAGCGCCACTTGCATATAGACGAGTCCACTCCTTAGCTGCATATATATTTACAATGATATGATATTAGAAGATTATAGAAGAGGAACAACGACTTTGTTGTACCATTTTCAGTTTCTAGGTAATATATTATCATCACCTGTCTCCACAGCTTCTGCTTCATCACTCTTCCAATGCTTAGCTATGTTCTCAGACAGGGGATCATCTGGGTTTGGTGCACTTAGAAGAGCTTGAATACTTTTTTTTTAACACCGGCATTGGAGAATCATAACGTGTCAATGTCAATAATTAATATTAAATAACTGATATATTGTCCTTGGTTTAGTAGAGAATAGCGAGAGTGGATCTATGGAAGATTATTTATACCTCAAGAGCACAGTTCTTATTTGCAGCGCAGGACTCCACTTGTCTTTCAGTATGTCAAGGCAGATTCTTCCAAGCTATATAAAATTAAAAAAAAAAAGTTTCATAAGGATATATAATATAAGGCATGTGTTTGGATAGTTATCTTGATGGTAAGAGAAACAACAAACCTTGTCAATGTTAGGATGGTAAATCTTGGTGAGAAACCTAACCTGTGTTACAAATCAACAAGACCACCAAACTATATATCAATATAGAAACTTGGGTACCTTGTCTAATCTTAATAAGTGAAAATGCATTTCAAGTTGTCCAAAACTCGCAGTCGCCACTCTCATAAACCCCATTTGGAACAAAAATCAAAAATATGAAAGAGTAAAGCCAATTCACTTCTATAGCCATTTACAATGCCCTCACTTAATATTGTTGCGTAGCTCTAATTTTACTCAGGTTACAACAGAAAGTAAAATGAATGGAGACAAAACATGAAAAGAAATGAAAATGAGAAAAACTCAGAAACATTGAAGCAAGTTTACCTTGGGAGCTGCCATGGGATATTCTTCAGGTAAAAAGAGCTCCAACTTAAAAACTCCACCTAGAAAATTGAGGATGGAATAAAAATGATTGGTGAAATAAGTATCAAATTAATGAAGGATAATGTAATAATACACTAAACTTGATTCGGGAGGAAATTATCTAATATGAAAAATACGCAGACTTTCGATTTAGCATGGCGTATTCAAGAACACGGAGGAATAAAGAAAAACATGGCGGGTGATGAAATCAAGGGTATACAGCTTATAGACGCGTCTTTAATCATACTAACAACAATCCAGAAGCTACAAAATCTACAACCAACAGAGATCATCTGACCCCTAAAACGTACATATATTTTGTATGCAAGTACAAACAAAGATACAGACGCAGCAGATTCATTAAACGCATAACAAAAGGTAAATGATACAGTAGTCTTAAAAGATAATAGTTGAGTAGTGTTAAAAGAGTTTGGACTTACCTTCATAAGGAGACTGGGTAGGACCAAGAATCATAACATTGAAGTAGCGCATATTTTCCTCTGACGGAGACGCACTTATCCCCGGAGCTGCAACACACAACCATTTTACGAGAAATTCCAATTTAAAGCAGCTATATATCAAAAATCATCTGTACAAGTGTCAACAAAGATATAATGAGCTTACCGGGTTCACTAAGAAGACGTTGAGTTTCCTACCAGGAGATGGGAGAAAAAAACAAAACAAGTCAGATCATACGTTCAGATAATATCAAGCAATCAAAAATTCTCCCAGTTACGATGAGCTACAACCCGGTGTGTTGCTTGTTCTTCTGATTCCAGATTAACAAAAAAACGGAACCGAGAGAAATTGAGATCGGAGGAGAGTTTCGCAAGAGATCGTAAAACACGCACCTTGATGATCCTTCGAGGAAGATTACTATTCGCCATTATTGCCTGCTTGCTATCCGATTTGATCGATCTCTCAGAGAATTTAGGGCTTTCCACAGAGAAAGAAGCTTCTTCGGCTCTCTCTTCTCGTTTATAAATGTTTTACGAACTCTTTTTTTTGTAAAACAAAATAAAGGTTTTTTTTGTTCGTACGCGTTGGTCAAACGCCAACTTAAAGGTCCCCGTAATGTTTTTTTTTTTTGTTTTTTAATAATCCACGGTTTCCCCACTTACGTAGATTATTCCCCTGTACCTGGTTAGACAGCGGTCCACTTCACCCGGAAGAGCTTTACCTGGGCTGGGGACAAGGCCCAACACCCAGTACCGCATTTGGTGACAGAATGGGCAGTTCGCCTCCGCCTGGCGTCGAATCCGTGAGCATGAAGTGAGCTACCTCATTCCGTCAAATGTTTGTCGCTATATATTCTTTTCTTATAAATTGGCTTCACAAAATCTAAAGAATCAAACGTTGCACGGAAGAATCATAATTCATTAGTGTCAACCTCAACAACATGATCTTCTTCCTTCTACAAAGACAATACAGATCAGTTACTAGCTATATTACATTCGGCTCAAAACTGGCCAATCAACTGAGTTTAAAGTCATCCGTCTACAAAGTTTTTCAAAAGACGATATCATTTTGGTACTCTTCTTAGTATTACGTATTTGCCGAACACGTTTTTCTCTTGCCACTTGTATGGGATGAAGAACGATCTATACTTTGCTGGCGATAGCTCTCTGTCCAGATATGGTAGCACAGCAATCGCCTGAAAACAAAAAAACGAGGAAGATGATATGAACGATCTACTACTATACCTAGTTGTGTAGTAGAGAAAGTGAAATGTAAGCTTTATTTTTTATTTTTCTTTCCGGAGGATGGTTTCATTCTTATACCTCCCATGTTGATAAGTCGCTGCCTCGATACGGATACGGTCTGCTTAGCTGCAACTCAATGAGGAATGTGCAACTTTCGATGTTCTTTAACTGAAAAATAAAAGGAAAGAGCAAGCAAATCAAGCTAGTTTCATGGTTAGAGAATTTGAATTTTCAAGGGTTTCATGAGAGAGAGAGAGAAGAGTGTGGGTTTTACAAATTGTTCATCAGATGCTTGGTTCTTGTTGTTGAAGTATGGAGGTGATGCTGCGGTGCCTCCAAGTGTATTGTTAAATGGGAATGGAAGAAGACCCCGGAACCCATCATCGATCCAACGTACTTCGCTAATGTAGTCAGGCACGAAAAACGATGATGGGTATCGATGCCATTCGCTTCCCACACACAGAACCGAACCTGACATGTCAGTAACCAAAAACTCAACAGGATTAAAAACAATTGCTAAATGTGAGATGCTATCTTCACTTATGCTTGCGTTGTAATGAACGAATGCTTGAAGAGTTCTGTTTATACCTGGTCCAGCATCATCGTGGTGCTCCAGCAGCTTGTAGACCTCTAAGGGAGCGGAATAGCCATTAATTATAGAAAATGTGCGAGCATGTGAAGCACATAAGATAATACCAAGGATCACAGGTCGGAGGTATTTGGTTATCTGCATATCAAAACGGAATGTGAGAATCGTACAACCTAATTCTTCTCAATTAATGGAAAATAACAATTCGGACTTACTGTCACCAGAAGATTTTCGCGTGTGCTATACTTTTCTCGGAACAGCTCAGGGATGTTTTCAATAACAGCAGAAGCAGAAACACATATAAGAGGGTATATTGGATAAAGGAACCTGCAACAATTGATCGACAATCAATTACATTATTTGTCGAGTATCAGGATATGCTAAACGTATCATATAATCAGTTTTCTCTAGATCTAGAAGCTATCCTTTATAACTGGTCTGAAAGATACTGAAGATCACCTTTCTTCTTTGTGGGGCTGAAGTGACATGAACGCCAGCCAAACATACATTGGCGAAATCACAACAAGCAAGCAACGGTCATACTTTCTTCTGATAACAGGATATAGTGCGATGAACAAGATTGCCAAAACGAAACACAAGTTGAAGTTGTTAAAACCATTTCTTATATAAAACAACGGTCCTTCAGTTCCATAGAGATGGCTTTCTCCACCCCCTAAGACATTGTACACCAAGAGATTCAAAACCGAAGATGTCCATCTCTTGTAGTAATAGTAATCCACAAGTACTGAGAGTCCCTGGAAAAGAGGCAAACCTAGTTAAGAGTAGAAAACAGTAACTTAATACTACAGATACGGATAAAACTCAGCAACATGCACACATAGAAAGCACCTAGGATTGGTGGTTTGACTTACAAGGACGAAAATAGAGGTGACAGCGCCAGAGATAAACGCTTGCTTGAATCTCTTAGCCAGAGAGTAAATAACAACAGGTAAAAAGGCCAGGATAGAAAACGGCCAGCCAAGAATCACACCAACAACTGAAACTGCAACAGCCATGGCATACTTCTCGAAAAGCAACAAACCAGAAGAGAGACTCATGGCATACATAGAGAACGAACTGGGGAGGAAACCTAACCAATTATAGGGAAACAAGAAATTTAATATCTAAACTAAAGACTGAAGGAATAACATGGAAGCCTATATATTAAGGAAAAATTAAGAATAATCTTAAGCAAGTACAACGAAGCTAATACTAAAGAGAACACTCACTGGTGCTAGCAAAGAAGCAGCCACTAGTTAAGCAGAGCATAGCAACTGCATACGTCCCGAGACGCTTCCCGTACTTTCTGGAGATCGCAACAACCAGGACAGTGTCTGACACTGCAGAAACCAGCCCGAGAAAAAGTCTCACCGCATAGAAAACTCTAACCTAACCACATGATATACAAAACACACAAGGAGATAAGATATATATACATATACGCATTTGAATAACAATCCAGTAAATCTACAATGCTTACCTTGTCATCACCAAACCACCAAGCAGCAGGCCGCCCAGCCAATTCATGGAAGAGAATGTATAAGTAGGAGCGAAGAGCAAAGTTGGAACTGCAAAACAAACAAACAAAAAAATAATTAATCTCATGATTACGATCTCAAACGCACACTAATGCGAATATTATACAGTAAAATGTAGAGCCTAGACCTGTATTCCCAGGTTTGAAATCCTGACTTGTAGAGAAGGTAATGGAGAGGCTCCCAGTAGTTGAATACTTCGTCGCAGTCGTGAACGATGTTAGAAGTCGCGCTCATGTAACGGAGATAGCATAGCGCTATAAACGGCAAGAACCACCCGAGGCCGCGATCCTCCGCGTCTCCGCCGTCAGATCGGCCGGGTTTATCAGTCTTCGAGTATGGCTTTGGTGAAGATGAAGAAGAGCCGGTTAGGAGTGGGCGCCTCTGCCGCGTCGTCGTTAGATCCATCGGAAAATGGTCGCGGCGAGTGCAGATTGCAGAAGCTCCCTTCTCGGTGAAGCAATCAAAAGTGAAAAGTATCTCGCTGAGTCAGAGACTCGGAGTGTTAAAAGCTTAGTTGGTATATTGATGATTGATCGTTAGGCCTAGTAGGTATAATATAATATATGAATCAGAATGTTTGATTGATGGGCTACTTATACTTTCGGCCCATTAAAGATCTAAGCTAATAATTGACTAAAGGATCTATACTATATATAGTAGGTCTTTTTTTGATCAAATCAGAAGATATTAAGCATGGTGCATAGATTACCGTTAATGTAGTCTGGAACTGGTTGACCAACGTTACTTTGAAATGAAGTTGGAGAAACATTATATCATGTATAGTCTAAAGCTCATATAGATGTTCATATTGTTACAAACATAAACATAGCCAAACAATGGACCTTGGGGTTATAATCTTCTCTCAACAGATTAAAAAGAAAACGCATTCAATTTGAGCAGCAGCCGAGTTTCTTCAGAGCAGAGACATCGTTTTTAACTTCGATTTTCTCACCTTTAGGGACAGCTCCGTTCCCGTCTTCACCAGCTTCGACTTGCTTCTTGCTTGTGATGCGGTAAATCTGTGTTAACACCTCTGCAAAGGCGTCCTCCACGTTGGTGGCTTCGAGGGCAGATGTTTCCATGAAGCAAAGCGATTCCTGCTCAGCATAGGATTTCCCATCTTCTGTGGGAACGGCTAGTAAATGTCGCAGATCAGATTTGTTACCAACGAGCATCACCACAATGTTTGGGTCAGTGTGGTTCTTGAGCTCCTTTAACCACCGGTCTACGTTCTCAAACGTTGCACGGCGGGTTACATCATATACTAGGAGTGCGCCAACGGCTCCACGGTAGTATGCACTGGTGATGGCACGGTACCTGTGAAGAGAATTAAGCTGCCTTCTTAAGATTGTGACGAGAATCAGTGATAAATTGAGCAAAGGTGATAATAAAAGCCACAGGCTTCGTAATCATTCCAATGGAGGCAACTCAGCTAGTTCCTTGCTTACATTCTAGCAAAAATCAATCGTGGTGTTCATGATTGTAGTGATGAATTAAACAAGAAAAATTCACATGCTCTTGTTCATTAGTCAAGATTCCAATTTAAGATTCAACTCAAGCAAATCATGGTCGTAACACATAGACTATAATTTAATCTACATTCACATTATTAGCTACCTCCACAATCTTTGGTGGTCAAATGCCGTCAACCGTAATCAGAAGAGCAATATTTGAGAGTAAAAAGTCAACGTGGAGAGACTCTCTAGTAAAATGCTAGCAAACACATTCACCAGGAAGCAAACTAACTATCCGAGGAGAAGGATGACCTAGTCGGTGATGCCATAGAACCGAGTCATCTCGAACACTTGTATGCAGCGAAGTCACTTTCCCAACACCACAGAGCCGGTACAGTCCCTCTCTCTCTCTTTCACCCATCCCAATCAGCGTCTTCGTAGTGCGGTCCTGTAATAACAAGAGCTTATCAGTGATCTGTCCAACCAGTCTATTATCCGAAACCAATTGGCCAAAAGATATCAAATTGGTGTCAAAACCATCCACGAGATAGACATTATGGAGTATTAAGTTTGGATTCAAAGTAACAGTTCCTTGCTGTGAAGCAAGAAAGTTTAAACCATTGGGTAATCGCACGGACACCGGAAGTATAAGATGAATGTCTTCCAGACACTCTATTTTTCCAGTCATATGATGTGTCGCACCTGTATCCAAAATCCAGTCAGTATGATCAATCTTACCACTTAAAGACTCTGGCTTTGGTGTCTGTCCCACCATACGCTGAATTATCTTCCACTGGTCATTGGAGATGCCACTAAGCCCCTGTCGATCTGCATCTGTAAGAGTCACCGGTGATGCAATAGCTGCGGCATTGGCTCCCATTATCTGTGTGCTGTTTGCTCTTGGCATAGCTCCACGACCACGACCTGAAGTGCCGCGTCCACGACCTGAGGATCCATACCCCTCTGGATATCCAATAACTTTATAGCAGGAACTTGCCTCATGTCCCATCCGACCACACACTGAACACTTTCGAGTTGGATCACGGTTAGCAGGATGCATCCGATTGTTTCCACTTGGACGAAGAGTCTCCTCCTTGTTGTATGCTGAAGCTGCAAGTTGTGAGGCAAAGCTCATTACCGGAGTTTCTTGAGCTACAGTGGAGCGTATTGTTTCATTCTGGACAATGGTTTGATACACACTGTCGAGCTCAGGTAATGGAGTGATGGCACAGATCTGAGAACGGATAGCTCCATGTTCTGAGTCGTCTAAACCTGAGAGAAAGTCATGAACCCGTAAAACCTCTCTCTCTGCTTCGTGGGCTGTTTTAAGATCGCACTCACACTTTCCACAATTGCATTGTTTTGAATTCATACACTCCCTGATGCCATCCCAAATCTTCGTCAGTCTTCCAAAATAGTCGTCGACAGAAGCTCCATTCTGTTTGCAAGTAGCCAGCGAGTTGCGAAGCTGCTGAAGACGAGCGCCACTCTTCACTGAAAACCTCTTTTTGATGATA
>NC_027752.1:8091950-8102680 GCF_000695525.1 Brassica oleracea var. oleracea
TTAGCACGGAAGCAAATATCACATTGTTTCAAAATCTCATTGCTACTACCACTACAAACACCAGGAAGCAAACTAACAATCCGAGGAGAAGGATGACCTAGTCGGTGATGCCATAGAACCGAGTCATCTCGAACACTTGTATGCAGCGAAGTAACTTTCCCAACACCACATAGCCGGTACAGTCCCACACTCTCTCTTTCACCCATCCCAATCAGCGTCTTCGTAGTGCGGTCCTGTAATAACAAGAGCTTATCAGTGATCTGTCCAACCAGTCTATTATCCGAAACCAATTGGCCAAAAGATATCAAATTGGTGTCAAAACCATCCACGAGATAGACATTATGGAGTATTAAGTTTGGATTCAAAGTAACAGTTCCTTGCTGTGAAGCAAGAAAGTTTAAACCATTGGGTAATCGCACGGACACCGGAAGTATAAGATGAATGTCTTCCATACACTCTATTTTTCCAGTCATATAATGTGTCGCACCTGTATCCAAAATCCAGTCAGTATGATCAATCTTACCACTTAAAGACTCTGGCTTTGGTGTCTGTCTCACCATACGCTGAATTATCTTCCACTGGTCATCGGAGATGCCACTAAGCCCCTGTCGATCTGCATCTGTAAGAGTCACCGGTGATGCAATAGCTGCGGCATTGGCTCCCATTATCTGTGTGCTGTTTGCTCTTGGCATAGCTCCACGACCATGACCTGAAGTGCCGCGTCCACGACCTGAGGATCCATACCCCTCTGGATATCCAATAACTTTATAGCAGGAACTTGCCTCATGTCCCATCCGACCACACACTGAACACTTTCGAGTTGGATCACGGTTAGCAGGATGCATCCGATTGTTTCCACTTGGACGAAGAGTCTCCTCCTTGTTGTATGCTGAAGCTGCAAGTTGTGAGGCAAAGCTCATTACAGGAGTTTCTTGAGCTACAGTGGAGCGTATTGTTTCATTCTGGACAATGGTTTGATACACACTGTCGAGCTCAGGTAATGGAGTGATGGCACAGATCTGAGAACGGATAGCTCCATGTTCTGAGTCGTCTAAACCTGAGAGAAAGTCATGAACCCGTAAAACCTCTCTCTCTGCTTCGTGGGCTGTTTTAAGATCGCACTCACACTTTCCACAATTGCATTGTTTTGAATTCATACACTCCCTGATGCCATCCCAAATCTTCGTCAGTCTTCCAAAATAGTCGTCGACAGAAGCTCCATTCTGTTTGCAAGTAGCCAGCGAGTTGCGAAGCTGCTGAAGACGAGCGCCACTCTTCACTGAAAACCTCTTTTTGATGATATCCCATAATTCCTTTGCCACCTCTCTAGACGAGATTGATGACCGTAGTTTAGGCTCAATGGTTTGTTTAATCCAACCCACCAACAGGTGATTGTTGGCTACACAGTCTTCTAGGTTCTCCGAATCTGCTGCTGGCTTTGGTATACTTCCATCAATAAAGCCGAATTTCTTGCGCGAGCTGAGAGTCATACGCAAGTTAATTGTCCACTCGTCATAGTTCGTACCGTTAAGTAACGGGGATGAAATCACAGCACCCGGGTTGTCGCTGGATGTCAGATCGTAGGGCGAGATGGTACGTCGTTTAGTTTCCGTGGTTGTGGTTGAAAGAGCCATCGTACACAGACCACTATGGATTCAACAAGATGCTCTGTTTTGCGAGCTTTCTGTTTGTCAAGCGGCTCTGTTTTCTGTATTTAGAAACAGAGGCGGCTCTGTAGAAGAAAGATAAACTTCAAGCAATCGAAAATAATGGATCAATGCTCTGATACCATGACAAAATATGAATTGCTTAATATCAACTTGTCTTATTCCAAACATGGTTACAAGGTATTTATACAATCTCTGTGTTAGTTACTAAACCTAATCATGAATAAGGCAATATGTAGAAATAGGAAACTAACATATATACAAAGATATGAGAATATATCATATGGTAATAATATTGGATCTGAGTTTTGGCTTGATGGTCTGTTTGATCCATGTAAGTAAGTGATTATTAGCTAGCCAATCTTCAAAGTCCGGTGTTTCGGTATGCTTCCATCGCTGAAATCAAATTTCTTTCGAGCCCTCAAAGCTACACGTAAGTTCTGAGTCCATTCTTCGTAATTTCGTCCATTGAATAATGGTTGAGATATGATCGGAGCCAGGGTTATATCAATGAGCCAGGGTTATATCAATCACTGACAAATCGTATGGCGAGATAGTGCCTCGGGTTGAAGTTGTCGTTGCAAGAGGAAGGTTTGCCATTGTCTGAGATTGTGGAGAGAGTCGAGATTCTGAAAGTTAAAATCGCAAGTTTGATATCGAATTTCAATGTCGTGGACACACAAAATTTCCTAATATTGTGAAGAAGAGGAAAATACAATAATGGAAATATTCTTAAATCTAATAGCAACTTCGTTTAGGATATGTTTATATCCCCTAATATCGACTCGACGATGTTTAAAATCAAACGAATCTCCGTGCAGTGCAGACACAGGCGAACAGAAGGGGTTTCTTTCATCTTCTAGAAAATCTGTGTGGTCTTTTGCCGGAGAACTAAAGGTGGTTTCTTCCTCGGACGGAAGGTAATTTCAATCGCTCATCTCTGTTTGAATTTTTAAATCCATGGAGATCACTTTCGGCTAACTATGCGATTGCTGATTTACATGTTAAATCTCAGACTTAGGCATTAGACATGGACGGTGAAACCGCTGTGAACGAGAATCAAAGGGACTCGGATAGTTTAAGCAATCTGCCTGATTCCTTGCTGTGCAAGATACTCTCTGACATCCCCACCAAGGAATCAGTTTGCACCAGCGTTTTGTCTAAACGATGGAGAAATCTCTGGTTAGATGTTCCAGCACTGGACTTAAATTCCAGAGAATTCCTAGATCAAGATGTCTTTGTGAGTTTCGTGGATAGGTTTGTGTGTTCTGAAGATAAGCAACACTTGGAGATATTCAAGCTGAAATATCAGGTGTTCTATCATGATACATCTCTTTTTAAGTCTTGGATCGATGCTGTGGCCAGGAGTAGGGTTCGTCATCTTGATACATCTCGTTTTAAGTCTTTGTGGCCAGGAGTTGGGTTCATCTTGATACATCTCGTTTTAAGTCTTGGATCGATGCTGTGTCCAGGCGTAGGGTTCGTCATCTTGATGTTCGTAATGAGTTGTGGTATGATGGGATAGCTAAGATGCCTCCATCTCTCTATTCGTGTGAGAGATTGGTGAACTTAGATCTCTACCGCGTGTCCTTGGATCATCCTGAATCTGTATCATTGCCTTGTGTTAAGATTATGCATCTAGAGATGGTCAGGTACGATGACGATTCGACTCTGGAAACTTTGATATCGAGCTGTCCTGTTCTCGAGGAGTTAACCATATCCCGCGATCCTTACAATGATTCTCTGGTGGCTGTGCGTGTGCATTCCCATTCGCTGGAAAGCTTCAAAATAGTTTGTGAGCGTTGGGTAAGTGACGGTCATGTTGTTGAAATTGATGCTCGAAGACTTGAGCGTATGACTCTCAGTGATCACATCTCTGAGAACTTCATAATACACAGTATTGGTCCCTCTGCAAAGGTACACATTGATGTTCTCTTTGGTGAGGAAAATGGTGAGCCGCTGGAGACAGTTGATTCTTCCAAGATTACTATGCTCGGTAAATTTCTCACCGGGTTATCGACAGTTAGCGACATGATCATCTCTGCTGCTACTCTGAATGTATTGTTGATTCAATAGCACTACGCTTGTTCAATTTCGTTAATCACATTTCTTAGTAAACTCATGTTTTTTTTTTTTTTAATTTCCTCGCTGCATGTACAGGTTATCCATGGTTACTGTGAAATGGAACAGCTACCTCAGTTCTCCAACTTGTCTTACTTGCATGCTTACTTTCATGAAACTTCGTGGAAGATGTTGCCAACCTTCCTCAAGAGTTGCCCAAATCTACATTCCGTCTTCCTGGTGCGTCTCATTTACTCTTGGTCTCACGTAAACCACACTGAGATTTATTATGATAACTCATACTCCTCCTCGGATTTTATTTTATCAGGAATATGAACTTCTTTCAGAGACGGAGCAGGTTGATCTTTCATCAGTGCCACAATGTTTCCAGTCATCTCTTGAGTTTGTTCGTTTAAAGACACATGGTGGTGTACTCAGGGGAACATCAAGTAAGATGAAATTAGCAAAGTACTTCCTAGAGCATGCTGCAGCTCTCAGGAAACTGACTTTAAGTTCGAGCTTTTGTAACATCATCGACGAGATCAAATCGATTCCAAGAAGCTCTACAGGGTGTGAAGTTGTCATGAAAGATTAGTTGAGCCACAGCTTTGTGTGTTTACGGTATTGCCCTCGTCGTGCTTTATTAAAGTTCACATTTTTCTTTCTTTATTTCGTGATGTACGTTGTTTATCCTTTCGTTTTTTTTTTGTAACAGGCTTATTATCTTTTCGTTTTTCAAGTTGGAGGAATATACTCCTGACTCGTATTTTGGTCACGGGTGTTATTCATTTTAGGTTTCTGTATTTCTCTTTCAAAAATATTTAAAACTACACAAAATCTTTAATCCTATCAAAATCCAATAACTAAAATTAAAATCACAAAGTTAAATTCAAATCCATGATTCCATAAGTCTCTTTCTTGAGAACTGTCCAAATCTAAAATATTTTGTCTAGTATTTACATTTTTATATTCTGAAGTATTTTCGAAAAAAAAATTATTCAGTCAAGTTTTTTAACATTTTAAATTTAACTTACAAACCATTATGTCAAGAAACTAAAAGGTATGTAGAAGAATTTCTGTAGAATAAGATAATGGTTTTCTTGTATTGATCAAGGTCAAAAGACCAAAGTATATATACATACGAGGTTTCCTAATAACCGAAGATATGCAAATCTAGATTACAGGAATATTAACATATTTGGATATATCCGAAAGTATATTAACATATTTGTCTATATCCTCCAATCCCCCCACTCAAGTTGGAGAGTGAAGATCAAGAACTCCCAACTTGGGTAAGAAAACATCAAATTCCTTGCGTCCAAGAGGCTTAGTGAAAATGTCTGCAAGCTGAGAATGTGTAGAAACATGCTTGGTTGCAATGGTGCCTTTAATTATCTCATCACGTATAAAGTGACAATCATTCTCAACATGTTTCGTACGTTCATGAAACACCGGATTAGCAGCCAAGTAGATTGCCGATTTGCTATCACAATGCAGAGGAATCGGAGAGGAAAAATGGATACCGAAAGTACGAAGTAGATTTCGAATCCATAGAATTTCCTGAACAGTATAAGACATAGCTCGATATTCAGCCTCACAGCTTGATCGTGATACACAATCATGTTTCTGTGTCTTCCAAGAAATAGGAGAGCCTCCTAGGGTGATGAACCAGCCAGTGAGAGAGCGACGAGTAGTAAGACAACCAGACCAATCAGAGTCGCACCAAGCTTCTAGTGTAAGATCCGTATGAGCTCGAAGTAGAATCCCCTGTCCTGGGTTTCCCTTTAGATAGCGTACAACTCGTACGACAGCATCCCAATGGGCGACTTTGGGTTTTTGCATAAACTGCGCGAGAAGATGTACAGAGTAAGCAAGGTCAGGATGAGTAACAGCCAAATAGATGAGACGTCCAACAAGTCGTCGATAAGCAGCGACGTCTGCAAGGTCGGGACCTTTGTCCAAAGCCAAGGTCTGATTCTGCTCCACCGGAAATGCCACAGGTTTTGTAGCCAGTAAGCCGGTTTATTCAATAATGCCAAGAGCGTACTTCCGTTGGCAGAGATGAATGCCAAGAGGATTGCGAGAAAGTTCCAGACCAAGGAAGTACTTTGAAACTCCTAGGTATTTCATATGAAAGCATTGCTTCATATATGTCTTAAAAGATGTCAATAGAGTCGTTGTGCTAGCAGATACAACTAAATCATCAACGTAGACTAGCACTTGAATGAGCTCAGTACCGCGATCCAAAAGAAATAGAGAGTAGTCGGAACGAGACTGAGTGAAACCGTAAGAGAGTAGCGAAGAAGAAAGCTTTTCGAACCAGCACCGGGGAGCTTGCTTTAATCCATAAAGCGACTTTTTCAAAAGACACACCTTGTTTTTATCCGAGCCACGGAAGCCAGGAGGTGGTCGCATATAAACCTCTTCTTTCAAATCACCATGGAGGAAAGCATTATGGACGTCCATTTGATGAACTTCCCAGTTTCGAGACGCAGCGATTTGAAGAAAAGTACACACTGTTGTCATCTTTGCGACAGGTGCAAATGTTTCTTCGTAGTCTTCACCTTCAACCTGACTGTTCCCACAGACGACTAGCCGTGATTTTCGACGTTCTAGAGTACCATCAGCGCGAAATTTAAATTTGAAAACCCATTTGCAGCTGAGAGCATATTTCCCTGGGGGTAAGTCAACAACAATCCAAGTATTATTATCTTTAAGAGCAACGTATTCATCTTGAATTGAATCTCTCCATAGCTCATCAAGAATGGCTTGTCGGTAAGAGGTTGGTTCTATCAAGGAGGAGATAGCAGCAAGAAAGTGTCGATGACTCTCTGAGAATCGCGAGCAATGAACGTAAAACTCAAGTGCGTAAGGAGTTTTCGTACAAGAAGCAGCAACTGGTAAAATAGTTTGCAGAACGTAGCCTTGGAGCTTAGAAGGTATATTCTTGGTTCAAAGACCACGTCCAAGTTCTTGTATAGGGGGAACCGTAGTAGGAGCAATCTCTGTTGCAGTCGGTGGTAAAGAGGCATGTGAAGGCGGAGATAAGGGCTCAGGTGTCTCTATAGCCGTAGTAGGTGTGTCGGTGTCACCCGAGTCAGTCGGTGGAGATAAGGGATCAGTCATGGAGCCAAGGTCAATTGAATGTTCCGATGTAGGCTCTGAATCCGAAGTAACCTCTGGTGACAGGGGAGTAGAGGAATCATGAACTATATCAGGTACGGATGGAGAGACAGAGACAGTAGGAAGTATCAGTTCCTCCGGAGCAGGTGAGACTTCTGGTAGAACTGGAGTTTCAACAGAAGATGCAGGAGCCGAGGACTTCGTTGCATAAGGAAATTCTGATTCACAGAAAACAACATCTCTACTTGTAAAAAATTTCCCAGTGTCAGGGTTAAGAATACGCCATCCTTTCTGTCCGTGAGGGTAGCCTAGAAACACTCCTTTAATGCTTCGAGAAGCAAATTTGTTTCCCTTATGATGCTGGTTGTGTGCGTAACACAGAGAGCCAAACACACGAAGATGACTCAACGGAGGTGGCCTGTTGTAAAGTAACTCATATGGTGTCTTACTATTGAGTAAAGGGGTCGGGGTCCTATTAATTAGATAGGCAGCGGCCATGATACATTCTCCCCAGTAAGTAATCAGAAGAGAAGCCTGAAAGCGTAGAGCCCTTGCGACATTTAAAATGTGCCGATGCTTTCTTTCAGCTCGACCATTCTGCTGAGGCGTTCCTGCACAGGATG
Source organism: Brassica oleracea var. oleracea (assembly GCF_000695525.1). NCBI lineage: Eukaryota > Viridiplantae > Streptophyta > Magnoliopsida > Brassicales > Brassicaceae > Brassica > Brassica oleracea. The sequence goes on from NC_027752.1 coordinate 8,099,425, forward strand.
TCTCATGCATTATTCCTTTGTCTCGAAAATATTGTGCCATACACATAAATTCAGTTCCATTATCGCTGCGAAGGTTCTGTATGTCCGTATGAAACTGATTGTGAACCATAGATATGAAGTGTCGAATAGTCTTGGAGACATCAGTTTTAGTCGGCAATAAGTAGAGCCAGACACTGCGCGAATAATCATCGACGAGAGTGAGAAAGTATCGATTGTCAGATCTCGCTGGAGTTCTATAAGGCCCCCACAAATCACAATGTACCATCTCAAATAAAGCATTAGTTTTATTAGAACTTATAGGAAAAGGACATCTTGTCTGTTTGGCGCGGATACAAGTCTTACACACCTTATTTCGAGAAACACTATCAATAGAAACTGAAATAGGTAAAAATTCCAACACTTTAGAAGAGGGATGTCCTAAGCGATGGTGCCAAACATCTGAGGTCACAGACTTGTCTTGATGAATTGCGCCTGCAAACTCCATCCCTCGCAGAAAATAAAGACCTTCCGACTGCTCAGCCACTCCAATCAGCGTCTTCGTAATGCGGTCCTGAATCAGTCCAAGTTTATCAGTAATCTGAAAAATATACTTTTTCTGTCGTGCTAACTGAGACACAGAGATTAAGTGACAGTGAAGTCCGTTTACGAACAACACATTCTGAATCGTAAGATTAGAGCTCAAGACCGCGGTTCCTTGCTGTGTTGCAAGTGTAATTCTGCCATCAGGTAATTTGACAGGCAACGAGACTGTATCTCGTATGTCAATAAGAGAGGCGAGTGAACCGGTCATATGGTTCGTAGCCCCTGAATCAATTATCCAAGAAAAGGTAAGAGACGTACCGCTTAGCGTATTAGGTGGTGTCCTACGCTCATTCAACATGGTCACTAGTGTTTTCCACTGTTCGTCGTTAAGACCAGTAAGACCAATCCGATCGGAGGAAGTGATCGTATTAGCGGAATGTTGCAGAGGAGGGCCATGAGAGACTGCATTCGCTTGAGCAGGGTCAGTAGATGATGGATGAGTATATGCTGAGGAAGATCCACGTACAGTACCTGATGTAGAACGTCCACGAGGTCTGTCACCCCGCCAGTCGGGATAGCCAAGAGTACGGAAGCAGTTCGATGCAATGTGACCTTTGCGACCACAGCTAGTGCACACAAGTTTCATTCTTTCCTCTTTGGGTAAGCAGCGCTAGAAGATGAAGAAGACCCAAAGCTCTGGTTCGTACGAACCGCATGAGCCATCATTTCAATCTTCTCATCTAGAGTTCGAGTCGTATGTTTAGAATCCTCATCTTGAAGCAGAGCACTGTATGCAACGTCAAGTGATGGGAGAGGATCACGGGAAAGAAGATTAGACTTAACTGAACCGTGAAGCGATTCGTCGAGTCCTTTGAGGAACTCATGAAGCTTATCCTCTTCCCTTTCTTTCTCAAGGTCGATACCAATAGAGCAGCCGCAGTTCTTTGTATTACGATGCTCCGCTAACGCTGTCCAGAGTTGCATCAGTTTCCCATAATATGCTTCAATGGACAGTCCATGTTGTCTGCAAGTCGCAAGCTCCGCCTTAATACGCTGAACCCTCTGTCCATTGTTAACAGAGTATCTCCTACGTATATGATCCCAGTAGTCACTTGCGATCTCAAGGTGGGAGAGATTAGAACGGGCTGATTCAGTAATAGTCGTTTTAATCCAAGACAAGACTAAAGCATTGTTGGTCCACCAATCATCTAGATCATCAGAGTCTTGATGTGGCTGTGAGATCGAACCATCAACAAAGCCAAACTTCTTTCTTGCCTTAAGTGCCATCCGCAAATTAGTAGCCCACTCATTGTAATTGGGGCCTTTGAGTAAGGGTTGAGATATCACCGATCCTGGATTGTCGCTGGACGATAGGTCATATGGTGATATTGTACGCCGTCGAACCTCGACGCGAGACTGTGAAGAGGAATTTTTCACGCCAGATTCCTTGGTGACGTCATCGCCGTCGTTGCTTCCCATAGTTTCGAGTCAAAGAGAAGAGAACGAAAAATTTCAAAAGACCAAAGCTAAGTATTTGTGTTTAAAGCTCTGATACCATGTCAAGAAACTAGAAGGTATGTAGAAGAGTTTCTTGTATTGATCAAGGTCAAAGACCAGAAGTATATATACACGCTAGATGACCTAATGTCCTACGGTATGTACACCGATATTAAAGGATTATTAACATAATAGATTACAAGGGAATATATGGGAATATCTTGGGTGTATATCCCCAATACATTAGGAATATCACTTTCTGTCTAAAATAAAGTGACAGAGTGGGTGAAAAACATTACAATTAACGGATTGTAATTTGATCCACAGTCAGCCGTATAAGCTAAGGTTGATCTGTTAAGTTCGTGTACTTTCGTAGAGTCTGTCTGGTGACCATTTTGGAAACAAGAAGAACAAATAGAAAAGTAACGTAGAAGAATAAAATTGCAAGAATGAAAATGAATGGTTGTATCTTTTCATATTTAATAAGGAATAATTTTGTTATTTATTTTTCTAAAAAAAAAACAAAAAGTAAGGACCCGAGAAAGAAAAATTATTCGTAATGGTGATTTTTTTTCGTTATGGTTTTACCCAAGACGATGAATGCTAAGTGAACGACGTATAATAAAATAATCACTGTATTAAACAAAGGCTGTAATAAATGCGGCTTATCAATTAGAGCATGATTATTGCAAAGACCCATATTAGGGGTTCTTATTATTTTTTTTAATGCTTTTAAGTACAAAAATTGACTTAAGAAACAAATTTAAGAAACCTCAATATTTAATTGCTCCATTGCAAGGTTCTTACAACATTACTTTCACTCTTCTTGACCTGCAAATTACGAGAACAACATTCTTGCTTGATCTTCTTTAGCCAATGTTGTTCCAATGTCAAAGACGACGAAACAGAAACAAGAAAACCTAAAAAAAATGAATCAATAACCAGAACTTGAAACATGAAACAAGACAACAAAGCATATCATTCTCATTACTCAAACATAACAAGAACATTAACATGAAACAGAGACACAACAAGCACAACAACTTGTAGTTCCCCGTACGTCTTGTGCAGCATTGTAATTCTTCACGGAACCAGTAGTAAAATTTATTTATTAAACCGTTCTAACAGTAGTAAACAAACATCCAGGTGCTGTGAAAAAAATCTATCAATTGAAACAACGATCTTCCTAACAGAGAGCAAGCCATCATTAGATTCATGAAGCTAACACACACACACA
>NC_027752.1:8105350-8106310 GCF_000695525.1 Brassica oleracea var. oleracea
AATAGAATCAGTAGTAACCATGAGAATGCAATTTGTAACCCAATCTGTAGTGTCAATTGAAAAAAAAAACAAGACTTTTCTAAGAGAGCACTTATGATATCAGAAAGAATAAAAAGAAGCTAAACATATATGTAATAAAAGAGTGGTAAAACTAAAACATACTTGCAATGGCCTGACGATAAGCTTGAAAGAAAGCACGACCTAATATCCCAGAACCCATCACAATGAACTGCGCAATGATTCTCCATGGTATATATATATATATATATATATATATGGCATGAGGTAAGAGGGTAACAAAAGAACAAATCAATCTCTCTCTCGGATTTATACAAATGAACCAACAAACAATTTTAAAGGAAACAGAGGAAATGGAGAAGCAACGAGAGGGAGAAAACCCACCATGGAATTGGATTAGTTGATCGATTACTGAGCTGTGGCTACAAAAACAGAGTACTGGAGAGAAGTGCAAGCCACCACTATACCTTCCACTATAGCAAAAAGAATTAAACCACAAACTCAGATGTGTCATCCCAACAAGCGACTATTGACCCTTTGCACTGTAGACTCACAATAATAGAGTTTAGAGAGAGAGACAAAAGAGAGAAAGAAGAGAGAAGGAGGAGAAAACTCGTCAGGCTATTTCAAAACTAGTTTTGGAGAATCAAACGGAACTTGATCGCGCTGATATTTTGTGGGAAGCTTCTTCAGTCAGTGGGTTAGAGATTCACCGAAGGGATTTGGATTTCAACGGTTGGATCTTCTGTTGTCTGGGTTTTAGTGAAGCTGGTCGTCACAGTTCTTCAGCGGGACAGTCTTGGGTGTTTGGTAAATCCGACGGTGAGATCTTCTATTCTTGAGCTGAAATTTGGCGGAGGTATTGTTGACTTGTTTATCTTGGATTTGTACGGTTGGATTAGTCTCTGGATGCCGGAATCCTTGTGAGCTGAGGTCGTTTGG
>NC_027752.1:8106666-8111963 GCF_000695525.1 Brassica oleracea var. oleracea
CTCTTTGTAGCTAGACTCTCTGTTCTGTTCAGGCTGTTGAACAGGGAGGACGTGGTTGTACTCATACCATTTATATAGTGGATTTTTGAGTGGACTACGGTCCCGTGGTTTTTCCTTCTCACATCGAGGAGGTTTTCCACGTAAAAATTGTGTGTCTCATTTAGTTATCGCAACTTTGATATCTTGCCATCGTCGAAGTATTTTCCTCGCAGTTTCGCACAAGGTCAGGGGAACACGACCATTAGTATTTCCGCTGCGCCGTGTGACTTTCCCCAACACAAAAAGAATTAAACCACAAACTCAGATGTGTCATCCCAACAAGCGACTATATAGGACAAGAGAGCACTCACCAACGGAACCTGAGACAAAGCTAAGGTAATCTTGAGGTATTAATCTTCTGCAAACCCAGGCAAAGGGATAAAATATCCAACACGACTAAGTACAAGCAACACAGACGTCACAAACAACCTCCTCCTTATCTCGCTCTTAAAGAACCTTTCCGCAGCGGTATTGAGCACTGAGTTCTCTGGAGGAACAATCTCCACATCCAAAGCAACAGTGATGAAAAAGATGCCCTCGAAATTGGGATTTCATTCAACATGAAGCAACAGACTGTGTCCTGACAAGTGATTGCGCTTTTATTCAATCTCTTTGCTTTGATTCGGTATGAAACAGAGGAAGAGAAGCTTATGCTTTGAGACGAAGCCGGGTTGTTGCGGAAGCGAGATAGGTCGAAGAGGAGGAGAATGGAGGATGAAGAAGACTCAGCTTTGTTGTTGTTGCTGCAGAGATAAAGCGGCTCAAGAATGCGACAGTTCCTTGCGGAGCCAAATTAAGAGACGTGTTCTCCGTTTTGTATTTTTCATTTTTTTTTTTAATCACAATAACCGAAGATACATGCTTAGGAGACTGATAATGGTGCTCTAATTGTCCGTGTTTAAATCAAGCGTGCAGACTCTTCTTAGATCAGAAGGTAATTTCATTATATCCTTTCTCTTTCTCTTTGACTTTTTTTTTTTTCTGTTTCGTGAAGATTTTGAGTTAGACTTTCTGCGAACTTTACGATCTCCGATTCGGGTAATAGATTTATGAGAAAAATTTCTGATATAAATGTAAAATCTGAGACTTGATTCCTCAGGTTTCAGGATTTAAAGCAGTAGACATGAATGGTGAAACCTCGAATCAAAGGATTTTCGATAGGTTAAGCAATCTACCTGATTCATTGCTATGTAAGATACTCTCTGACCTTACCACCAAGGAATCGGTTCGCACAAGCGTCACCTTGATGTTCATAATGAGATATGCGATGATGGGTTGGTTAAGATGCCTCCATCTATATATTCGTGTGAGAGATTGGTCAACTTAAATCTCTACTGCGTTGTTTTGGATCATCCTGAATCTGTATCATTGACTTGTGTCAAGATTATGCATCTAGAGATCGTCAGGTACGATGGTGATTCGACTCTGGAGACTTTAATATCGAGCTGTCATGTTCTCTAGGAGTTAACAATAGTCCGTGATGCTAATGATTCTCTGGTGGCTGTGCGTGTGCGTTCCCAGTCGCTAAAACGCTTCAAAATAGTTTGTGAGCGTTACGAAATTGACGGTCATGCTGTTGAAATCGATGCTCCAAGACTTGAATCTATCACTCTCAGTGATCACATGTCTGAGAAGATCATAATACACAGTATTGGTCCCTCTGCAACGGTAGAGATTGATGTTCTCTTTGGTGTGTTTTATGCTGAGCCGTTGGGGCCAGATGATTCTTCCAAGATTACTATGCTCAGGGAATTTCTCACCGGGTTATCTACAGTCGGCGACATCACCATCTCTTTTGACACTCTAAATGTATACATGGTTGATCCAATAGTATTATGCTTGCACAATTTCGTTATCGTACATTTCTTAGTAAACTCATGTTGTTTTCTATATATATCCCTTGCTGCACAGATTATTCATGATTACTGTGAAATGGAACAGCTACCTCAATTCTCCAACTTGTCTTACTTGGAAGCTTGCTTCAAAGGCACTTCGTGGGAGATGTTGCCGACCTTGCTTGAGAGTTGCCCAAATCTATACTCTATCATTCTGGTGCGTCTCATTTACTCATGCCCTCATGTAAACCACATAGAGATTTATGATATATAACTCAAATTCAAAACTCCTCTCGGGTTACATTTTTTTTTCAGGATTTTCAATGTCTTCCAGAAACGGAACAGGTTGATCTTTCATTAGTGCCCCAATGTTTCCAATCATCTCTTGAGTATGTTGAACTGAAGACAATTGACGGTGTAGACATGAGAAAGAAAGAGAGACCACCCAGGGGAGTTTCAAGTAAGATGAAAATAGCAAAATGCTTCCTAGAGAATTGTGGAGCTCTCCAGGAACTGACTCTAAAGAGGTGTTTCTGTAACATCATCAACCAAATCGAATCGATTCCAAGAAGCTCTACGGGGTGTGAAATTTTCATGGATTATTAGCTGAGCCACAGCTTTGTGTTTCTTACGGTATTTGCTCTCGTTGTGCTAGCTTTCTTCAAATTCACCCGTTTTGTTTCTTAATTATTTTCGTGATGTACGTTTGTTTATCTTTTCGTTTTTCAAGTTAGTGGAAGATATTATTGAGTTGTCTCACAACTAAGTTCTCTTGAATTTTTTTTTTTTTTCGAATGAATGTTAAATTTATTCAACCCAAAAAAACTTTTTTACAAAGAATGCATCTTGTATCCAAATGTTTTTTGTAAAAGAATAAGGACTATAGACTCTTTGTCATACTATCTAGAAGCAAACCATCTCACCATCGCTCCCTCATAACCTTTGCCTCCAAGCTTCAAGATTGTGGAGATTCTGTTCCGAACACCCTTATCAATATAGCAGCAAATATTTTCCACAGTTTGAGGTTTTTCTCCATACCTCCTACCGTTTCTCTCCCTCCAAACAGAGTAAACTGCTAGCTGGAAAGTGTAGCGGAGCAGGAACAGCTGGATCTTATCTTGGCGTCTATCTACTAGTAGCTGCAAAATGGTTTCCCAGTCACTGCAGTAGTTAGTACCAAGCATGTTGAAGGTTAACTTTTTCCAGACTTCTCTAGAATAAGCACAGTAAAAAAAGATGGTTCCGAGTCTCCATAGGCGCATCGCACAGACCACATGCAGCATTCGCTTGTTGATTCCATTTAATCATCCTATCCCCAGTTGAGAGCCTGTTATGCACTGCCAGCCAGGTGATAAATGTGTGTTTGGGAGTGGCGAAAGGGAACCAGACGCCTTTATGCCAATCACAACGGGGCGAAGCAGTCCGAACTAGCTTCCATGTGTTCTTTGTGCTGAATTTGGTTCCATAAACATCTCCTTTACTTCGCTATAGTCTTGTATCCTGACAACTTGTGAGACCTCTCTCCCTAAGCTTAAGTATCTCTCTTTCTACTTGAACCAAAATTTCAGTTCTATGTCTTCTCTGTCTGTAGGTTTGCACAGCTCTTTCTACCGTGTAATCCAAGCTCACTCCAAGATTAATACAACCCCCTCGTGCCTACCAGATAATACAGTTTTCCTAGTGGGCACCACACATCAAACCAAAAAGACGTGTCGGCACCACTCTGAATCTCCACCATTGTTAGCGAAGCTGCTATAGGTCTGCATTTAAGTAGCTTTTTCCAAGTCCAGGAGCCTAGGGAGCTCTTGTCGTCTACCTTCCAGAAAGAAGACTTGCGAATGAGGTATTTGTGAATCCAGCTAACCCAAAAGGATGTTTTTTGCTGAAAGTAGTCTCCATATCATCTTCAAACAACTAACCAGATTTGCTTCGGTCAAGGAGCGAAGACCCAACCCTCCTTCTGCAGTTGGTTTACGAACATCTTTCCAAGAATTTTTTGCTTTGTTGTGGTTCAGAGAAGGACCTGACCAGAGGAATGATGAACACATCTTATCTATCTCAGCGATACATTGTTTAGGAAGTCTGAAAGCGGACATCCAAAAGCTTGTAATGCTATGAATTACGGAACCAATCAATTGCAGTCGGCCCGCGAAGGAGAGACTTCGAGCTGTCCACGATGTAATTCTCTTTCTTATTCTCTCTAGCAGGGGAGTGTAGTCTGTGATGGACATTCTCTTTGACAGAAGGGGTAGACCCAGATATCGCACCGGGAGAGTTCCTGTACCAAAAGGAAAATGCTCTAGTATGCTTACTCGATCATCATCTTCAATGCCAGCCATGAACAAGATTGATTTCTCCAAGCTGATTTGAAGCCCCGAGTACTCTGCAAATTCAGCAAAAACCTTTAGAATCTCTTCGATGGAGCTCATTTTCCCATCAGTGAAAACCAATAAGTCATCAGCAAAGCAAAGATGAGTGAGGTTGATTCCTTGGCAATAGGGATGATAGCCAATTTTTTTTTGTTGCAGCAGCCTTATCAAGCATCTTTGAAAGCACTTGCATACACATCACAAAGAGGTAAAGGGATAATGAACAACCCTGGCGCAATTCCCTTTCATTTTGAAAATAACCTGCTAGTTCAACATTTATTCGGACAGAGAAGGTGTTAGAAATTGAAGAACATAGTGAAGAACAAGAGAGAGAGATGTTTAATCTAGAAAGTAGAGAGAGATAGAGTAAATAAGGAGAATCTTATTTGCTTGATTAATTTGCTTATGGGAACATCCCATATATATAGGGGTTACAAGTATGGCAAATGGTAGATGAGATATGATAAACTAATAATCCATTGTCTTGAGACTTTAACCCACCATACATGCTTGTCCCTTGTAGTGGCATCTCCTTTGTCTTGAGACCTTAACCCACCATGCATGCTTGTCCCTTGTAGTGGCATCTCCATTGTCTTGAGACCTTAACCAACCATGCATGCTTGTCTCTTGTAGTGGTATCTCCATTGTCTTGAGACCTTAACCAACCATGCATGCTTGTCTCTTGTAGTGGTATCTCCATTGTCTTGAGACCTTAACCAACCATGCATGCTTGTCTCTTGTAGTGGTATCTCCATTGTCTTGAGACCTTAACCAACCATGCATGCTTGTCTCTTGTAGTGGTATCTCCATTGTCTTGAGACCTTAACCAACCATGCATGCTTGTCTCTTGTAGTGGTATCTCCATTGTCTTGAGACCTTAACCAACCATGCATGCTTGTCTCTTGTAGTGGTATCTCCATTGTCTTGAGACCTTAACCAACCATGCATGCTTGTCTCTTGTAGTGGTATCTCCATTGTCTTGAGACCTTAACCAACCATGCATGCTTGTCTCTTGTAGTGGTATCTCCATTGTCTTGAGACCTTAACCAACCAT
>NC_027752.1:8114921-8135633 GCF_000695525.1 Brassica oleracea var. oleracea
AAGCCAAGATATGTTCTCTAGAAATGAAGAAAGTAAACCAAACAAGTGAAAGAGTAAGGTGAATAGAGTAAATTTGCGGAAGCAGTTTGGTGTTCAAGAGCTTGGATGCTCTGATACCATGTTAGAAATTGAAGAACATAGTGAAGAACAAGAGAGAGAGATGTTTAATCTAGAAAGTAGAGAGAGATAGAGTAAATAAGGAGAATCTTATTTGCTTGATTAATTTGCTTATGGGAACATCCCATATATATAGGGGTTACAAGTATGGCAAATGGTAGATGAGATATGATAAACTAATAATCCATTGTCTTGAGACTTTAACCCACCATACATGCTTGTCCCTTGTAGTGGCATCTCCTTTGTCTTGAGACCTTAACCCACCATGCATGCTTGTCCCTTGTAGTGGCATCTCCATTGTCTTGAGACCTTAACCAACCATGCATGCTTGTCTCTTGTAGTGGTATCTCCATTGTCTTGAGACCTTAACCAACCATGCATGCTTGTCTCTTGTAGTGGTATCTCCATTGTCTTGAGACCTTAACCAACCATGCATGCTTGTCTCTTGTAGTGGTATCTCCATTGTCTTGAGACCTTAACCAACCATGCATGCTTGTCTCTTGTAGTGGTATCTCCATTGTCTTGAGACCTTAACCAACCATGCATGCTTGTCTCTTGTAGTGGTATCTCCATTGTCTTGAGACCTTAACCAACCATGCATGCTTGTCTCTTGTAGTGGTATCTCCATTGTCTTGAGACCTTAACCAACCATGCATGCTTGTCTCTTGTAGTGGTATCTCCATTGTCTTGAGACCTTAACCAACCATGCATGCTTGTCTCTTGTAGTGGTATCTCCATTGTCTTGAGACCTTAACCAACCATCTTGTTTCTTATTGTTTCATCTTCACAGAAGGATGCCATCTCAATGCATCTCTTGATCCACAAAACAAACCTAGGCGGAACATTGATTGCAGTCAGTACAGAGAGGACAAAAGGCCATTGAACCGAATCAAAGGCTTTAGAAATATCAATTTGCATGGAGCATCGGGCTGAGACTGAATCCTTGTGGTAGTTCTTGACTAACTCAGACGCTAGCAAGACATTCTCCATTACTAGGCGATCCTTGACAAAAGCCGACTGGGTTGGTGAGATGAAACCTGGAAGAATCTTCTTCAGCCTTTTAGCCAATATCTTTGAAATGACCTTGTAAAGTACATTGCAACAAGAGATGGGGCGGTAGTCCTTCATCTGTTTCACCTCTTCCTTTTTAGGAATGAGAGCCAGGATGGTTGAGTTGATGCCTTTAGGTAGGAAGCCGTAGTCGAAAAAGGATTGTATTGCCAGCACAAACTCTTTCCCAATGACTGTCCAAGCTGCCTTAAAGAATTTGCTGGTGTAGCCATCTGGGCCTGGAGATTTATCAGCAGCCATAGCAAATACTACTCTTTTGATCTCTGTTTCAGTTATTTCCGCCATCAGTAAACCAATATCATCCTCAGCACATTCGAACTCCAGAATTTTTTTAACATCCTCTGTAGATATACCTTTGTAATCAGTTGGCTTCATAGTCATAAACCCTCGAAAGTAGTTCCTGCGTATCTACAGTTGTACCATCACTTCTCTGTATTTCTCGGATTGCATTCCTCACTTCTCTTATCTTAACAGCTTGGTGAAACTGTTTGTTGTTTCCATCTCCAATTTTGAGCCAGTGAAGCTTGGCTTTTTGACTCAGGAACTTCTCTTCCAAATCTGAAAGTTTTGACCAACGAGCCTCTTGTTCCGTGTTTTGCACCGTTGGATTTTGCAGAGTATTTTCCTGCCCATTACAAAGTTTCTCATATTCCTCTTTAGTCTTCTTCGATATAGCCTCAAGCTTCTTTTTGCTAAGCTCCCTAATCACCAGTTGAGAGACTTGAGCTTCTTTGACAGCCGAAACAGAGCTGAAGTAGATTTAAAAATTGTTTCCGTGTTATTCCAGAACTCCTCAACCATTGGAACAAACTCTGGCATTTCAGCAATTATGTTGGTGAATTTGAATGGCTTTCGGGGCTTGAGAGCCGCTGGCTTTAGGTTGAATCTACATCGCAGATGATCGGAGCAGCCTCCTGCCTCAAAAACACTATAGGACTGAGAGTAATTATTCATCCAAATATCATTCATCAAGACCCTATCCAGTTTCTTGCAAACCAAACCACTTGATCTTTTATTACACCAAGTATATTTTTTCCCCTGAAAAGACATATCCTCAAGTGAGCAATAGTTAACTGTGCTCTGAAAGTCTCGCATTCCTAGCGGAACTGTTGGAGAGCTTACATAGTTTGAGTGTTCCTCGATATCCAAAATCTCATTAAAATCCCCTACTACGAGCCAAGGCTTGCCCCGCATCATTGGAGAGTCTCTGTGATTTTTCAGATCCGCCCATAGCTCTTTTCTTTCCGACACCTCATTTGCAGCATATACAAAAGAGCAGATGAACTCCTCCTCTGCGCCATCCAATAGAAAAGAACATGTAATCATCTGATCGCTTTTGAAACAGGGAGTAACCCTTACTCTTGGGCTCCAAATTACCCATATTCTTCCAAGTCGGTTGTGTTCGTAATTGGTCAAAGAGGACCATTCTGGAAATACCGTAGACAGAATCCGAGTTGCCTTAGCTTCTTTAACCCTTGTTTCTAAAAGACAACCAAATGTGAAGTTTCCTTCTCTAACTCACTTTTTCACCACTGTATGCTTAGTTTTTTTTTATTAAAACCTCTAATGTTGCAGAAAAATCCAGACATTATTGGTTTTTGGAGGTCTTCTTTTTCCTATTAGAAACAGAGGGGTTATCCCCTTGTTTTTGAACAGACATGTTTGAGAGATATTTGTGCTTGTCTTTAGACCCTCGGGGAAGAGACTGTCGAATCTCTGCTGCCTGTGGACCATGACTAACCACTTTATCCCTTGTTTGAGTTTTCTCAATTACTTCAACTTCAATCCCCTGAGAATCTTCTTCTGAGAGCCTTACAGCATTTACTTCCTCCTCTTCTTCATTATATGTTCCCTCAACTTCAGTTTCAGCATTTTCTACTTCCTTTCCCACTTGTTCCAAATCCATATTATCATTTTGTCTTGTACCCTCCCTATCTTCCTCGTCAGTAGGGCTCAGAAGAGCAAAAGGTGATTTGGATTTTTTCTCTTGAAATATTTTCACATCTGTTTGCTCTTTAAATTTTTTTTTTAAGTTACACTAAATCTCAAAATCCTATCAAAATTCAACTAAAATTAAAATCATTAAAGTTAAATTCAAATCGCAAAAACCTGCGACAAAGAAATGAACCACATGTGAATACATACGTGTTCAAGACGCATAATAAACCCTAGCTGTGACCCGCATGTGAACCGTCACTGTTTTCGAAGAATCATGATTATAGAGCTCCATTGATAAGATATATATATATATTTTTTTTTTTTTTTTGGTTACTTTCAGTTGAAAGCTATCCTCATCTTCTTACGCGTGTCAGAGAAAATGGTTAAACTATCTTATCTTTAAGACTGTTGGTTTCTCTTCCACTCTGTATTCTCCATCTCCGGTTGCTTTGCTTCTCCTTGGCTATTAATCTGAAAGAGACGACGCCGTGTAAACTGAGTTTTGAAATAACTCAAGAGAAAATGGTGTAAGAACGTGACCGTCCGTGATAGTATGTGATTATTAGCTGAGATTTGATCAATTCAATGCCAAGTGATCGACGTATTATAATTTATAAATAAATCATTGTATTAATGTCCAATGTTCAAAATCAAGCCATCTTCGTGCAGACCAACGAACTGAGAGTTTCTTCTACACCAAGAAACGCCGTGTGGTGTTTTGACGGAGAAGTTACGCCGTCACGGTGGTTTCGTATTACTTAGAAGGTAATTTTAATAGCTCTTCTCTGCTTGTTTATTTTTTTTATTCGTGGAGATCTTGAGTTGACTTTCTGAGAAGTTTTCTGATTTACATGTCAATTATCAGACTTAGGCATTAGAAATGGATGGTGAAACCGCTGTGAAAGAGAATCAAAGGAACTTCGATAGGTTAAGCAATCTACCTGATTCCTTGCTATGCAAGATACTCTCTGACTTTCCAACCAAGGAATCTGTTTGCACCAGCGTTTTATCAAAACGTTGGAGAAATCTCTGGTTAAATGTTCCAGCACTGGACTTAATTTTCAGAAAATTCAGAGATGAAAACGTATTTGTGAGTTTCATGGATAGGTTTCTGTGTTCTGAAAATGAGTAACACTTGGAGAGATTCAAGCTGAAATATTGGGTTCATGTGCATGATGCATCTCGTTTCAAGCCATGGATCGACGCAGTTACTAGGCGTAGGATTCTTCCATCTATTTATTCATGTGAGAGATTGGTCAACTTAAATCTCCACTGTGTCTTCCTTGGAATATCCTGAATCTGTATTCTTGCATTGTGTCAAGATTATTCATCTAGAGATGGTCATCTACGATGATGATTCGACTCTGGAGACTTTAATATTAAGCTGTCCTGTTCTCGAAGAGTTAACCATATTCCGTGATCCCAATGATTCTCTGGAAGAAGCTGTGCATGTGCGTTCACAGTCACTAAAGAGCTTAAAAATAGATCGTAAACGTTGGGAAAGTGATGGTCATTTTGTTGTAGCAATTGATGCTCCAGTACTTGAGTGTATGTCTCTCGGTGATCTCCTGTCTGACAGCTTCATAATACACAATATTGGTCCCTCTGCAAAGGTAGACATTGATGTTCTCTTTAATGTGGGGTACGGTGAACCAATGGAGCCAGATGATTCTTCCAAGATAATGACACGTAAATTTCTAACCGGGTTATCTACAGTCAGCGACATGACCATCTCTGCTGACACTCTAAATGTAAGTATATACATGGTAATTGATTCAATTAGCATTACGCTTGTACACTTTTGTTAGTGAACTCATGTTTGTTTTTCTATCCCTCGCTGTGCAGGTTATTCATGATTACTGTGAAATGGAACAGCTCCCTCAGTTCTCCAACTTGTCTTGCTTGCATGCTTGCTTCGAAGACACTTCGTGGGAAATGTTGCCAACCTTCCTTGAGAGTTGCCCAAATCTACACTCTGTCGTCCTGGTGCGTCTCAATTACTCATGCTTTCATGTAAACCACACTGAAATCTATGTTAACTCAAAACTCCTCTCGGGTTGTATTGTATCAGGAATTCGCTTATCTTCCAGAGAATGAGCAGGTTGACCTTTCATCAGTACCGCAATGTTTCCAATCATCTCTTGAGTTTGTTTACCTGAAGACACCTTACGTTGTAAACATACAAAAGGAAGGGAATCCACTCACGGGAACAACGAGTAAGATGAAATTAGCAGAATACTTTCTTAGTAAACTCATGTTGTTTTCTATATATATCCCTTGCTGCACAGATTATTCATGATTACGGTGAAATGGAACAGCTGCCTCAGTTCTCCAACTTGTCTTGCTTGCATGCTTGCTTCCAAGATACTTCGTGGGACATGTTGCCAGCCTTTGTTACGTACAAGCTTCCTTAGGAGAGAAGAAGTAGATAATATCAAAATATCTCTTATTAATTAAAATGCTCATTTACATGTATATATAGTCAGCTATACAATTGATATTAAACCAATTAATCTAACCAAACCACTAAACCGGTATACATAAACCAATAGGCCCCCTCAAGATGAGTTTCCAAAGATATTGTGAAGACTCATCTTGGACATAAGATGATTAAATTGTTGAGGGAACAAAGGTTTGGTCATAATATCAGCTACTTGATCTGCTGTGCGCAGATGGAGACTCTTGAGGACCTTCCTATCAAGCCATTGCCGAACAAAGTGACAATCATTCTCTATATGTTTGGTTCGCTCATGAAAAACTGGATTCGTGGCTATGTAAATTGCTGCTGTGCTGTCGGAGAAGAGGATAGGAGTCTGAGTTTGAGGAACCTTCAGATCATTCATCAGCTTGATAAGCCAAATCATCTCCTTAGAAGCACAATTTAAAGCCCGATACTCTGCTTCAGCTGAGGAGCAAGAGACTGTATCATGTTTCTTTGAGCGCCAAGAGATCAAGGAGTCACCAAGAAACATTGAAAGACCTGTAGTAGACCGCCTGCTGTCTCGACAAGTTGACCAATCAGCATCAGCAAATCCTTTTAGAGACAAATCAGGAGATGCAGAGTAAAAAAGTCCTTGAGAGGAGTTGTTGTTGGTGCAGAAGAGAACTGACACAATTTGTTAACGGCAAATGTGATGTCAGGGCGTGTGATGGTCAAGTACATCAACCTACCAACAAGACTCCGGTACCGATCAGGCTCATCAATCAGATTTTCATCCTTCAAAGCGAGATGCAAGTTTGGTACCATAGGTGTAGAAGTAGGTTTGCATCCCAACATGCCAGTAGAAGTCAACATCTCCAAAGCATATTTGCGTTGACATAAAGAGATGCTTTGGCTTGTACGAGCAATTTCCAAACCCAAAAAGTATTTAAGGACACCAAGATCTCGAAGTTTGAATTGTTGTGAAAGATCATGGATTAACTGCCAGGAATGTGAAGCACTTGACCCAGATACAATGATATCATCAACATAAACCAATACAGCAAGGAAGTGACCATCATTTAATGATTTCAAGAAGAGTGTATGATCACTTGTGCCTGTTGTGAACCCCAAACGAGATAATGCAGCAGAGAATTTAAGAACCCATTGGCGGGAAGCTTGTTTCAAACCATAAATAGATTTCTTCAAGC
This sequence comes from Brassica oleracea var. oleracea, assembly GCF_000695525.1. NCBI lineage: Eukaryota > Viridiplantae > Streptophyta > Magnoliopsida > Brassicales > Brassicaceae > Brassica > Brassica oleracea. Next base: position 8,121,678 of record NC_027752.1, read on the forward strand.
GAAAGACATCAGTTTTAGCCAATGTGATACCTTTCCTCTCTGCATATCCATCTGGTATCTTCATATAAATTTTTTCATCTAAGTCTCCATTCAGAAACGCATTTGAGATATCAAGTTGATGAAGAAACCAATTCCTTGATGCTGCAACTTTCAATAAGAAACGAACTGTCGTGAGCTTAGCCACAGGTGAGAAAGTTTCAGTATAATCCAAACCTTCCTTTTGAGTAAAACCTTTAGCAACCACACAAACTTTGTCTCTCAAGAGTGCCATCTGCATTATACTTCAAAGAATACAACACCTTACATCCAACTGCTTTCTTCCCAGCCGGTAAGGTAGCCATCTCCCACGTTCCTGTTGATTCCATTGCTCCAAATTCTTTATCAGCCGTCTCACACCACTCTTTAGAGTCCTTTGCCTCAGAATAAGATTAAGGAATTGGGATTTTGGTGATGCTATTGACAAAAGATAAGTAGGAAGGAGACAATTTTGAATATGAAAGGAAAGATGAAATGGGATAAGTGATGTTTGAATCAAAATTGTAACAATGATAATCCTGCAAGTGAGCAGGTTGTTTGCGTGTGCAAGAAGAAATTTGTGATGGAAGATTAGAAGACGGAGAAATTTGTGATGAAACTGGTGATTGATCAGTACCTGAGGACAAAGGAGAAGATGGTGTGAAGAGTTTCAAGCTGTCATCTGATGGTTGAGCGGAGGCAAGCGGAAAGATATCTTCATGAAAGATGACATTTCTTGAAACTGAAATCTTGTGTCTCCAGATCCCAGAGCTTGTAACCTTTGACGCCAAAAGGATAACCCAATAGAACACAAGCCTTTGATCTCGGCTGAAACTTTTTTCTACCCTTTGGTGAAGTTGAACCATAGCACAAGCAACCATATGTTCTCATCTGATCATAAGCAGGAACCTTACCGGTGAGTATCTCAAATGGAGTTTTGTTACCAATCACTGGAGATGGAGTTCGATTGATGACAAACACTGCAGTTAAGATACTATCTCCCCAATACTCAAGAGGCAGTTGAGACTGAAACATGAAGGCTCTTGCAACGTTTAACAGGTGATGGTGCTTACGTTCCACTACAGAATTCTGTTGGTGTCTCAGGACAAGAATGATACGAGATGATGCCCTTTTCTTAAAAGAAAGAAGAGAATTTTAACTCAGGTGCGTTGTCTGATCTGACTGCCTTAATTCTCACGTTATACTGATTTTCAACTTGAGCAACAAACACTGGAAACACCTTAATAACCTCATCCTTTGTTCTTATTAAATAAAAACAAGTAGCACAAGAATGATCATCCACAATAGTCAAAAATACTTGTATCCATCCACTGTCTCAACCGAAAATGGTCCCCAAACATCAATATGAAAAAGCTCAAAGTTTGAATTACATATGTTGTTTGGAGAAGGAAATGAAAGCTTCTTCTGCTTTGCCAAGTGACAAATATGGCAGTAGGAGTTTCCTTTATTCTTCTGCTTCATAGTTTCTATATTATCAGCAATCAAGTCAAGCCTCGAGTAAGAAGCATGACCCATTCTGTTGTGCCATGTACCAATGTCCACCACTGCATTCACTCTCACAGAAGCTTCTTTGATATCCAGCACATACAGATTCCCAACTCTTCTACCCTGTCCAATCATCGAGCCCTTGGTATGATCCTGTATTTCACAAGTAGAGGGATCAAATATAACTCTTGAGCCAAGATCAGTCGTTAACGAGCTTATGCTGATGAGATTCAAGCGAAACTCTGGGATAAACAGAACATTCCGAAGTAGAATGTGTTCCTTTATTTGAATGTTACTAACGCCACTGATCTTGATCATAGAGCCATTAGGTAGATTCACAGAACTAGTAATGTTCATATCCAATGATACAAAAAGTTCTTTATCGTGGAAAACATGATGAGTAGCCCCAGAGTCCAGAACCCATGTACCATTATTCATAATGTTCTGTGATACAGTAAGAATACCGATGAAGCAAAATGTAGATTGGGAGAAATTGATACCAGGAATCTCATTGGTATTCTGAGAGGTAGATGCTTCACCCTGAGTTGAGACGTGTGTGTTCTGAAGTTGAGAGCTGAACAAAGCGATGAACTGCTGAATCTGGTCTTTAGAGAGATTACCAATTAAGTTGTCAAGAGATGGAGACTTCACGTCAGGTTTAGTAGAGGTAGGAACCGCAGGAGTGACAGAAGGTGATTTCTGAAACTTCTCAGGTGTTTTGCCTCGTGGAGTGTAACCTGGAGGAAATCCATGCTTCTTGTAACATCTCTCCGCAATGTGACCAACTTTGTTGCAGAACGAGCAAATAGGTTTGTCTTTGTGAGCTCCCGTTTGAACATAGCACACACTCGAAGGTAAAACTGAAGTCTCAGACACCTGAAAAGCAGCAGGTGAAATGGCAGTCGCAAAACCCTTCTGACTGTCATCTTGATCAAGGATGTTATAAACTTCAGTGAGAGAAGACAGAGTCTTCTTCATTATTATCTGACGGCGAATCACAGCATATGATTCATTGAGTCCTGCCAAAAACTTCACAATCTTAGTACGCTCAGCTTTTAGATGGAGCCGAGCTGCTTTCCCACACGTACAAGGATCATCAGCTTCTTCACAACTCTCCAAACTACTCCACAAAGTCTTTAGCTTGGTGAAGTAATCAGAGAGGGAAAGAGAGCCTTGACGCAGATCCTGTACCTCATGCGTGAGGTTGTAAGTTCGTGGCAAGTTCGTCATATGGAATCTACTGTGAAGATCACGCCAAACATCAGTAGCATCATTCAAACGCAAGATACTACGATAGATCTGAGTTGATATCGAGTTAAGAATCCAGGACTTAACAAGGCTGTTACAACGAGACCAAAAGCGAAAGTTTAGATCAGATTCAAGAGGACGTAATATCGATCCATCTACAAAACCAATTTTATTCTTTGTATCAAAAGCAATCTTCATCGCAGCTTCCCAATCATCAAAGTTAGATCCATCAAGTTTGATAGAGATCAGAAGCAAACCAGGATGATCGGAAGTATGCATGAAGAACGGAGAGTGGATCGAATTAGCATGTTCAACACCAACAAGAGCTCGCAACGCCTGAGGATCCGGACCAGAGATAGCCGGAGAAGCGATCGGAGCTGCGCCAGTTGAAATACGGTTCGATCGACGTAGAATCTTTTTCACTGACACCATCGAAGCTTGATTATCGACGGAAAACGAGCTCGAGCAAGCAAAATCGCAAGATAATCGAGCTCAATGTTAGCTCTGATACCATGTTACGTACAAGCTTCCTTGGGAGAGAAGAAGTAGATAATATCAAAATATCTCTTATTAATTAAAATGCTCATTTACATGTATATATAGTCAGCTATACAATTGATATTAAACCAAGTTATCTAACCAAACCACTAAACCAGTATACATAAACCAATAGCCTTCCTAGAGAGTTTCCCAAATCTACACTCTCTCGTCCTGGTGAGTCTCATTTTAATCATGCTCTCATGTTAAAAACACTCAGATTTATTATTATAGATAAACTCAAACTCAAAACTCCTCCGATCCTCGGGTTATATTTTTTATCAGGAATTTGATTGTCTTACGGAGATGGAGCAGGTTGAACTTTCATTAGTGCCACAATGTTTCCAATCATCTCGTGTTTGTTCACCTGAAGACACCTTACCTTGTAGACATACAAAAGGAAGAGAGGCAACTCAGGGGGAAATCAAGTAAGATGAAATTAGCCAAATACTTCCTAGAGAATGGTGCAGCTCTCAAGAAACTGACTCTAACGGAGAGTTTCTGTACCATCATTAACCAAATCTAATCTATTCCAAGACTCTCTAAGGGGTGTGAAGTTGTCATGGACTGGAGTTGAGACAGGAAAACGGGTTGATAGATAAATCCCTATCTAGAATCCACCTATTATCGATGACGATCTAAAGGCAAGAGAGATCATCTTGAAGATGCTGGATTCGTGTGACGATGATGATAGATGATGATGGTAATGATAGTGAGACTGGAGGAGGAAGATAATATTTTGATTGATTTCTCAGTATAGCGGGTACATAAAATGTTTGTGAACCGGTTTGGCTCTAGTAAACCGAAATGCATAAATAAAATCTCTTTTTTTTTTTGAAATGGCTTTCTACACAAATAAAATCTTTAAACCATAATTCCTGTCACAGGAGTGGTCGAGCCAACTTTGTTTATGATATTTGTTCTCATTTGACATAACATACTCACGTCCTAAATTTCTAGTGTATTCACGATCAGAGCTAACATTCTCAATTGATTTTATTTATTTTAATAGCCGCATTCAGGCGACTACGTGAACAACGCTCCCTGCCATGTGGGCGACGTCTCATAAATAATAAATAAACAATTGTACGTGAGACTTGACCGTCGGTATTATGATATTATTTATGAAGTGTTTTTTAAAATATTATTTAAATGTCACTATCATATTTATTCTTTTTGAAAAGGCTTAAGTATCTGATTTTTTTTTTTGTGCAACAAGTAGCTGGATATATAAAATATGAAACTAGGTAACTAAATAGACATATTGATACATTAGTAAATTCAGAAAATTATATTTCCCAAATAATGTTGAAGAGATACACTATTCTTTTTCATTATATATTGTTTCTTAAGTCCTAAGAACACCTTCAAAAATGAGTATTAGAAAAAATTATAAATATTACAAAAATAATAATAATTAAATTAAGAGAGAGAACGCGAAAAGTTCTAAACTTTAGAATTTTTTATGGTTTTTTATTGATAAATTAAGAGAATGCAGACTTCTTCCCAAATATCCTTCGTTTAGATATATATATTAAACGACAAATTAGGTGAGTAACATTGATTTTGATATAATTCAATGTTAGACTCTTTGAATACATTTTATCCGGTTTTATCCTTTTTCATAACAATTAGCCAGATGCATTTTTAAAGTAAGTCACATGGTGTTTTTTTTATGTGGCATATAAACTCCCTATTAACAATTATATAACTATACAGAATTTGTAGCCTAACTGTGTTTAACACATATGATGTAAGAGTACGTTGCGAGATGAGTGGATAATAGTTGTACGCGTTTCAGAATAGATGTTAACGTAATGAAGAATCGAACTTGTAGCCAATACTATTCCATATAGTGAAATAGCATAGATCATGAATTAAAGTTCAACGCATATGTATTGTCATGTTACCCAACTGGCAATCCTAAACGTAAATAAAATGAACCCTATCAACTAAGCACTAGACCATACACGGAAATGTAAACTCTAATTCAATGTCAATTCAAATCTTCCTTAAACTAAACTCAAATTTTGAAATAACAAACAAATTCATTTTCATTCAACATGAGTCATGTAGAATAGATAAAGTGAAAATATAGTTGCAATCTAAAGACGATCTACCATTTTTCTCAAACTTATCAAGTAATCATTGAACCCTATCAACTAAACACTAAACCCTACATGGAAATGTAAACCCCAATTCAATGTAAACCTCAAACTTCCGTAACTAAACATAAATTCATCCCTAAACCGACCACGGGATTATAAACTAAACCCTAGCTACTAATCACTATACCCTATACAGAAATATATACCCTAATCTAATGTCAACTCAAATCTTCGTATAAACTAAACCCACATTTCGAAATGCCAAACAAATTCATTTCTATTCTACATGAGGCATACATAATAGAAAAGGTAAAAATATAATTGCAATCTAAATACAATCTACCATTTTTTTTTTAAATGTTGTTATGCATATGGCTTCATGGAACGTGATAATGGTTGCCCCAATCGTCCAAAAACTATACCTTATCAAATAATCACTAAACCCAACATGGGAATATAAATCCTAATTCAAAGAAAAATATTTTTCATTCTATGTATTTCAGATTTTATGTGTTTCAGATGAAATAGAAACAAGAAATATGTACTTTTACAGATTAACTGTAGGATATATAAGCTGACGTGTACGGATGAAAGCAGTGATGACGTATTTTATATAATAAATGACCAATAGCTGGTTACAATTATTCTACATGAAATAGTAGCCACTGATGGGAGAGAATTACGGAAGATATTTTTTTTCTTTTATTTTAATTATAAATTTTTATATTTATTTTTCTGCAGGTTTTATCAGTTGGAGGAAAGGACAATACCGTATTATTATAGAAAAATAACGCCGTGTATATAAATGTTAGGAAAATTAGTTAGACAGTAAATTATTTTTTTTTCATGCCCAATTTCCCATTATGAATCATCTTGTTGCCTAAAAAAAAGCCTCGTTCATGCCATGTGGCCTGTGGGCAACCTAACATAAATTATAAATAAATAAGAGATAATTGTATGTGCGATAATAAATGGCGCTTTTCAATTAGTGTCCAATGTTTTAAATACAGCCATCTTCGTGCAGACCGACGAACTGAGTTTCTTCTTCATCCTCACCGAGAAATCTGTGTGGCGTTTTGCCGGAGAACTTGTTTCTATCTTACTCAGAAGGTAATTTCAGTAAGTCATCTCTGTTTTGATTTTATTTTTATTCATGGAGATCTTGCGTTGACTTTTTGCTAACTTTGCGATCACCAATTTACATGGTAAATATCAAATTTAGGTATTAGACATGGATAGCGAAACCTATGTGAAAGAGAATCGAAGGAGCTACGACAGGCTAAGCAATCTACCTGATTCCTTGCTATGCAAGATACTCTCTGACTTCTCCACCAAGGAATCGGTTCGCACCAGCGTTTTATCAAAACGTTGGAGAAATCTCTGGTTGAATGTTCCAGTACTGGACCTAGATACCAGAACATTCTCAGATGATGATGTCTTTGTGAGTATCATGGATAGGCTTTGTTCTGAAAATCAGCAACGCTTGGAGAGATTCAAACTGATATATCAGTTATACGAGCATGATGAATCTCGTTTCGAGTCTTGGATCGATGCTGTGACTGGGCGTAGGATTCTTCATCTCAATGTTTATAATGAGTTTGACGATGATGATACGTTAGTTAAGATGCCTCCATCTCTCTATTCATGTGAGAGATTGGTCAACTTGAGTCTCCGCTGCGTGTACTTGGATCATCCTGAATCTGTAACGTTGCCTTGTGTAAAGATTATGCATCTAGAGAAGGTTATATACGCTTGTGATTCGACTCTAGAGACTTTAATATCAACCTGTCCAGTTCTTGAAGAGTTAACCATAGTCAGTGACTACAATGATTCTCTGGAAGCTGTGCGTGTGCGTTCCCAGTCACTAAAGAGCTTCAATATAGATTGTGAGCGTGACGAAAGTGAAGGTCATGTTGTTGCAATTGATGCTCCAAGACTTGAGTGTATGACTCTCAATGATCACAGGTCTGATAGCTTCATAATACACGGTATTGGTCCCTCTGCAAAGGTAAACATTGATGTTAGCTTTAATGGGGAAGATGATGAGCCACTGGAACCAGATGACTCTTCCAAGATTATTATGCTCAGTAAATTTCTAACCGGGTTATCTACCGTCAGCCACATGACCATCTCTGCTGACACTCTAAATGTATGTATAAATATACATGGTTGATTCATTTACAAGAGCATTACGTTTGTACAATTTCATTTATCACATCTCAGTGAACTCATGTCTTTTTTTTCCTCGATGCACAGGTTATTCATGATTACTGTGAAATGGAACAGCTACCTAAGTTCTCCAACTTGTCTTACTTGGAAGCTTGCTTCCAGGACACTAAGTGGGAGATGCTACCAGCCCTCCTTGAGAGTTGCCCAAATCTACACTCCGTCATCTTGGTGCGCCTCCTCTCACATAAACCACACTGAGATTTATTATGATAACCCTTAAATCAAACTCCTCACTGGTTATATTTTTTTTTCCAGGAATTTGATTGTCTTACAAAGACCGAGCAGGTTGATCTTTCATTAGTGCCACAATGTTTCAAATCATCTCTTGAGTTTGTTCAGCTGAAGACAATTGATGGTGTAGACACAAGAAAGAATGAGACACCACTCGGGGGAACACCAAGTAAGATGAAATTAGCAAAATACTTCCTAGAAAATGGTGCAGCTCTCAAGAAACTGACTCTAAGGGAGAGTTTCTGTACCTTCATCAACCAAATCAAATCTATTCCTAGACTCTCTAAGGGGTGTGAAGTTGTCATGGATTAGTTGAGCCAGCTTTGTTTTCTTACTATATTGCTCTCGTTGTGCTTTGTTAAAATTCACTTTTTCTTTCTTTCGTGGTATACATTGTTTATTTTTAGTTTTTCAAGTTGGAGGAAGATATTATTGAGTTGTCTCAACACAAACCATTTTTATTCGCGATGAAAGTGACGATAAAGGCTTATTTGGATCATGGATGTTATTCGTGTTTTCCTTTTTCCTTTTCCCTTTTTCCATTTATCATTATATTTTATATAATAAAACACTCATAAAGTTCAAATATTCCAGATCTTAGTTTTAGATTTCTGTGTTGCTCTTTAAAAATGTTTAAAATTACACAAAATCTCTAAATCCTATCAGTATCCAACTAAAATTGAAATCCATGATTCCATAATCTCTTTCTTGAGAAACGTCCAAATCTAAAATCTCTTGTCATGGTTAGTATTTCTCTTGTTAACCAACTAAAGTAACCTTAGATTCTGAACCTGTCACATATAAACTAACTAACTAACTTGTCTTCTTTTGTTATCTGTACTTTGCAGGAGTTCTAAATTATAACTAGATTTTGATTCGTGCACCCGCACGGATGTTTACTTTATCTTTTATATAAATATATATATTTGTTGTAAGTAGACATTGTTATATTATTATTATTTTATTAAATGTTATTTTGTTTTTCTTATAAGTATAATATAATATTTCATATATTATAGTTTCAAAAATATGTTGCTATTTATTTTTCATGTTACCATATCATATATGTGTCATTATATAATTAATCATATTTTATATGTACCATCATATAAGTAATCATATAATTAATAGTATTTTATATGTATCATCATATAAATAATCATATATATTATATTTTTAAAACTTAATGCAAAATATAAAAACCATAATTTAAATTGGTGTTTGAAATTGGCTTTGTATTGTATATTTCTTATATATTTTAAAAAAAAATTATAATGATTATTGGAAATATTTTAGTAAAAATCAATTTTTGAATATATGTATGTTTTTGAATCAATTTTTGATATAAATCAATTTTAAATTAATTTTTTTATTTGAAATATGTATATAAAATTTAAATTTTATTTTATGATTATTTTAGACAAAAGATGTTTTTAGGTAATTAGATTGAGCTATTTCGTATATTTTAAAGCTGACCTAGATATATAGTTTTTCATAATATAATGAACTTGCAATTTTTTTTAATAACATAAGCTTTTTTTTAATATACCGCTATTCATGTTTCCAAACAATATTATATTTTTTTTACTGTTATACATGTTTTCAAACACTTTTTAAAGGTACTTCTATTTTAATAAGATAGATTATGAAATAATTTTTTTCATTGCGTCTATCATCGCTTGTGTTTGTTGAGGTAAGAGCAAAATATATGGAGGATATGAAGAAACTGGGAGTTATTTTATGGCTAATTCAACAACCCTCAAGAGATTCAGTACTCTCCGTTTAGATCAGATGGATGAAACAAATTATGTGATCCTCAACGAGCTCTTTGCATTGGCAAGAAAATCTATCACGTGTGAAGTTGTTGTTCAACCACATGTATGTTTTCACTAGATCTTTCAGTTATAGAGGTATGGTAAGTAACGTTTTTTTATAACATATATTGTATCCCACGGATAAGATTTAGCTATAAGCACTAAAAGTCCAACAATAAAAAGCAGTCAGGTGATACTGAATACTAATAAACCACACTAATAATGAGCCAGTCTTCAACTATGAATATCTTGCGATACTAAAAGGAGGATATGAGCTCCATTGAGTCTATCCATGCGATACTAAAAGGAGAATATGAGCTCCATTGAGTCTATCCATGTAGGCATGAAAAATCAACCAATGAAAAACGTTATTTTTGCCACATAACATTAGGTTTCTTATTCTTTTCACGCTTGTGACTTTCCCGAAATTTTTTTCAGAAACTTGAAGCGCCTTTCCAATCTCCATAACGTCTCAACCTTCCATTAATCCGTTCCAAACTCCGAGTTTTTGTGTGATTAATCCACTCCTCTAACTGGAAGCATCCAATCGACCTCTTCGCATCTCCCTTCACTACTCCTATTTAAACCAGTTTGTCCAATCTTTCATGCAATCCGAATCGTGTTCCTCTATAGGAGAAGAAGATAAAGTCATGGCCATGAAATTTGTTAGATCCACTGGAAAATCTTGAATTTCTACGGTTCCAAAAGCAAAGAAATTATCAGGTTTATGTCTACTCCATTCATTATTCATTCTGCTCAAAATAATTTCAGCTGATTCTTTATGCGTGATTCATTGATGTTAGCTTGATTCTTAAAAATAACTGCAAGATCATATCACTGTTTTCCATCCTCATAATCTCCTTTCTATTTAAGCAGGGATAAGATCCGAAGGAATGTTAGTTTAGAAGCGTAACCCGTGTTTCGATCCTGTCGGAGCTCCACCGCGACCACCGAGGACCATAGTAAGAATTTCATTTGGTTGTATATATATATATATATATGTATACCTTTCTAAAGATTAAATAAGAATATTGTTTATGTGTGTCAGTGTGTGTGAATTCGAATCATTTTTCTTGATTGGATGCAGTCAGGAGAATAATTTGAAAGAATTGTAATGTCTGTTTTCAGCTGCAGAAGGGTAAGTGACAATCGCTTCTAGGGCACCATCTCAGAATGTATTGGCAATTGGTTTCGGCTTAAAAATCTGTAAGGTTATCATTCATCAACAAATTTTTATTACTCTTACAGTTTGTATCTCTGAACCATCTAAACTGTTTCAGATCATGGTTAACCAGATAATGAACAATTTCAATTGATTAGCAAAAGGAAACTGAAGCATGACTCATGTTTAGAGCTAAATTTTTTTATACGACTGGTATAGGCATCATCCCAAATCTATCTAGCAACTGTCATCAAGATCCTGTATTTTTTTCTTGGTTTATCGGTGAAAAATCCATTTTTTAAAGCCTATGTGTCAGTGACTCTCACCGTTTGTAACGATTTGGTGTCATTGTGTGTAGGACTTGAAGTTCTCAACCTTCCACCTGATATCCAAGAGATCCCACAACACTTGAGAATGAGAGTACTGCAAGAACCATTCAGTGGCTCTAAAATCATACATGGGGAACCTATCCGAGCATAAGTTTGGGGCATGTAACTGGTACAGTGATGCGTCCTCCAGGATATGCACATTCTTGGTGTTCATTCTCTTCTTATATATTATTTTGATAGAAGGGAACTGACGGCTTTTCCTTTATTAGTGTCGGTGGCCGAAAAGCCTTCTAGCTAAGGTTGTGAAGTTGATCAGCCTTTTAGATAAGATTGTGACAGGTGCTCAGATGGGAGTTATCAGTCTCATAATGAGAGGTGAGCATATCTTTCCCATGATTGAATCGCAAAACCCTCCTGCAGGGTCCTATTCTTTGAGGGAAAATATATATGGGCCCTCGATTTCCGGTTGGCTTCTCTAACTGCAATCGGGAATTGGTCAGTTCACTTACAGAATGTATGGCTGCAATTTCATATCACTTTATGTGCTGATATTCTGCCCAAAACTTAGTAAGGCTAATACAAGCCAATGTTTCTTCTTGGTAGGTGTTCTTTACATTAAAAGAAAAAGATTCTGCCGGGGAGATCCAGTTGAGATGGATCACAATAATCTGCAATGCTCCCCATCACTGATTAAAATTTTTCAGAGATCGACTGCCTGATGGAATACTACATAGAAGGATAGGCAAAGCTAAAGATGAAGATTGCAAAGGGTGATGAATGTGATTAGGTCAATATGATTAGATGAGGTCAGCATGGGAAACAAGAGTCGCTACAAAAACAGGGCTAAATTTGATCAAAAAGAAAGTAATAGGATAATATCTGATAAATAATAAGATTACCGGAGTGCTTGAGAGATAATTGTAATTGTTCAGTTTTGTTACTTTCTGCGACGAAGTTATAAAGATCCGTTGCAAACAACTTGAAACTTCTGCTTCCATCTTAATATCAAATGTTTATTAAAAAAATTAAGGAAATTCTTAGGAAAATAACGACAAAGAAATGAGAACTTATGATGTAATTTGTAACACGAACTATATTGGAGTAGCTAATTACTGTATAAGAGATTGAGATCTTATGTAAAAAAAAAAAATTAAAGTGATATAGTGGAAGGGCAAAATAACCGGAATCAGAACCGGTCAAAATAACCGGCTATTTTATTAGACCGTTCAATATAAACATATAAGGAATTCTTCAGCTGAATAGTTAATTTAGAGGGAAGGGGAGAGAAGGAAATCTTCAATTTTGATTTGCAACAAGGCACTCAGAGGCAGTCCCGTTCGTGATCGGACCTCCAAGGGTTCGGTTGCCTTTATATACAAGGTACTTTATAAAGTACCTCAAATTATGACAATATAAACATGTGATAAGCCTTGCCTGCATAAAATAATCTTTGATTATAAAATCCGGTACTTTATAAGTAAACGATCGAAGTATAACAATCAAATAAACCTCCGGTTTATACAAATATAAAATAATCTTTGTCATTTATAAGTGTATAAAATAGTCTTTGATTGTTAATTAATCAGCTCCGGATACAGTTTATTCTCATTTTGATGCCTCAGAGGTTTATGTTCATAAGTGTAAAAAAAATCAAATAACTAAAGATTATATGAATACCCCGGGCGTAGCCCGGGAAAATCCCTAGTGACAATAATAACAATTTATTAAGTCTTGTGGTCTCTTACGGAATATATTTTCTTAGTCAGGAACTTCATAAGACATATATAAGAAACTGATCATGAGAAAAAAAATTATTTCCTTTTTTATTTTATAATGTTGAAAAAAAAGAATTATAAAAAAAATTGAATGTTTTTCTCCACGAAATATACATTTCTGTTATGAACTAGATTTTGGATGGCTCATAACCAAAAGATTATGATTTGTAATCTTTCTGTTTATCTACGACGGTGTAATCTCTTATATAAGGAACCTCTATGTTATGAATAAAGATAGACTTTTCCATTATTTTTATAACACGTTATCAGCACGAAACTTTAAATCCCTAAGCTAATACCCAAATCGAAAAACCCTAAAACCCTAACCCTAGCCGGCGATACGACGAACCCTAAACCCCGATCGCGTCTCTTGTTCCCGCATCTGTTCCAGCTCGCGTCCCCGATCAGCTTCAGCCCAAGGCGTTCCTGATCCTAGCTCAGACGTTCGCGACCTGAGAGCAGCTCTAGCACGCGACCTCTTCCTCGTTCGCGACAGCATCAGACAGCTCAGTCCGACGATCAAGGCGTTCCCGATCAAGCAACAAAGGACGTTCGTGACCCGATAGAAAATCAGCCTTGAAACTGATTTATTGAAATTCATGCTTGAAATCTATATTTTTGTATTGTTAAAATCAGCCTTGAAACTGATTTAGTGATTAATAAATCTTTTTACAAGTCTTGCTAAAATCCATTGATTGTTATACCCTAATTGCATAATTAATTGAATCCGTTTTTGCTAGTCTTGATAAACCATAATATTATGGGCACATAGAAATAGTATTACTGAGACTTGTTAGAAATTGACTGATTGATTAAATGCCTTTAAGATTGATAGTCTCATTGTCCTCACAAGATTGAAATCCGAATTGATTGTTTTTAAGAGTAAGGCCGCATGAAAATTATACCTAAATATTGAGTGATATATGATTTGAGATGTCGAAAATCAACCTGGATTTTGCTGCCCTAAATCTCTCTGGAGATAATTATTTACGGTGGGCATTG
>NC_027752.1:8139357-8154913 GCF_000695525.1 Brassica oleracea var. oleracea
ATTTGTTTTCAGACAGGTTATGTTTTACACATGGTGGTACACGCATATCACAGCAACATCATCCAAGATTTCGTGTGTGTGTATTTGAGGTCGATGACTCAATATGTTCGATCAGATTGTGGCATGGCCGATGGTAAAGAAGAATCAACTATCGTGTTCGAGGACGAAGCATATTCTGCCCAAGATCTTCATCACCCACGGATTGCAAAAAAAATTGGAGAGGTCCAAGGGACATTCAGTAATGTCCAAATCAGGAGGAGTAATGTGCGTTGTACTCTTTTTCCTTCACCATGGTTTTGTCCCAATTGGATTTTTTAGGTAAGGTTTTAATGAGGCAACATTAAAGCACATTACAAGCTCTAAATGGTTATGGCATCCAAGAGGGAGTGTTATGAACCAGATTGTGGATGGCTCATAACCAAGAGATTATGATTTATAATCTTTCCATTTATCTATGACGGTGTAATCTCTTATGTAATGAATCTCTATGTTATGAATAAAGATAGACTTTTCCATTACTTTTATAACAATTTCTTTGTCATATAAACTCAATTTTGCTATTGTTATACTATTGCTAAATTAGTATATACTATCAGAAGAATGAAAGGTGAGAAATGTCTTGGTATGCTGTTCTTGGAGATACAAGAGCACAAACACATATTTATCAACTAGTCTAGTTGCAATCATGAACACTGTATTGTGTATATATACGAACTCACCAGCTTAGTTCATATGTACCTAACCAAAATAACCATTGAACTAGATCCACTCCTTTTCTGTCTCTATATATATAGATCCACTCTATCATTCATTCACACAGAAACATACTACTAAATCTAAAAAATAAAGCCAAAAAATTATTTCGTCATTAAATAATTAATATCTAATATTATCAAATCAGTTATACGGAATGGCACATCCAAGGATCCCCATTTCAACTATTTGCTTATTGCTTTGTATTGTAGGTTTTGTCTCGCAATCTTGTGAAGCTAGAAAGGTTGTAATGCCTTACGACGCAAGCAAGGGATTGTTTCTTAGTGTTTTACCGAAGGGCAATGTGCCACCTTCGGGTCCAAGCGACAAGGGTCACACTTCTCCGCCTAAGGATTATTCCGATCAATATATGGTTCAGGGAAACTCGCCAGAGATTTACCGCCAACTAGGATCGGTTCCTAGCCCCGGCGTTGGTAATTAGGCACTTATATCACCGAGTTATATTGTCGATTTCATTTCATAATATTATCATATATTGTAAGTCGTCTAATGATTAATGTTTGTGTGTCTTCATAAAATGATATGGTGCCGGCTATATATTGAAATAGATGTGTTATGTGTGATCTGTAGTTGAGTAATAAAACCACTATCTTACACTTTTAATTTTTCTGTATGTGTTGGCATATGGTATCGTACATGTATGTAAAGAGATTTAAAACTGAAAAAATACATTTTTAAATGATATTGTTCATGATTTTTTTATTTTTCGAGTGCTATATTTTACAAAATCTATTTGTGGCCATATTACATTACATCATTTCCAGCTAGTAGTGTAATATTAAGCTTACAGTATAAGTTCACAAATTTAATTAAGTCCAAAGATTATAGTTATACTAAAGATTGTAAGGGACAAGTTTTTAACAAAAGAAAGAAAGATTCAGGACCATCCGTTTAGACATATATAACATGAACATTTGACTAGTGCCCACTATGACTAGTGCCCACTATAATCGAGATAATATAAATAGGTTGCGTTTGCGTACGTAAACTAAATTCATCAGTAAGGAAGCTAATGTATAATCCTATAGCTTTTAAAGTGAATAAGCTTTGCTTTGGCACCTTTCTGGACAAAAGCTTATGAATTGACAACAATCGATAAAAAGTTGTCTAGTTTACGTAAGAGACGTCTTCCTCTGACCTGTTAGACGTTTTTCTTCTATGAATAGATTCAGAGTTTGAAAAAGAGAAGAAAAAGGAAAATGAAAAAGACATGCAATAATATAATTAGGAACACCATTATTGCTTATCTCCGGGATTATACTATTTAAGTTAAATAACTACGGCCCTGTTCGTTTGTATATTGAAAGATGCATTCAAATGGCCATCTAGATGTCTTATCCAGATGCTTCATCTGGGTGTTGTTCGTTTCTTCATTTCATTTATGCATCCAGATGAATCATCTGAATGTAACTATGTTTATTTGCATTTTTGCGGTTTTGGCAAGAACATGCGTTTTTGGCGGGAAAATATTTTTTTTTTGTTTTTGTGGGAAAATGCATTTTTCCAGTTTTGGTGGGAAAATACGTTTTCCGGTTTTGGCGGGAAAATGTATTTTTGCGGTTTTGGCGGAAAAATGTATTTTTACGGTTTTGACGGGAAAGTGCGTTTTTACCGTTTTGGTCGAAAAATGCGGTTTTACTAGTTTGGCCAAAAAGTGTTTTTTATGGAAATGTGCGTTTTTACATTTTTTGCGGAAAAACACATTTTAGTGGTTTTGGCGGGAAAGTTTGTTTTTCAGTTTTGGTGGGAAAATGCATTTTTGGTTCTGTCAGAAAAATGTATATGTAAAAAAATAGAATTTTTGGTTCGAAAATAATATTTTGACTTTAAAAAGTTATTTTTGTCATTTATCATTTTGGACTAAGCTAAATACATATGCATTCAGATGCACTATCAGGACTCACTTTCATTTGAATGAGAATTTGAGATGAGTTCTTAAAAATTCAGCTGGGTGATCCATCTGAATGTAGCATCATAATCATAATGTACAAAACGAACATAGATTTGCATCTCACCTAGATGAAGATGAGCTAACGAACGGTAACTAACTTTTCGTCATGAAGCTTCTCTCGGTTTCCTCTTTTGTATTCATCTTCATAAGTTTAACTAACCAACTAGTAAGATGGAGCCGCTTAATACACATTCAATGCATGCTCTATATATCTTATAAGTACTTAGATAGTTAAACTCAGGTTTCTTACATAAAATCAGGAAAATCCTACGGATTTCATATGTAACATCATGTTAGATTAACGTGTCATCAACTTTGGAAAAAAAAAAAAAAAATCCATGTGTGATGATTTTGGCGTGACAAAATTTTACCATGTATCTGTCGAGTTTAAGTATAATCCAAAAGTAGGTGTCAATTTAGATTTTATGGCATTGCTAATGTTATATCAAAGGTTGACTTATGTTGTCAGATAAACGTGGTTTCGAATAATGACGTTTTAAGAATAGTGTTTGTCATGCACCCACCCATACATATAAATCTTGGTAAATTTGCATTATTCCAGATTTGTTTAGAAACTTGTAAACTACGTTACTTTCATTATCAGCATGTGAATCGTACCAATGTGACTTTTTTCATAACATCGTTGCGTCTTAACTTAGAACAACAAAACCCATTAATTTCACTTCATTTTCTATGATTTGTTACGACGAAAAATATTTACAAAAGGAATATAATTCTTCTAATTTTTTTTTGTAATTGATATATCTAATTCTTCTATAAGTTTTTTGGTTTAGTAGATGTTTAATTTTTTTTTTGCAGGTAAGTACGTCCTCAGGATCAAAACTGAATAATGAAATTGACAAAGGCAAGAAGAGACGATACTTGTTTATGTTAAACCATTACAATAAAAATCCAAAATGTGAGTGAGCCAAAACGTTGAACAATAAACCGGAAGTTAACCAGATTCGGTTCTCATCAAAAGCCGACAAGCTTTATAATACATGAAATTAAAAACGTAATTTCTCTAGCTGGAGTTACAAATCACGGTTAAGGTTATTTACTAACGTGAGCTAGAATCCTATTGATGAGAGCATCTTTCTTCCCGCTGAGGGGAAGATTGTTGGCAGTCAAATAAGTCTTCAGCTCGACCACCGTCAAGTCCTTGAGCTACAAACATAAAACAAAACTATGAAGGTATTGTTTCAGGATGAAACAAAACGTTGAGATTATCAAGCAGATATCTAAAAACGCAAACCAATGTTAAAGGATGTTTGCTTTCACCTTCCCGGTTTTTGCAAGCTCTACAAAGTCATAGTCTCCTGCATCTGCAGCTTTTCGCTTTCTTGATTTCTCCTTTGCCCCTGAGTCACTTTCTTCCTCAGAGTCATCACCGTAAATAGACTCCTTGAATTCTTCTATTGCTTTTACAACTCCAGGTCTGCAAGCAAAACGGGTTCACTAGATAAGATTCTAACACTTTTTTGGTGGCGTATGCATGTAATTACAAAACGGAGTTTATTATAAAATGGTTGCAACCTGTTCATTCCTCCTTCGTCAGGAAGAGTCTCATCTCTTGTTTCTCCAAGCTCGTCTTCATCCAATGCAATGGCTTGCAACATCGCGTAGTGTCTCTGTAAAGCTGTAACAAAGAGAGACTTTCAAACTCAGCAGCTCAGAACAACTAATAGAAGCAAGAGTAGAGGTGAGTTGAGCATACCGGGATTAGCAAATTGGCAAACAGAAAAGTCCTTTAACTCTAAACGTCGCATTAGAGCTGATGCCTTTTTAAGCTGATCTTCTGTTGCTCGAGGAGCAGCTACACCTGGTTTTGAATGCAACTGACCAAATACCCCCATCAACTAGTCAGAACTTAACATACATTGAATAATGTTGGAACCAAGTAACGTTTTAAAAAAGCTTTTATTTCATCTTGCCTCTTCGATATCTCTAATATCATTAGCATATGGAAGGTATATCATATTCATCCCTGGTGGCTCCACCTGACCACCATCACTCTCGATTTCATCCTGTTCGCGTTTAAGGAAATATATTTGAGTAGGTTCTTAAACAAAGCACAATTAATAAAAATAAATTTGATATATAGTCATGTGGAAGAAAGCTCTTAGGATAGTTTTTCTCACCTGAGCAACAAGGGCAACCAATCTAGGAGGTGTCGTACCACCATAAAAGGCAACAGCAAAACTGTAACACAAGAGGATTCAGTGACCACAGGTTAGTATACCAGCGAGTTATATTCAACTTTATAGATTAATATATCTAATATACTCACCGTCCAAGCTGTATCATGGATCTATGCAAGGCAATGAATGCACGAGTGCTCCCAATAACTTCCTGCATCAGTTAAATTTATCAAAAGCTAAGAGTCCCCAAGTTAACAACAAAGCAAAATAAACATAATCTTTGGGGAAGGAGGTAACCTTATCACTTGGATAGAGAAAGGTAGAAGGCTTCATGTTGTGATAATCTTTGAGGCAACTAAGAGGCTTGAACCCCAGCAGTCTTAAATGTCCAGTTGATATCTTTTTTACTTCGGATAGCTCTGCCGCTGTAAACATGACATCCCGACTAGAAAGAAGAAATGAAAATTAAAGCCAACTACTTGACAGGACACGACCAATGTTTCTTTGGTTAGAGGAAACAAATCAGCGTGCTATTTCAGTTGCTTACTTTATGTAAGGCTGAATCCGTTGAATAGGTTCCTGCATTATCGCTCCAGTGTCCGCACAAACATATGATCTTTCCACCTGCAGACAAAGACCGCACATGGTGTTTAATAACATCTACGAAACGTAGATCTGATAGATAGCTAAATAGCAAACATTGATGTCAAGTTAAATTCTTGATTCATAACAAAAGAACTCAATTCAAATGGAGCACCTCTGTCAGATTACCTTTATCGGAAGATTAGTAGTAGAGTCAAGCCAGGTTATGGTTCCAGGAGTAGCAGGACGGAGTAAAGCATAACCATTCAGTTCAATAGAAACACCATCACATATCATAAATGTAATTCTCTTTGCTATTCTCTTGGCAAGTACACGCTTCTTCAGTTGATCCTTCATGTCCTCTAGCCTGACAATTTTAGATGCATTTCATCAAAAATAAGACAACCAGTGACATGATTATCTATGAATTTGGATTCATAGACAAAATGGTTCTTTCTCAGTCCTGAAACTTCTCAAAAAACCTGCTTCTATCTGAATGTAGTACTATGATGCTTTAAGCAACGGTATAAAGAATTTTAAAAACATACTTCTGTCCAACTGATGGCATGAACTCTGTAAGCTCATCACCATTTAATCCAATTAAGTCCTGAAAATATGTTCACAAAAAAAAAAAAAAAATCAATGGAAATTTTAAATATCATCTTAAAATTATATACACCTCCCAGTTTTATGATGGTTAAAGATGAACCTTGTAGAAGAGAGAGATATCGAATTGCTTATCAGGGTGACTGAGGGGAAGAAGCTCGATTGAGATGCCAAGGTCTTGCGCATCCTTAAGGAATCACCAAAAAACAGAAAAAAAAAAAAAAAGTAAACCAACTAACCTTCTATATGATTAACAAGAAGCTCTCTTTTAGATAGATAAGTGAGGACTGAGGGTTGAAAGTAAACTACCTTAGCCCTCTGCAATGTAGTCCTTGTCATATCTTCTTTAACAGAAATCCTCATACTCCCAAAAGGATCATCTTCATTGGTGAATAGAAATATGCGCTTATCTGCCGTCTTTGAAGATCTTAAGAAAAAAATGTTTACAGAACACATTACCAATACAGTGATCAGGTTAAACACCAAAGTGTAATGCATAACACAAACATGGCACCAACAATGAAATTAAGATCGGTTACCCTTTGCGCAGTAGTGCTTGTGCAACCCAGAGAGCACTATAAAGAGAATTCTCCCGAGAATCTGAGACTATACCATTTTGACTGCCAATATCTTCTATGAATGATTCTGCACCCAAAGTATACATTAACACATTTCCCCTTTAGATATTTTCTGTGTGAACAAAACGCATACCACCAAACAGCAAAGTGAATAACTCTTGTTCAGCACAAATCAGTTGAATATCTACCATATAGATCTCAGACGCTGAAACCTTGCTCAACCATTCTAGATTTTAATTCTAATATTAATGTCTTTGGTATCAAATTGATACCTACCAATGGGATTTGAAACACTCGAGTAACAAAGACTAAAGCATTATAAAAGAAAGGTTAAATCTTGTGTGATAAAAGTGTAGATAAAAAATGTATCCAAGCAACTACCTTCAATGAGATCAAAGTCTTTAATCAGCCTCGCTGTTGGACGGTCAATACACTCTCTTTGTGGAACATTAAAGACATAAACACCATTCAGGTCTTGAAGATTCTTCTTTTCACGCTGCAAGTTGACAACAAAACCCAAGTGAATAAAAAAAAAAAGAGAAAGAAAACAAATACAAACACTGTGTTCTTCCATGAACTCACAGTGTTAAAGAAGCATATTGCAATTTCATCATTAGAACGGTTGATAATATGAGACTTGAGTGACTGAGCAATGCAACTAACAGAAATGTGAAAATGGCTTTCTTGTTTCTCATCCTCCTGTCAAAATAAATTGCATCAGCCACAGACTATAGGGGAAGATTCGATTTTTACAAGTTTAAATAATGTAAACTTACAGAGGGGCAAGTAGAGCTGAACATTTTGGGAGAAGCGTCGATTAGATAGACTACAAACTCTTTGGAAGCTTCTTTTTCCTGCAAAACAAAACAGAACATAAACACTCAATAAACCAAACAGCAATTTATTAGGGTTTTTTTTTTTAATTTATTTATCTACTGAAACTCGAAGAAGAGAGAAGCAAAGCCAAAAACCTGGAAGAACTGGCTTTCTGGGTCTTCGTCTTCATCTCTGAAAACATCTTCTGGGTCAAGTTCCATCTTCTCTCACAAGAATGAAATCACAGGAGTAATGGCTGTTGTTGACCTCCGCAATGCAAAATGTTCAAAGAGGTTTTAGCAAAGAACAATAAAGTTCGTCCTTTTTGTGTTGGGCCACAACGTGAAGCTTTTTATTGGGCCACAGCGGGAAGACTTTTTATTGGGCTAAAATTAGAAGACTTTTCATTGGGCCAGTACGAAAGATTTTTATTGGAGCATAGCGAGAAGAATTTTTTATTCACATATTAAAATTAATTAAGACACACGTTAATTAATGCGATTTGACATTGTTGGAAATATTGAAAAACTGTATTAAAAAATAAGCATACGTATCAACAAGTTAGTACCAAATGGTTAAGAGTTTTAAATGTTTACTGAATAAAGTCAGTAGAAAAAGACACATGTTACCTATCCAAGTATTGGGGATATGAGTATGAGAAACTATATAAAATAAACTGACATCTGTTCTCACATATTAATGCCAAACTATTTATAAAAAGAAATCTTGACTTAAACCATACCCGCAGATACACGTGTTAATGAAATGTTGGTTGAAATATGAGCATGAGGAGTTAGATAACAGAGAAATTGCACTCCATATATAAAAAAATCTATTTAAAATGACATAAATATTTTTAGATATATTGATGCCAAAACTAAGAGGAAGAGTAAATATTCTAGAAGCTCAACTTTGCAGAAGAAAGAAAATAATATTAGTTGGTATACACCTGTCAATGGGCCACTGGACGAAAACTTAGATTTGAATTAAAATTTACAATTTCTACAGAAATGTTACCAAATAAAAATATTTAAAACAGAATATAATACAGTCTATATACATCCAAATACGTTTCGAATTTCTCAATTTTTGAATTTAGACAAGCATGGTCTTTTTGTTTTTAAAACTAGACACGTATGTTTTTTATCCCAATTTATCTAAGATATCAGTGAAACATAACAACAACAAAAAAGAGGTGTAGATATTAGATCTCATCACCTTTTATGGAAGAAAATTATACCAAGATAAGATTGAAAAGTGATTGTACCTTACAATGACATGTATGCAAAAGGAACACAAAACTCGAAGATACTCCATACAAAAAGTTGAATCTTAAACTTCTTATAAATTTGTAAGAAGACAAGAACAATCTTCTCACACTCACCTATCACATAATTTGCAACTTTTCTGGTAAAAGTTTTACAAATCCAAACGTATCCATATTATCCATTTTACACATACATTGCAAACAGTTTTACAAATCCAAACGTATCCATATTATCTAACAAAAAGTGTTTATAAATCTTCATGTTTGTTTACCAAAAAAATGATGTTCATAAAAAGTGTGTTTAGTTGTTTGTTTTAGCAAAACAATAGCTTTATTTTAATTATTTTATTTCTATTTTATTTATTCAATTAGTTGTTTATATTTGTTCATGAAAGAGCCTGTTTTAATTGATAATTAATTTGTTTTCCACGAAAATTGGGCAGGTCGTTAATTAGTTTGACAAGTGCTTTACGATTTTTGAAAGAAGATGGTGTCTTATGATGAATCATGTAGTAAAAGGCAAAGACTGCTTGTGGTGGCTAACCGGCTTCCGGTTTCTGCAAAGAGAACCGGAGAAAATTCTTGGTCTCTGGAAATGAGTCCTGGTGGTTTAGTCAGTGGTCTTCTAGGTAAGATCACAAATCTATATGAATAAATATTTTTAATAAAAAAAAAGTTTTAACAACAATGGTTTATTGGTGTGATCTCTTGAAGGCGTGGCAGCTGAGTTCGAGACCAAATGGGTTGGTTGGCCTGGAGTTGATGTGTATGATGTAGTTGGGAAAAACGCACTCTCGAAATCTCTAGCCGATATGGTACGTATTTGAAAACTAATCGGTTTATATCAAAGTATATATGTTAGAAACTTCACATTTCAAAAAGATATTTATAATGGGATAGATACGCATGAACATGAACTTTTCATATATCTGATGATCAAATTCTCAATTAATTTATTCTTTTTGTTTTGTTCTTGCTGCTTACAGAAATGTATACCAGTGTTCCTTGAAGAGGTTTTTGATCAATACTACAATGGGTATTGCAATGGTATTTTGTGGCCAATTCTTCATCACATGGGACTTCCACAAGAAGATCATAAACACACAAACAAGACGTACCAAACACAATACGATGCATATAAGAAAGCAAACCGAAAGTTTCTTGATGTCATAATTGAGAACTACGAAGAAGGAGATATTGTTTGGATTCATGATTATCATCTTTTGTTTCTTCCTCAATATCTTAAAGAATACAACAACAAAATCAAAATTGGATGGTTTCTCCATTCACCATTTCCTTCCTCAGAGGTCTTCAAAACCTTGCCCTCGCGATCAGAGCTTCTTCGCTCTGTTCTTACAGCTGATTTACTTGGGTAACATCCAAACTCCAACTGTCATATATGGTTAGGAATCATCTGACTTGGATCAAAAGAGTTTTAAATTTTCTTTATGGTTCTTTTCAGCTTCCATACCTATGATTTTGCAAGTCATTTTGTGAGAACATGCACTCGAATCCTTGGAGTTGAAGGAACACATGAAGGAATTGTTGATCATGGCAAAGTCACTCGTGTAGCTGTTGTATGTCTCAGTATTCAAATCTTTAACATTATATTGTTTATCTATAACTTGAATCATCACATCATAAAAAGTAATCTCTATCTATTTTATTTTGGAATTTTCAGTTTCCCATTGGAATAGATCCTAATAGGTTTATAAAAGCATGTGAGCTCCCTGAAGTCAGACAACAAATGACCGAGCTTAAAAAGAGATTTGCTGGCAAAAAGGTATCATGTTTTTTCTTTTAGCCTTTATTTGATGCTCAATTTAAAAGAAAACATTTTTACATTTTGTTTTTTTTTTGTGTTGACAGGTGATATTAGGTGTTGATCGGCTTGACATGATCAAAGGGATTCCACAAAAGTTTCTTGGATTTGAGAAATTTCTTGAAGAAAATATGGATTGGCGTGATAAAGTTGTGTTAGTGCAAATTGCAGTTCCAACAAGAAATAATGTCCCTGAATGTAAAAGCTTTTATATTCTATTGTAACACTTTTATAAACTGGATAATATTGCTCATCAGGTTTCTGAGATTGTGTGTAATCTACAGATCAAAAGCTCAAAAGTCAAGTTCATGGACTCGCTGGACGCATTAACGGTCGTTTTGGTTCTGTCTCTTCTCTTCCAATTCATCACCTGGATTGTTCTGTTGACTTCAACTTCTTATGTGCACTTTACGCGATTGCTGGTAATTAATTTAATTTACTACACGTATATGATCACTGCATTGATTTTGGTTACAGTTCATTATATAACTTGTTTGATGATTTTTTTATTCTTATATTTAGATGTAATGCTTGTAACATCTTTGAGAGATGGAATGAATCTTGTGAGTTACGAATTTATTGCTTGTCAAGAAGCGAAAAAGGGAGTTCTTGTTCTCAGTGAGGTAACAAAAGTATTTGCATTCTTATTTTTAACACTGAATCTAAAAGGTCTTAATAATGTTTATAGTTATTCACTTTATCACATGGGATTTTATACAGTTTGCAGGTGCTGCGCAGTCACTTGGTGCTGGAGCTATTCTTGTGAATCCTTGGGATGTTACAGAAGTTTCTTCTGCTATTAAAGAAGCTCTAAATATGCCAGCTGAAGAAAGGGATGAAAGACATAGACTTAATTTTCAGTATGTGAAAACTCATCCTGCTAAAAAGTGGGGAGATGATTTCATAAGGTATATATACTGAACTAATTAAGAAGATACATTTAGTTTTCTTCAGAAACATGAACTCTTATAAGTAAGAGTTTATTTATTATTAACTCTATGCAGTGAACTCCATGATACTTTTACTGAATCCGATATGAAGATTAAGAAAATTCCAGTTGGACTTCCACAGCAAGATGTGATTCAACGATATTCTAAGTCTAACAATAGATTGTTAATCTTGGTAAAGCTATCTTAGGAGATTTTATGTTGTATATAGAACTTTATATCATTGTGTTACTTATTTTCATTAATGTTATACAGGGTTTCTTTGGAACACTAACTGAGCCAATGAATAACCAAAATGAAGAACTGGATCTTAAATTAAACCCAGAGCTAAAAGGAACACTGAAAGCATTATGCAATGATCCAAAAACAACAGTAGTTGTATTGAGTAGAAGTGGCAAAAACATACTAGATAAAGTATTACTAATGTCTTTTTCATTTCCTTGTTTATTATCTCAAGCATATGTATCTATAATCTCACAGATTTGGTACTTAAAAACAGATCTTTGGAGAGTATAACATATGGCTGGCTGCGGAAAATGGAATGTTCTTAAGGGACACAACTGGGGAATGGGTGACAAATATTCCTGAAAACATGAACCTCGATTGGGTGGACGGTACAAAGGTTAGTAATTTTACATTCTTTAAAAAACAATCAAGCTTGATGATCTTGAATTCCTTTATATAAAGAACAAATTCCTTTATATTTTTCTTGAAATATTTATATATTGTTGTAGAACGTTTTCAAGTACTTCACCGATCGAACTCCAAGATCGTTCTTCGAAGCAAGCGAGACTTCTCTAGTATGGAACTATGAAAATGCAGGTGATGTAGAAATATATAGTTGATTTGCCTCGTTTTGTTTCCAGGCATTTATCTGTTTTGTTAAAAAAATGTCTTCTTGGTAACTCTTTTGATAGATGTTGAGTTTGGGAGAGCACAAGCAAGAGACTTGTTACAATACTTATGGGCAGGACCAATTTCTAATGCATCAGTTGATGTTGTTCGAGGAAACCATTCTGTTGAAGTCCATGCGGTGGGTGAGACTAAGGTATAAATATACTTCATTTGAGGTATTCAAGCTATACAATATAGCAAAGTCATTAAATGTATAATACTGGTCCAAAATGGTTTTTTTTTTTAACATCTTTGGAGCAAAATCTTATTCAATGTTTCTCTATTACATAGGGGGTAGCAGTGGGTCGTATCTTGGAAGAAATAGTGCGCAAAAAATCTATGACCACACCAGTTGATTATGTCTTTTGTAGTGGTTACTTCTTGGAGAAGGTAAAACTTATATTCATCTATTCTACATTACATACTTAACCAGATAAATTTTATCGATTTGGCTGTTAAAACTTTTAAAACGGGTCGATATATATGTTATAGGACGAAGACATTTACACATTCTTCAAACCAGAAGTTATGTCATCCAAGTTATCTCATGAAACTAGGTCGAAGTCTTCTGCAAGTAACCATTCTATAAAGAAGAAGAATCTTTTATCGAACGTTCTTGACCTCAAGAAAGGAAATTACTTCTCTGTAGCCATTGGACAAGCTCACACAAAAGCTCGCTACGTCGTCGACTCATCTCATGATGTTGTGGATTTACTCCACAAGCTCGCAGTTGCAGATACAACAACGTCTGACTCATTTTCTGAGAGTGAAGACTATCAGACTCGCAATGCAAACGCAGATTGGAAACCTTGGATAAATTATGTAAAAATAAGGGAATTGGCAGTAGGAGACACTGAGCCAGTCGATATATAAATCATGTGACAATGATACAGAAGGCTAGTGTTTGGATTTTACATTACATGTACATTACATGTAATTCGTTATCAGTTCTCGTATTTAAATATTATCAATCAGTGATTTAGTTTTAGTAGATCATCTGGTTTACCAAAAAAATTATAATCCCCTAGACTATATTTGCGAAGTGATTTTGCCACATATCCTGTTCACAATCAATTTCACAAAACAAATATGACATAGCTACTGAAATTGATGACATGGTTTCCGGAAAAATATGACATGAATAATTTCATTTAATGTTGATTTATATTTTTGGCAAACTTATTAGAATATGGTAATAATTCATATATTACATTTAATTTTGATATTTCTTTTTGGTAAACTTTTCTTAAATATGCACTACAAGAAATATCAGTATTAATAGCACCCGATAAACGCTATCATATCGTTTTCATAGCGTTTCGAAGAACGCCGTGACAGCCGCAGCTATAATAGACCCCTCCCCCTAGCGTAGCGTTTTTCGCTGTAACAATATACAGATGCGTTGGTCCTGTGTTATATTATACCTATTTATAGCGATTTATTTTCACTATTTAAATATTTTACGTGGCACTTTTCGTGTGCCATAAAATATTTTGTTATGACATTTGTTTTTTTGTCATAGAATACCTTTTCGTAACTCAAATTTTTTTGGATTTTTGAACATTTAATAGCAATTTTTTTGTGCCATTGAATATTATAATACCGCGTTTTACTTGTGCTATGACGTTTATATTCTAGGTAATACTGAATAGCTAATATTTTCTATATTGACACATTTTTCGGTTTGAATTACTAATTTTGTTTTTTTATGGGATATAGAATTGGAAAATATTGTAAAAAAAGAAAATTAAAAAATAGAATTTTTAGTAATTGTAACCAGACTAGAAATATGCAAAAAGCACTATAATGTACCAAAAACTAAATCGGGTTTAAAATCTAAATCTAACAAAAAAAAACCAAAAATATCCCTATAACTCCTTCGCACCGCCTCCTCCGCACGTCTCCCCCGCTCTGCCTCCTCCGCCGCCACAACCTCCATCTATGAAACTCCTCCGTCGTTGCTTATTCTTCTGCTTCCGCCTCTTCTCTCTGTCTGCTGATGTTCTTCATCTTCTTCATCTTCTGCTTATCCCTGAAACCCAGTTTTCAAAACATAAACAGAAAAAGATTCAAACTTTCATGGAAAATTCTTTTAATCAACTTCATTTACCAAAAAAAGAGCCGAAATCAGAATCAAGAGAGAGAGAGAGAGAGAGATATTACGAGAACCTCTTCATCATCATTCACTACCTCTAAAAAATGAATCAAAAGGACCAAATCGATCAAAAGGACGGACTAGAGATTACGAATCTAAACCCTAATTGGAGCCCCGATGAGGAACTTACTCGATGGCTTAGTCGATGTCAGATTCTGTTTTGATTGGAGATTCTCTTGGGCTCGAGACATGAACCAACGAGGTGAGAAGTGGAGTCCTTCGTAAAAGATGGAGGGTTTATTCCAGAGTAGGAGAAAAGATGGAGCTACGAATTTATTGTAGGTGATTCGGGAAGTGGGTTTGGCGCTGTGATGTCGTCGGAGAAGAGGTATCGGCGGCGAGAAGGTTTGCTGGAGATGGGTCAACGAGGCGAAGGTACGAGCATAAGCTGCCATGAGTAAAGCTCAGAACTTTACAAAGAAAGGTTCGAATTCAAACGGTGTAAGACTCAAACTCGACGATTCAGAGGTGGTTTCTTGATTAGAGTAGAGATTTTTCTTTCAGGTTTACGGTAGAAGATGAGAGGAGCAGAGATCGAGAGAGAGAAAACCCATTAAAAAAAAGAAGCAAATGTTTATGTCCCTTAGATTAAATTCATCAACGGTTAAGATTACAAAAAGAAGTTATCCCCACTTTCTTGTATAAGCCAATAGAAAAGAATCACTAGGATTGCTATTAAAAAGAAGAAGAATAACGTAAAAGGAGGTGAGATAGACGGCTGTGATATAATAACCGGTAATCCTTGCCCTTCTCGACCAATGAGAAAGAAGTTTACGGATTGACACTTACTTTTAGTGTTTCTTTTGTGTTTTGATTATCATGTTGTTTAGTTTTATTATTAAAGTGCATAATCTATAGAAAGTAATAAAAATTGCAATTTAAATTTCGAGATTCTAAATAAAAGCTTAGACATGTTGAATAATTACAAGTTTTTGATGGTTATATTCTGAATAAGTATATAATTTGAGTCTTAGAATATACTTGAATCTGTGACAAAAAAAAAATATATATATATATATATAT
>NC_027752.1:8155151-8158331 GCF_000695525.1 Brassica oleracea var. oleracea
CTCTTTATACAGCTAGAAATACAAAGGAGAGAGAGAGCGAGAGAAGGAAGAACTCACTTCCCACACAATCATGGCGCCCTGGTTGATACCCCTACGTTTTTGTTGAGTGAAAATGTAAGAGCTCCTGCTCTTACCGCTGGTGATGATACGATTTGGTATATAGGCCAAGCTCTGCAGTGAGAGGATGTGGTCTGAAAACGTTCTCTTGGCCCTTTTGCTCACACAACAACCGATCCCAAGATATTGTCGAGGCACAGGCTTTTCTCCATTGCTCCAGCTGCTACACATACTCTTACTACTAGTCGAGACACAAGAGCTTTATCTACACTCTCTAGAGCCTGAGAAATAAGTGTTGTTAAGAGTATATGTATATTCCTACATAGCCATTAAACTGCGGAGCAGCTGCCTCAACTTCAGACAGAAGACATAGTCACGAACCCGAAACCTCTGCTTCGTCCTAAGGTGAATGAAAATGGCGATAAGATAGCTTATGATTTCAAGTCACGAACCTACATAACATATAAAGAACCCTTGTCATGTCATGTAATCTTTGCAATGACATTTAGAGCCCGTGTTTTGGGACACCTCAGGAGAATAAAACAAGCATTACCAGTAAATGTTCAAGGAATAAGAAGTAGCAGACTGTGCTGATTAGTACAAGCACTACAAACTCTTGGCCCACATCTTTAGTTGTTAGTGTATGGAAAAAATAAGCCATAGACTGTGTTCATGCTTTGAGGGTTAACACTCAATTGTTTTAATCTTGACTCTCTCCAATCAAGCTGAGCCAAAAGAAAAGAGTCTTACCTCAGAGGAACCAAGAACCTTCTTGCAGTAAACTACAGGAGCGGCAACCACATTCATTGTAAACACCCCTGACAGAAAAATAAATAAAACCAGAAACGTATTTGCCACTGAATAAATATTAAGCACCACAAAGATAGCTAGCATTTGGACCTGCAGCTACAGCACCGACATCACAGGTTACAAGAGCAAGATTAGGCTTCTTCCCTGACGCCCGAAATCCAGCATACATACCAGCAGCTGTAACTCCACCAGCTACCTAAACAAACAAGAAAGATTCAATCTTTCAAACTTTTAAGAGAATCAAGAAGATCTCTCTACCTGTTTCCACGAGCCTTCAGGTAGAGATATTGGAGCTGTCTTATATGTTACCAGACGCCTCTTCTGTGGTTGTTGCCACTGTGAATACTCTCAATTCTCGCCGATGAGATGCCATAAAGCTCTGAGACATGGAAAAAAACTCGAAAGTGTTAAACTTGATTGTTTATCGGTGACCAATCACGCGCAGAGGGTAAAGGGGTTGCTCGAAAGAGAGGGATAGAGAAAGAAGAGACCTTTGGAGTGAAGAAATGGGGAAGCTTGAGGACAGAGGAGTGGATATGATAACACAAATTCATCTTCTTTCTTGAGAACAATCGTCGAGCTCGAATTGTCGTAGCCAGTGGAGGAGGGAGAATGAGAGTGTGAATCTAGAGAAGATGGTGGTGAAGAGCGACAGAGGAAGGCGGATGAGTAATTACAGAAGCCGGATTAGTGTTCCTAAGTTTCGATTTTGAACAAGGTGACGATGGTGTTTACAACTGAAGCAGATGGAAGAAGAAGGTAGATCGATTCAAGTAAAAAAAAATAAAATTTGTGTCGTGAGTGAGAACAAAAAAAAAAGAGCTGGAAATTGGCCGAATGTTTTACTCTAAAATCACTTTTCAACTAAAGTATTGGTTTTCATGTTCCCGCTATGAAATTTTTTACTACAGCGCGATTTTAATGCTACAATAGAGTTGTGATCCGATTTTAACACTTTTGGTAGCAGTTTGTGAAATCGTGCTATCGCGAACTGCTACTGATACTCATATTTCTTGTAGTGATGGTAATAGCTCATACATCATCTATAAAATAAATATATTCATATATAACGTTTCAAATTTTGAAATATTATTATTTTTGTATAATTATACAATTTGTATTACTAAACTTTCAAAAAAATTTACAATTTTATAAAAATTTAAATATCTAATCTAAAAAAATAGTAAAATCTATAATATTTAATGAAATTTACTTTTAAATATAAGTTAGATTTTAAAAAAAAAATACTGCACATGGTGCAGGAAAACACCTAGCAATATATAAATGAATAAAGATTATACCCTTGTTCTTTTGTGGCAAAATAAAAGTGTACCCTTATTAGGTCTTGAATTTGTAATATTATTGATTACTCTTTAAGCCACTTTTTGACTTTTCTTTACACCGAGAGTCACTTCCTACATGTGAGACACTTTATTGTGGGCCAGCAATAAACTGTGGACAACTTTGTCCTTAATAGACATTCAATGCGTGGACGGATGATATGTGGACGGGTGATACGTGGACGGAGATGAATGTAAAAATTCCAGAAGCTTCATCAGGCAAGCTCCACAATAGTTGAACTTAAGGACACAAATCCAACAACAATGTTTGTCTGTGGACGGGGACGAGAAGATTTTGATTATGTTGTGGATATAAACGCTAACATAACCATGAATAAAGAACAAGAGAAGTCTCTTAAATTTGTGGATAAGGAATTGAAGCTTGATGTGGTGGATAGAGTAGTAACTCAAACACTAAACATAGATATTAAAACACTAAACATAGATATTAAAAATGAAACATATTGAAAGACTGTGATATGGATGCCAATGTGTCCACAATTTCAAGGATGAACAAATTAATAACTTCAAACCAATAACTACAACGTACATGTCGAGAAAAAAAAAACTTGAGTGATGAAAACAAAGCTAAACAAAGCAAAAATTTAAAACGAGTCAGCTACTTCTCCAAAACCCCCGGTCAAAACGAGTCAGCTCCTCTTCCCTCTTCCTCTAAAACCCACGGTCATCAGCTCCTCTTCCCGGTGAGACACACCATGGATTTCGAGCTCAACATCGTCCTGGATGAGCTCGGTGAAGCTGCGGTGGTTCGAGCTCGTCACAGTCCTCAACCATGAGATATATAGTATGCAGGATTTTGAACTCTAATCATAATTTTACTCGTCCACAAATAGCCGTCCATGTTCACTCGTCCATGTTTACCCGTCCACGCTTATCTTCCCACACCCATCCACATGTGTTGTTACATGCTTATATTCTACATGTAGTTATCCATGTTTTTCAAACATCCACA